>NC_044561.1:64769072-65100036 GCF_007565055.1 Rhinopithecus roxellana | reverse complement strand
GAGGTAATCAGAGTTCAAACAGCTAGCCTGGGCCAAATAGGTGCCACATTGTCTCTAGAAGTACTAAAAATACAAATAATATATATAAGGCCGGGGTTTGCCGGTGTTTATTCTCCGCTGTGCCCCTGACCAATCCTTCTCCCCCCCTCCTATGTTTCTGGGTTGGGAAGGCGCCTATAGTCCCAGCTACTTGTACACGGAGGTATGTGAGGAAAATCGCCTTTTTTTGTGTAATACCCGGCAGGGCACGGGTCTGTTCCCATTCGCTTTTTCAAGTCCTTCTCTTTTTTGTCATTTTCTGGTGCAGTGCAGCTAATCAAGATGTGCCATCCCGGCACTCACGCGGTTCCCCATGGGCGGAGAAGAGGGAGCTTGTTTAATTTATTTAAAATAAAAAAGCAAAAAGAAGAAAGAAAAAATTGTGTGTTGTGTGTGTGTGTATGTGAGGCGGGGGACTAACGGTACCCTCATATGCCTGATCCCCCACCCCGTCCACCCCCCCCCCCCCCACCTTACCTGTGTCGGCAATGCCGACGCAACGATTTGTCAGTATTTTTACTAGGTTTGGTTGATGGGGGCCTTAGCTGAGTCATAACATCGGTGGCGAAGTAGGTAAATGTCAACGTAACGGGACAGAGCACCTATGAAGCAGTAATCAAAGATGGAAACCGAGGTTTTTTTTTTTTTTTTTTTTTTTGGTTTAACCTCTCTTAATATATTAACAGACCATCAAAACTGTGGATTTGTCGATCCAGCTCCGTGAAGGTGATTTTTTTCTTTTGAATCTTAAGTCCTGTGAGGAGACTACATCAATTCCTTCCATTATTAGGTTGAACTCACCTCATTAACCCGAGTTGCCTTTGACGAGCCGCTCCCTCTCTTTCAGTAGTAGCTGTATGTGTGTCGCTTTTTTTGACTTCACCCCCTCCCCGTCCTCTCTCTTCTTTTTTTTTTTTTTTGAACCGGCCCCCCCCCCCCCCCCCCCCCCCCCCCACCCCCGTAGTCTCACAAATTGTGTTGTATATTGTGTTGTCTTTTTTTTTTTTTGGAGTGCCTAGTGCATCTTTTTTTTTTTTTGTTGGGGCCAAGGATCTTGGCTCACACAACCCTCACCTCTCCTGCTGTTGTTCTACGATGGAGTCCTCCCTTTCTCCCCGTGCCTCAGCTTGTATCCACGCACCCGCTGTAGCTGAGCTTACCCCCTTAGCAACTCCCATTTTTCCTGTGCCATTTTATTTCTGCTAATTTTTTTGATTTTTTCAGTTAGAGCCACCCAGCGCCGCCACCCTCCCTCCGCACACACTTGTTATGTGCCAGGCCTATCTTGCCACTCACTCTTTTCTTGATGCCCCAAGGCTCGCACTGTCTTATCCCTCCCCAGCCTCCCAAAGTTCTCGCCCGCCCACACCACGCGCCCTTGTGGTTATTGTCACCGTGCCGGTTTTTTTTTTTTTTTTCTTTCTTTTTTTTTTTTTTCTTTCCCCCCCCCCCCCCCCCCTCTTTTTCTTACCCTACATTGGTTTTTTCAACCTGACCTGTTATGACAGGGACAAACACATCCAAACTATAGGAACAACATATCAAAATTTTTAAATTTTAAGTAAAAAAAAAAAAAAAAAAAAAATCTGAAAATGCTGTGAGCACTCAGAATTCTCACTTTTCCTGCCTGAATATCAAGATTCCTTGATTTTTTTTTTTGTTTTTACCTTTATAGGAGAATTTTTAGTTTTATAGGAAGCCCCGACCACCCCCCCACCCCCCCCACTCGTTTGTGTGTGTGTATATAGTACACACCCACCACACCACCCCCCATGACATTCTGGTATATTAAGGCTCTGAAGTGATTCTTTCCCTTGTCTCCTGATGTTAAACACTTCTTCTGGCATTTGTTGTCGGGATAGCAGTATTTCTGTACCCCCTAGTGTGGTTACTATTCCTTGACTTTGGAATGCTTTCCCCCACACAGGTTCTTGGATGGATCTTTAATCTTTTTCTCAATCACCCCACACGCCCCCCCCCCTTTATGTTTGTGTTATAGTGGCTGACTCCTACTGAACTTTCTAGCATGGTGGGTAAGCAAAGCAAATGTTAGGGGGATGGCCTGAGCAAGGAGTTCAAGACCCAGCTCGGGGTCACCAGGCTGCAACTGTTGACTGAAAATACACTAATTCTTAACCCCCACCCCCGGTGTGGTTAGCTCCTGCGCCTCTAACTCAGCTACTCGGGCCGCTGAGCTGACTCGGACCAAGAATGCTTTTTTTTTCGAACCCGGAAGCAGCAGTGAGAGATTGAAGTTGAACCAAGGGGATCCCATCTCTCTACACTCCCGCCATGACGTGGGAACATCACGCAGCGGATGACTCGTCTCCAAAAACAAAACCACACACCCCCCCCCCACACACCATCACACAAAATAACAAATGAATATGTGCTTTTTTATTTACGTTATGACGCGCGGGCGGGGAGTGTCATAGTGCTTGGGATAGCGGTGTAACTCGTTGTCATAAGGTTTTTTATTGTGGCCCTTTATTGTTTTGTGATTTGGACTCTTTAAAGGTTCATGAACGTTGAATGTGCTGGTTTCTTGTTATTGTCCTTGTTTAGGTATATGTCCTGCCTCCACCACTCCCCCCCAACACACCCCCCAACACAGTCTCCTCTTCTAACGAGACTTACTGTGGTTAGTCCATCAGTAATTCAGGTGTCTGCAACAAATGTGCAGTTGGGTACAACATATGTTGATCGCATGTACAAATCTTCTGCTCGGAACGTGAGTTTCCGCTGTATGCGGTGGCTACACCACGTTCGTTAGTCTTGGAAGTCCCGAATGTTGAGAGACATCTGCCCCCCCGCCCCTCGACTAACGGTTCTCTTGTGTGTTCTTGCCATACGTGTCCGCCCCACACACACCATTTCAATACCCCTGGTCCCCCTTCGGTTTCATCGTTTGATTATAAAGTGTTGGTTAAGACTTCTGTTGTCATCGGTGGACGTGTGGTTTGAAATTGGCTTATTTTTTTATCATATTGTTTGGCCGCTATTCCCCCCCCACAATTAGAAACAGTTTCAGTCATTGGCGGGGCACGGCGACTCAGGCTTTTGTATCTGTCGGATATACATCCACTCTTAGCGGCGGGCCAAGGTAATATCGTCTTGACCCCGTAGTTTGAGACTATATGTGTGTGTGTATATCATGGCAAAACTACGGCTTTACTTAGATTAGATTATAAAAAAATTATAGCACACACCTATATATTATTTATGTGCTTAGGATATAATCTTATTTATGTACATATTATTATATTATAGACAGCGGTGTCCCATGTTGTTCCGGCCTAGCGTCCCCCCCCCCCCTTGTTGCACCTGCAGTCTAGTCTAACTTAGGGAGGATGAGGTTGGAAGACAGATTTCTCTTCCGCCTTGGATGGTTTCTTACCTCTAGCTCCCCGCCGCACCGGCCCCCACACCCTTCTATACTCCAGTCTTGTGCAACAGAGGCCAGACTCCTTGTCACAACAAAAAAGAACCAAAAAAAAAGGTATAAGAAAGATTAAGAAGCAGAAATGTATTTTTTTTTTTCTTCGCCGAGAGATGAGAATTGTCCCCCCGACCGCACAGCACGGACGCCCGCCACGAAGGATTGCTCAGCGTGATCCTCTTTGCTCCTCCTAAGCATATTTCGTAGGAACGAGTACTGGGGGATATGGACACATAGGTATTCACGGGAAAGAGTGAACTGGCAAGGAACCTGATGGAGCGGCGAACGGAATGGATCAGGACACGGATAGGAGGATTCCTCAAGGACAGGAAACGCCGGTTAAGAAGGAAGGAAAGGGCAGGGTAGGGAGGGACAGATTGACTCTCTCTCTATCACTTTCCACCCGGGCATTCGGGCCGACGTGGACTGTGGAAGGCAATTGGACGGATATGCGAAGGAAGGACATACAATTCCCTGTCAGCATACGCTAAAAATTTGTCCCTCACCCTCTTTTGATGTGGAATTCTAATTTCTTTGAAGCGCCGCTGTGCTTCCCCGCATCATAGCTTTTCCGTTATACTTGACAATCTACGTGGGATCCTTACCTTTTAACAACGGTCATGCTAACATTGGTGTCCGTCACAGACAATTATGAAAACCTGAACCCCCACTAAGCACTTCACAAAAAACTTTGAGGATGTTCGCTGCCTCTCTCAATCCTGGTTTGGCTATCTAGTCCTGTAAACCCTCTATGTATTTCACAGCTCAACCAAATATAAATTAATGCGATCCTCCCATGACCAAAAGCCCCTTCGTGTGGTGTCATTGCGCTTGAATTACTGAAGTGTCCCTTCCTTGCTCGTACCTCCTTTTACACTTCTCTACCCTCCCCCGCGCCCCTTATACTTTCTATATGCGTAACGATCCCGCATCGTCTGTGTTTCCCGCTTAGTGTCAGGCGTCTAATTATCTCTAGGGTTACAACCCCCCATATGATGATTACAAATAGATAACTCTTGTTTCCCACGGTCAAGTCGCTAGTATAGCAGAGCCTATAGCCTAAAAACCAGATGAAAACAATCACATATAGAAGCTATTGTTCAATTGATGTAAAATCTAAGCATTTTAGTCTTTACCAAGCAGTTGTTGTGATCTATTGTCCGCTAGTTTTACTTTACTTCGCGCCACCTCAATGTACCTTTGACTGTAACCTTGCTGGACTCTTTTGTATTTCAAACAGAAATGATCAAACGCAGGACCACCGTAGTCTTCTTAGTACATTTTCTATAATAGGCCTTGTCTATGTATATAAGTCATATTGGAAACTTGAGAGATTCATGATAGTAGTACAGCCCAAATGTGCTATCTTACCTGGGTAAATAAAAGGGAAGAAAACAATTTTATCATCATGTGACTTGTTTTTTTAATCTTTAAATTTATAAATAGGGATATGAAGCCTATCCCTGTTTTATGTGCTTTCAGAAATATTATGTAAGTTAATCATTTTTTTTTTGAGACAGAGTCTCACTCTGTCGCCCAGACCGGAGTGCAGTCTCTGCTCACTGCAAGCTCCGCCTCCTGGGTTCCCGCCATTCTCCTGCCTCAGCATCCCTAGTAGCTGGGACTACAGGCGCCTGCCACCAAGCCCGCCTAATTTTTTTGTGATTTTTAGTAGAGACCGGGTTACCATGCTCGTTGTCTGACTCCTGACCCGTGATCCTCCCACCTTGGCCTCCCAAAGTGCTGGGCATGGCATAGGCAGCCACCACGCCCGGCCTCTGTAAGTTAATCTTTACAAACACACACACACTCAGAGAATTCGAGCGATTTGATTTCGGATGAAATACCGGCCTAGCAAAAGATGATTGTACAAGGTCATATGATAAAAATATACTGCTGAAATATAAGAGCATTTCTGCTGGATTATAAAAACACATTTATCTTATCATGTTATATCATTAAAATGGAAATTTTAGACTAGGTTATAGTATATTGCATTACAAAGGATGGGGCTTTCAAAATAAAATATACTTGATGAAGTATAAAATTATTTTATTATGACACTTTCTTAACATATTTCAATATTCAGGCATTACTCTAAGATTTAAATAATACTCAATTCTCTACTAAAGCTTACAAGTTTGTATTTTTCACCTGATCTTTTATAATTAATTAACCTTAATGTACTTGTAATTTACTTACATTATGTTGACTAACAGTCTAGCTCACTCTCAGAAAGAAGTCAAATTGTTGTGTGTTAGGAGTTAATTTTTACAAATAATATTTCTATTTGTACCCAAAATGTCTTGTATTTAACAGTGTTTTTTTAAATTTTTGCTGCTATAGATATAAAATGACTTTAAAATACTAAATATTTCCAAAATAGGGTCCTGACTCCCGATAAACTCAAGAGACTTGTCTGGCTTCCTCGGCTGCTTCCCTCTGTGTCCGTCTTCCCGATATTGACTATATCTCTCCTTGTTCAGGCTATTTTCCATTTGTTAATTTGTCAAAAAACTATTAATTATGCGGATATCCCGTTAGCATATAACATTTATGGTATCTCCCCGGGGCCCCAGCCAGACCCCCCCACCCACCAGACAAGCAGACACCTGTAATATTACTCTAATTTAACCTTGTTTAATATAACTGAAATAATGTAAAACCCCGTTCGCGTCCCCCCTTTCTCCCCCCCCCTTCTCTGTGTTCATTGTAGTCAGATTATTCATAAGATAAGTCAATGCCGCATAAGGTAGGACATTAAAAAGAAACCCTAGTGGGGGAGGCGCTCGCCGGGTGCGAAGCATGAGTCCTGCATGGCGGGGTGGCTTGGTGCCCGTCCGCCAGACCGGCCCACCCAGCGCTCCTATTCCCTAAAGGGATTCCGCACGCCAAACCTGCATGGGGGACTGAACCCCCCGCGCTATAGTTGCGGTGTCCCTGCAGGACACTTCTGTTGTTGGGTTGATAGAAAGGGCACTATTGACATGTCTTTATGATTTATGAGCGCGTTCGAGATATGTGACAAGTGAGTGAAACGGGAATGAGTCACAAAGTGGAGCATAGTGCCCTTATGTTGTGCCGGCATGTGAGTGCGTATCAATGCTGTTCTGTCGGGTGGATTTTTTTTCACCCCCCCGCGTACGCTCCACGAGGCAGATTTTTTTGCCCCCGGGACCATGATGGTCCACACCGGCCCCCCCCCCACACACCCCCCCGCACCACAGTGGTGGCGATGGCATGAGTACCTACTAAAACATCTATAATGGTTGCCGTTATGATAGTTATCCCACCGCTCGTGAGAGTTCAGTTGTACTCATCTGTCAAACCCTCGTCTTTTTGGTTTTTTTTATTTGTCACCTCCTTTATAATTACAACTCCCAATAACGGCAGGTATTTGAACCCATAACTTTTAACTTGCATCCTGCACTATAAGTTCAAGTTCACACAAATCTTTGTAATTGACCTTGTAAGTGTATTGTTTTCATTATTTCTTGTATTTATATCTTTTAATATATAGTAACAGTTAAAGGTTACAAGGGCCCTCCTTTTTTTTTTTTTATCAGTACAAGTTTTGGGAAGGTAGGTTGCGAAATTTTTTAATACTTTTTTTAAATATTTTTTTTTTTTTTTTTTTGAGGATTTTTCAATTTACCAACCCCGCCACCCCCCCCAACTTTTTATTTTTTTTTTTTTATTTGTTCCTTATTCCCCTCGCTACGCTGTGGATTTATGGGTCCTTTTTCCCTCCCCCCCCCCCCCCCCCCCCTCCCCCCCCCCCCCCCCTTCCCATCTTTTTCTCCTTTCTTCCCCCCCCCCCTGGCATCGGTTACCCTTTCTAATGAACATCAGGCGCCTCCTATCAAGTTTTTCCCCCCCCACCCCACTAACCCCCGGGATTGAATCATTCCATGAATAATAGACGCAGTGAAAGTGAATGACAGCCCCCATCTCTCAGAGAAGGAACGACAACCAGAGAGTTGTCTTCGCCGTCTAGAAAGACCAACAAAACCCACGGGAAGGAGGACGCATAGATTGTTGGCGTGGTGCAGACCTCTTGAGTTATTTTTTTTTTGCCTTTGAGATCGCTAGCCATTTACGCCCCGGTAGCTTGGTAGCCTCGGTCCCGTTTGGTTTTTCTTTTTTTGATTTCTCCCTCTAGGCCGCCCCTCTGCCCCCCCCCCCTCTGCCTTTAAAGGCACAGGTGCGTCTTCCCTTTCTCTCTAAAATAAACAACCCTTGGTTCTATGCATACAACTCCTTCCTCCTTATTAACTCTCCTAGTCAGTCCATGTCCTTCTTTTTCCTTAGTCCTCTTTGGCATTCATTACTTATGTTTATTAAGGAACAGTGCTCCCGAAGCCAGTGTGATCCCTGCCCCACCCACCCTTCTTCGTCCCGGATATCACCCCCCTTTTTCCCTCTTAATAATCCCCTAAACCTTCCTTTCTTCCAAACGTAATTCTCAGCAACTTTTCTACTCTGTAGAGGACTATGCTTTTTATAATACATCACCACTTTCTTCTTTGCGCAACACTTGGGGACAGCCTTCTGTACTTTCCAGCATGATTGGTATACCTCTCTGCTGTTAGAGAGAAATAACCCCTAGATACCTTTTCCATTTCAGTGGAGATAACGATGCACCGAAATAGCTCTCGGGTGTACCTGAAACCATGACATTGCAAGGGAGTTTATATTTTAAAGCAAAGAAGTTACATTTCATTAGATGTTAGTGTCTAATAAATATGCAGTGCACTGAGAGACTTCCTAGAAAGACAGAGAGTTTGTACACATTTCACAAATTGTTTGACAGACATTAAAAGTTCCATAAATCACAATAAAATAGACGTGAAAACTTCATCTACAGTAAAACTAGACAAGTTCCCATCATCATCCCGCACATTCTGAAATGGCAACCTGATTCAATGAAATTTAGATGAAGCTGAAAAATGACACAACCAGCGAATACTCCATTTTCTGCCAAGTGAAAGTAGTGTAATTGTAGGACTACATACAGTTTTGTTTTAAAAAACAATAATATTTCTTATCCTGAAGGTGTAAGAGCTGAAGCCCTGGATAAAATATAGAAAGCAAAATGAGCAAACTATTTAAAGATCAGACTTGCAAGTCAGCCTGGAGTAGAATGCCATCATTGAAAGCAGTGATTCTCAGATTTTAGTGTGCATAAGAATTACTAGGAAAGCTTGTTAAAAACAGATTACTGGATCCCGTTCCCAGAATTTTGAATTTGATAAATCAGTGCTGCTTGAGAATTTGTCTTTAAACAGTTCCTAAGTGATAGAGAAGCTGCAGATCTGAGAATACACTTTGAAGTTTAAATGACTTTTTAAAATGTTTTTAATGTGTCTTTGACATTAACTTTCCAAAGAGAAAGCAAATTGTTTGTAGACATGGAAACAAGCTGTCTTTACTAGCTGTGGAATGTGGGTAGGGGAAAGACTTGGGAATGGCACGCAGGAATAGCTACATTGCTTTCTCAAAACCAGGATCCAGTATCATGCTGTCATGGCTTCCTGCTGTGTGACCTTGGCCAGGCTACATTTCGTGTCCAACAAGTCCCTATTCAGCTTCCACATAGGGTGGGCTATTTAAAAAAAAAAAAAAATGTGTTGACAAAATCATTGTATAATTTAACCTAGATATTTTCAAATATAATCAATTGAATTATTGGATTATACATTTTAAGGGCATGAAAATCCACAAAAAATCTTAATCCTTTATCTAAAACTCTGTAGTAAACTTTAATGCTTTTAGAGTAGTCAGTACAAGGAAGGAATCACCCAAGTGAAACTAACACAATACTCCCATAGATAGTCTTTTTGGATAAACATAGAAATTGACTCTTTTGGTTTTAAAGCTTGAAAATTACTTTTTTTTGTTTGTTTGTTTTTTGTTTTTTGTTTTTTTTTTTTTTTTTTTTGGAGACGGAGTCTCGCTCTGTTGCCCAGGCTGGAGTGCAGTGGCCGGTTCTCCACTCACTGCAAGCTCCGCCTCCCGGGTTCCCGCCATTCTCCTGCCTCCTGCCTCCCGTGGTAGCTGGGACTACAGGCGCCGCCACCACCCCGGCTAATTTTTTTTTGTATTTTTAGTAAGAGACGGAGTTTCACCGTGTTAGCCAGGATGGTCTCAATCTCCTGACCTCGTGATTCGCCTGTCTTGGCCTCCCAAAGTGCTGGGATGAAACTTACATTTTTTAAATCTGAGTTTCATCCTCAGAACAGGATCCCCAGACCTCTCAAAAGTATCAAACAATTGAAACTCACCAGATCATCCCATCCAGACAATGACATGCCAGGTCCCTCATTCATCATGATTGCTTCCTTAGGCCTCCCTAGTTCCTGTTTTGTTACACATAGTTACACTTCTTCCCTGATATATAAACCCCTAATTTTAGTTGGTCAGGGAGATGAATTTGAGACTGATCTCCCATTTCCTTGTCTGCACACCATTAAAGCCTCCTTTCTTGGCCATAATCCATAATTGTCTCAGAGATTGGCTTTCTATGATTCACTTTGTGTGAGCAGGAGGACCTAGATTGAACCTCTTGTGTTTTGGTAACAAAAGGGAAAAGAAAAAATAAAAGAGAAAAAATTACTATAATTTTCTCATACATTCTGCTAGGTAGAATACAAAAAACATAAAAGTGGGTTTGTTTTTTTTAAAACAAAAAGCAAAGGCTTACTTTGAAGACTAGAAAGAGTTAAAGTCTAATAATTTCAACTCAATAAATAAAGCTTCTGTTTTTAGTATTGTATACTAATAGAAATTAATATTGAAGAATCTGAGGATGAAGTTTTAAGGGTATTGAAGCCCATTATAAAGTTATTGCAATAATCTAACCCTGATCAACTGAGGTCATTAAGGGAATCAAAGTGAGACAAAATAAAATGAAACCTTATCATAACACTGGAGTAGGAAGTTTTAATCACATTTGGTATTGATTTCACAGAAAAGAAGATTAGATATCAAAGGTAAGTTGTCATCAATTCATGCAGTGTGGAAGTAAACACATTTTATAATTTATTACTAACTTATAAAAGTCTTTAAGAATTCTTATTTTATGAAAGGGGCAGGGCAAATCAGATTGTCTTTAGTTAACACAATGCTTCATTCTTTTTCCTTGACATTGGACTCCTCTTTAACATTAAAAAGCAAAGGAAGTCACAAGGAGATTTTAAAACTACATCAGTTTGGTAAGGTGGCATACACTTTTTCTGAGGGGGAAAGAGATTTAAGAAGAGGGTGAGAGGGAATAGGAAGGACAGGAAGGACGGATAGGAAGGAAGACTAAGTGAACGGAAGGGAGGAAGGAAGGAACGAAGGAAGGAAAGGACGTAGGAGTGAGGGAGGGACCGGGATGGCGGAGGGTAGGGAGGGTAGTGAGGGAGGGCAGGGAGGGAGGGAGGGAGATAGATAGGAGAGCGAGTGGAGGGATGGAGGGAGGGCGGGCGGGAGGCGACGGGAGGGAGGGAGGGAGTGCAGAGGGCGGTGAGGGCAGGGCGGCGGGACGGGAGGAGGGAGGGAGGGAGCGCGAGGGAGGGAGGGACGGTAGGAGGTAGGGAGGCGGGAGGCTGGGCGGGCGGGGAGGGATGGCGGGAGGGCAGGGAGATGGCCGGACGGTCACGCCCGAACAAAGGCAGGTCCGACCGGAAGGACGGCCTGCCCGACCGCAGCACTCCCGCCTCCGCCCGAACGGGGCCGGCAGGGCCGTCCGGAAGGACCGGCCTCGGCAGCCGTGTACGTCGGCCCGGCACGTGACGGCCCGTCCCTGACGTCCTGAGCCGGACGGCACGGGCCCGCCAGGCCCGCGCCGCCCCTCAAGCCCCTCCTCCCTGCTTTCTTCTTTCTTCTTTATTATTTCTGTCGTTATTTCTGTCTTCTTTCTTTCTTTTCTTTCTTCTTTCTTTAGATCTCTATTTACTGGCGTACTTCTTTCTTTCTCTGTCAAAGGATTCATTCTGCATTTCCACTGACACTTGTATATTATAATTTCCTGTGACTAACGGAGAAACGTGAAGCTTTAGGTTGCCATCTGCAAAACAAATTTAATTTGAGACGGAATTGTTGTTTACCTCTGGCCCACACCACACACACACAGGACACCCACCACACACGAACACACCACACACACACCACACACACACACACAAACACAATCCCATGGGGCAAGGCAGACTTATAATATAATGAGAGTATCCAGAAAATTCCATTGCACTATACATGTTAGAGTCTCACAAGAGAACTTCCTAGGGCCTGAACCACTCATTGGCAAGGTATTTATTTTTAAATTCCTTTACATATATTCAGTCCTGAAGCTATAACATTAGACGCTATGGGAGTCCAGTGTTAACACATTGTATTTTTAACATATTGTGTATTGGTCAGGGTTCTCCAAACAGACAAAACCAATTAGATAGATAGATAGATAGATAGATAGATAGATAGATAGATAGATAGACAGATAGATAGATAATAGACAGACAGATGATAGGTAGACGACAGATAGATAGATAGATAGATAGATAGATAGATAGATAGATAGATAATAGACAAACAGATGATAGATGATAGGTAGAGAGATAGATAGATAGATAGATAGATAGATAGATAGATAGATAGATAGATAATAGATAGATAGATAGATAGATAGATAATAGACAGATGATAGATGATAGACGATAGATATAATAGACAGATGATAGATGATAGACGATAGATAGATAATAGACAAATGATAGATAGACGATAGATAGATAGATAGACAATAGATAGATAGATAAAAGTCAGACAGACAGATGATAGATAGATGATAGATAGATGATAGATAGATAATAGTCAGATGATTGATAGACGATAGATAGATGATAGATAGATAGATGATAGATAAACAGATAGACAGATAGATAGATAGATGATAGATAGGTAGATAGATGATAGATAGACAGACAGACAGATAGATAGATAGATGACAGATGGGTAGATAGATAGATAGACGATACATAGAGAGAGAGAGAGAGAGAGAGAGAGAGAGAGAGATAGATGATAGATAAAAGTCAGACAGACAGATGATAGATAGATAGATAGAGGATAGATAGATAGATAGATAATAGACAGACAGATGATAGATAGATAGATAGATAGATAGATAGATAGATAGATAGATAGATGATAGATAGATAGAGGATAGATAGATAGATAATAGTCAGACAGACAGATGATAGATAGATAGATAGATAGATAGATAGAGAGATGATAGACAGACAGAGAGATAGATGATAGATGGATAGATAGATAGACAGATAGATGATAGGTAGGTAGATAGATACATAGATAGACAGATAGATAGATGATAGACAATAGATAGGTAAGATAGACGATAGACAGATAGATAGATGATTGATAGATAGATGATAGATAGATAGACAGATAGATAGAAAGACAGATAGACAGACAGATAGACGATAGATAAGTAGATAGATAGACGATAGATATGTAGATAGATAGATAGACAGACAGATAGATAGATAGATAGACGATAGGTAGGTAGGTAGGTAGGTAGATAGATAGATAGATAGATAGATAGATAGATAGATAGATAGATGGATAGACAGAGGATTTATTAGGGGAATTGGCTCGTGTGACTTTGGAAGCTGATGATTCCCACGACAGATCCTCTGCAAGCTGGAGACCCCTGAAAATTCGTAATGTGGCTCAGTTCAAGCCCAAACGCCTCAGAACCAGGGAAGGTGATCGTGTAGCTTTCAAGCCAAGGTCAAAAGCTTATGAACTAGGGGGCCACTGGTGCAAACCCCAGAGTCCAAAGACCAGATCTGGAGTTCTGATGCCAAAGGACAAGAGAAGAAGTGTGTCACAGCTCCAGAACAGAAAGCGTATTCACTTTGCCTGTTTTTTTCTACCTGGGCCCTCAAATAATTGAATGGTACCTGCCCACATGGAGGGTAGATCTTCCTTATTCATCCATCAATGCAAATGACCATCTTTTCAGAAAAACACTTTCACAGACATACTCAGAAGTACTGCTTTACCAGCTATGGACGTATTCCTTAATGCAGTACAGTTGACTCCTAAAATTAACCATTATACCTATCAGACAGGAAATACATTAACAATATTTTGGTATTTTATGTATCCTTGAGAATAAAATCTAAAATTAAATTGCAAGTAGCAGGCTTCCAACTTCTGTTTTACTCTGTATGTATTTGCTATTTTCATCTTATAAGTAGCACAAGTAAGCCAACATAAACCATAAAATTTTCTATTGATTGTGAAAGTCACTCTATTGCGTTATGTAAAGGAGCCACATAAAACACAGAGATGAAGAAAAGTTAAATATAAAAGAGTAAAACAGTTTTAGCGAGTAAAAACCAATCTAAAAGAAAGGAGAAAAAAATATTACTTGTCTTGAAGCGAGTTATTTTATAATAAAGTATTGTTAACCTCCAATTACATAATAGCATGTGTCTACCTATAAAAACTTAAAATGCTGTACAATTCTCTGTTGCAATAAAATCTGTAAATGACAACACACGCATGCCAACACACATGTATAGAGCACATACAATGTCAGGGATATTAAAAAAACACATTTGCTCATGAGTCTGCAGGTCAACCGTCTAGGCTTGCATTGACAATCTAGTTTTTCTGGCTCACCTAGTTTTACTCACATAACTGCTCATCAGCTAGCTGCCAGCTAGTTTGAATAATCTTGGCGGCATATCTGCAAAAGACAAGCCAGGGCATGAACTTATTGTGATCAGCAGATGGCAAGAAACAAGCACAATTGATCAAGCACTGTTCAAGCTCATGCCATATTTTTGCTAAAGACAAAGATTAGAATCAAATGTGAAAGCACTAGAAGGTTAAACAAAGGGTGTAGATTCAGGGAGAGGTGAAGCATCAAGTTTACAAATGCAAGCAGTGTGCCATAATTACATAAAGCCAAATCAAGTAACTGCAAGGGAAAATCAATAAATTCCACATTGCGTGAGGATATTTTAGCTCACTTCTTTCAGTAACTGATAGATCCAGCCAAAAGACAGAAATGAAGTATGTGCATAGCACAATTATTATGTTTGGACATTGTAGAATACAGAAACATAACGTAAATATTCTTCTCCTGTGAACATGGAACATTGACCAACCATATATACGTGCAAAGCCATGAAGCAAACCTAAACAAATTTTGAATAATCACTATAATTAGTTGTCCACCATTAATTTTAATTACATTAAAATCTAATTAAAATTAAAAATTTACAAAAATGTAACTATACCAAAATAAGTTAAAGACTTTTACAAAATATAATTCAACATATTTATGTTTCAAATAAAAATGTATACTGGAAATTAGACATTATTTAGAATTAGCATTAATCCATTAAAAGAATGAAATAGGAACCTATGAAATGGGAAAAATATTTTCAAATCACTTATCTAAGATGTTAATATTCAAAATACATAAGAAACTCCTACAACTCAATTAAAAAAAAACCTGTTTAAAAAGTACTTGAATAGACATTTCTCCAAAGAAGACATACAAATGGCCAACAGCTATGTAAAAGATGCTCAAGATCCGTAATCATTAGGGAAATGCAAAGTGAAACGGCAGTTTCGCCTCATGCTGTGAAGGAGGTTCATTACACCCTGGTTACAAACTTGTCGGAGGCTAATGAGACAGAACTTGTTGCACTTATATACAATAAGTTACACGAAGAGGTTTTATTATTTAGAGATAGTAAGGGACAACAGAAGCCTAAGATTCATTAGGAACCAGTCCCCCAGGCTCAGGGAAGCTGCCCAGGGCAGATGAAGTTCCAATTGTGTGTGCTCCACTTGCACCACAGCTGAAGGGCTGTGGACAGCAGCCTGGCCTGGATTATATGACCTTGGAGAAACATGACATGCTGTGCTAAATCATTAAAGGATATCCTGTTCTAGCAAGTCCATCCCTATCTCAGGGCTGCATTTCTAGCACATTCTACCGTAATTCTTGAGAATTACAGAGAGAAAGGCAACAGAACAAGATCAGTCCAAGGTCATCAAGAGAACTGTCTCACACACAGTTAAGATTAAGAATTATCAAAAGAACAAAATAGCAAGTGTTGGTGAGGATGTGGAGAAATCGGAACTCTTATGCACTGTTTGTGAGAATGGAATGTGCAAAATGTCACTATCAAAAGCAGTATAGACATTTCTCAATAGCTCAAAATAATACTACCATGTGATCCAGGAATCCCACTTCTGAGTATTTATCCAAAAGAATTGAAACCGGAATCTTGAATAGATATTTGCACTCCCATGTTTATCATAGAATTATTCAAAATGGCAAAAATAAGAAAAAAAAATCCTTAAATGTCTATCAACAGATAGGTGGTTAAAGAAAATGAGGTATACAATATATATACAATCAATCCAAGCAATGGAATATTATCCAGCTAAAATTAACAAGGAAATCCTGCCACATATAACAACACAAGTGAAATTTGAGTGCATTATTCTAATGAAATCAGATAGTAAAAATACAGATACTTCATGATTTAAGTTGTATGAAGTATAAAGTCAGTAGTAGCCAGCTTTGTAGAGGCAGAAAAAAGAATGCTGGTTGCCAGGAGCTGCAAGCAGGAAGCGATGAGAGTTGGCGTTTAATGAGTTTAAAATTTTAGCCATCCAAGATACAAAACATCTAGACATTTGCCATACAACATTGTATATACAATTAAATGTTTTTTAAGAGGGTAGACTCATGATATACTTTTTAAACCACAATGCATAAATAAATAAATTTAGCCTCAAAATACATCATGTCAAAACGTAGGAGAGGTAGCTAATTTAAGAGAAAATTTAATTAATATAAAAAAGAATAAATCAAAATTAATGAATTGAATAACCAGCTTGGAAAGGGTAGAAAAGGAACAAAATCAACATGCTAAAACAAAAGAGGGGGAAATGAACTATTAATACCTATAAAAAGAAGGCAAATATTCATAACTATAAGAGAGGAAGAGCTTCAGGGTGGCAGACTAAAGGCATCTGGTACCCAACTCCTCCAGAAATAAGATCCAAATAGGGACTACATAATCACACTTTGAATAGATTATATTTGAGAGAACACTGGAATTCAACAGAGAAGTGACAGTAAACACCTAACGTAAAGAAGGAGGGGGAAGTGAGGCAGCCTGCTGGATAGGCCAGGATTGGCTCGGAGCCCAGAGAAGATTTCCAATGTAGAGAAAGCATAAGTGAGAAACCCACAGCAGTCCAATTTCCATTGCATACTCCTGCAATCTTAGCCACAGCAGAGCCCCTTGATCCTCTGAAAGTAACATAAGGAACTGTCTGGAGAGTGCATGACAATATTCCTGCAGGGAGGGAGCAGAGACAGGGTCCTAAACCCCCTGGAGTTCTAAGCAGCTACAGCAAGTTGCCTTTTTGAGAGCCCAGACCACACCACACTGCATCCTGTAATGTCGTCCACAGCCTCTGTATCTTCACATCCCTGGAGCCCCATTCAGCTCCCTTGTCCACAGCTGTTACCACTTCTGGCTGCTGCTGCCAGGGCTGAAATACAAGCCATTGGCAGTAACTCTGCTGCCGCAGCAGTGGTGCCACAACACATTTGCAAGTACACACTGAGGACTGGCTACTGGAGCTGCCATCTGTGGCTGAAATATGTACTCCTCAGACGCCTGCCTATGACTATTGTCACGGAGAGCAACCCTGCCCTTCCAAGAAGCAGGGATGCAGTGAAGCTGCTGCCAACCTCACCCAGGGATTCCACATGGGGCCCGAGGATCTCCCCACACCTGCCAACCAAAGCCAGCACTTACATGCACACCTGAGAGCCTGAGGAGAGGCCCACCTGTCCTGGCTCTTCACCTCTCAACTCAGTACCTGAGCACACCATCTAGAGGAGTGAGGATCACCCAGCCCCATCTGACACTATTGGCACCTTAGCCCTTCTCCTGCAGGCCTAAGGATAGGCCCACCCAACCAACTGCTGCCACCACAGCTGGCATTCACATATGCCTTACCTGCAGGCTTGGGGACTGGCCAACCCAGCCTGTTACAGGCATTGCCAATACCAACCTGGACTGCTTGGGAGAAAAGGGCGGTCCTACTACTCCTACTGCCATTACCCACTCCACATCCGTTCCTCAGAGGCCCAAGGCCCCATTTACCCACACAGCCCACTAATGACACAGCCAGGACCCAAGTACGACCTGGAGGCCAAAGAATCGCTCGCCTTATCCCACCTACATCAATGCCAGCATACATACAGACAGCCTGGGCCCAAGGAAAGTCACAGTCAGCCTGCCACTGACAACACTGGGGTCTGAGGACTGGCTCACATGGTGTCCTTGTTCCCCAACAAAACTTCTGCATATTCTCTACTAATAATCATACCTAAGCCACTGAGAAGATCACAGAAACCACTGACACTGCTTACAGACAAATAAAATGTAGGGAAAATACACTACTGCATAGATCGAGAATCAAAGCCAAAGTGCCCTACCCAAAGTACCCACCAATGAACTTCAAAAAGAACACCACAATTCTACAGCAACAGATTCCTTAAAAAAAGAAATTTATGAAATCCCAGAAAATAATTCAAAATAACCATATTAAAGATGCTCAGGGAATTACAAGATAACAACACAAAACATTAAGAAAGATAATTCAGGATATAAATGAGAAATTTACCAAAAAGATAGTGGTATGGTTTGACTATGTCCCCACTCAAATCTCATCTCGAATTGTAGTTCCCAAAATCCCCACGTCATGGGAGGAACCTGATAGGAAGTTACTAAATCACATGGGCAGTTTCCCCCATGCTGTTCTGATGATAATGAGTGAGTTTGCACATTATCTGATGGATTTACAAGCGTCTGGCATTTTCCCTCACTGTGTTTTGCCACCCTGTGAAGAAGGTTCCTGCTTCCCCTTTGCCCTCCATCATTATTGTACATTTCCTGAGGCCTCCTGAGTAATGCAAAACTGTGAGTCACTTACATCATTTTCCTTTATAAATTACCCAGTCTCTGAAAGTTCTTTATGTAAGCACGAGAATGAACTAATACAGTAAATTGGTACCACGTTTGGGGTGCTTCTGTAAAGATAACCAAAAATGTGGAAACAACTTTGGAACTGGGTAACAGGCAGAGGTTGGAACTGTTTGGAGGGCTCAGAACAGACAGGAAAATGTGGGAAAGTTTGGAAGTTCCTATAGACTTATTGAATAATTTTGACCAAAATGCTGATACTCATACTGACAATGAAGTACAGGCTGAGGTAGTCTCAGAAGGAGATGAGGAACTTCTCAGGAACTGGAACAATTGTGACTCTTTCTATGCTTTAGCAAAGAGATTGGTGGCATTTTGCCCCTGCTCTAGAGATCTGTGGAACTTTGAACTTAAGAGAGATGATTTTGGGTTTCTGGTAGAAGAAATTATTCAGCAGCAAAACATTCAAAAGGAAGTAAAGCATAAAAGTTTGGAAAATTTGCAGCCTGATGGTGCCATAGAAAAGAAAAACCCATTTTCTGTCTGAAAACTCAAGCGCTACAGAAATTTGCATAATTAATGAAGAGTTGAATGTTAATCAGCAAGACAATGGGGAATATGTCTCCAAGGCATGTCAGAATATCTCATGGGAGCCCCTCCCATCACAGGTCCAGAAGCCTAAGAAGGAAAAATGGTTTCCTGGGCCAGACCCAGGGCCCTCCTCTGTGAAGCCTCAGGACATGATGCCCAGCATCTCAGCTGCTTCAGCTCCAGTTGTGGCTAAAAGGGGCCAAGGTACAGCTTGGGCCATTGCTTTAGAGGATGCAAGCCCCAAGCTTTGGCAGATTCTATGTGGTGTTGAGCCTATGGATGCACAGAAGTCAAGAATTGAGGTTGTGGAACCTCTGCCTAGATTTCAGAGGATGTATGGAAACACCTGGATGTCCAAGCAGAAGTTTGCTGCAGTAAGGGAACTCTCATAGCCAGCCTCTACTATAGCAGTTCAGAAGGGAAATGTGGGGTCAGAGCCCCACACAAAGTCCCCATTGGGGCATAACATAGTAGAGCTCTGAGAAGAGGGCCACCATTCTCCAGATCCACTGACAGCTTGCACTATGTATCTGGAAAAGTCGCATCACTCAATGCTAACCCATGAAAGCAGCCAGAAAGGAGACTGTACCCTGAAAATCCATGCTGCATAGCTGTCCAAGGCTGTGGGAACCAACTGCTTGCATCAGTGTGACCTGTTTATGAGACATAGAGTCAAAGGAGATCATATTGGAACTTTAAGGTTTAACAACTGCTCTATTGGATTTTGGGCTCTCATGGGGGCTGTAGCCTTTTTGTTTTGGTCAATTTCTCCCATTTGGAACCGGTGTATTTACCCAATGACTGTACCCTCATTCTATCTAGGAAGTAACTAACTTGCTTTTGATTTAACAGGTTCTTGGGTGGAAGGCTTTTGCCTTGTCTCAGATGAGACTGTGGACCTGGACTTTTGGGTTAATGCTGCAATGAGTTAAGATTTGGGGGGACTATTGGAAGGGCATGATTGTGTTTAGAAGTGTTAGGACATGAGAATTGAGAGGGGGCAAGAGTTGAATGGATATGGTGAGGCTGTATCTCCATCTTGAATTGTACTTTTCATAATCCCTACGTGTTCTCGTAGGGACCTGGTAGGAAGTGATTAGATCATGGAGGTGGTTTCCCCAATGCTGTACTCATGACAGTGAGTTCTCATGAGATCTGGTGGTTTTATAAGAATCTGGCATTTTCCCTGCTGGCACTCACATTGTCCTGCCCTGCTGTGAAGAAGGCTCCTGCTTCTCCTTTGCCTTCTGCCATGACTGTAAGTTTCCTAAGGCCTCCCTGGCAATTGGGAACTGTGAGTCAATTAAACCTTTTTCTTTTATATATTATCCAGTCTTTGTCCTTTCTTTATAGCATCATGAGAATTGACAAAAAAATTAAAAGAATCAAAGATCTGTAACTGAAGAAATAATTGAATAAAATAAAAAATACATTTAAAAACTTCAACAGAAGACTTGATATAGCAGAAGATACATTCTGCTGACCTTGAAGAGAGTGTTTTGAAATAACCCAGTCAGAAAATAATAAAGGAAAGAAACAGATAAGAAAGAATGATCAATGCTTATGTGACATATGAGACAACAAAAAGTGACCAAATACTTGAATTTTAAATGTTCCAGAAGGTGAAGAAAAAAAGGAAAGGTATAGAAAACCTATTCAACAAAATAATATACCACTTTTCAAGTCTAGAAAGAGATTTAGATATCCAGATCCAGGAAGCTCAGATATTCTGAAAAAGATACAGTTTAAAAGGGTTTTCTTTATGGCACATTATAGTCAACTGTCAAATGTCAAAGACAAAGAGAGAATCATAAAAACAACAAGAGAAAAGTATATAGTCACTCATAAGAAACCCCTAGTAGACCAATAGTAGGTTTCTCAGAAGAAACCTTACAGGCCAGAAGAGAATAGAATGATATATTCAAACTGCCAAATAATAAAAAAAAGCAACCAAAATATTATACCCAGCAAAGTTATGCTTCATAAAATAAATGAAAAACAAAGTCTTTCCCAAAGAAGCAAAAGCTAAGGGACTGGACATCAAAAAAAATAAAAAATAAAAAATAAAAAATAAAAT
Source organism: Rhinopithecus roxellana (assembly GCF_007565055.1). Lineage (NCBI taxonomy): Eukaryota > Metazoa > Chordata > Mammalia > Primates > Cercopithecidae > Rhinopithecus > Rhinopithecus roxellana. The sequence goes on along the minus strand of NC_044561.1, from coordinate 65,078,849 downwards.
AAAATAAAATAAAAAAAAGGTGAATAGAGTCCTTTTCCTGGGAGCAAAAGATGATATCTTTTATCATGAAGACACATGAAACTGTACAATTCACCAGTAAAGCAAACACACAAATAATAAAGAGAAAACATTCAAATGATACCACAACAGAAAACTGCCAATTTACAATGATAAACAGAAAGGAGAAATAAAAGAACAAAGGATATACAAAACACCCAGAAAGCAATTGACAAAATGACAGGAAAAAGCAAATACATATCAATAATTACCTCAGTTGTAAATGAATTAAATTTTCCATTTAAAAGGTATAGACTGGTTTAATGGATTAAAAAAAAAGAAATGAACATGACCCTACTCTGCTGACTACAAGAAATTATTCTCTCACGTCATAATACACATATAGATAAAAGTAAAGAGATGCAAAAAAGATATTCCCCATCAACAGAAATTTTTTTTAAAAAAGAGGGAATACCTGTATTTATATAACATAAAACACTTTGCAAATCAAAAAATAGCAAAAAGAGACAAATATATCATTATAAAAGATATGAAGTCAACATGAGGCTACAAGAATTCTAATTATTTATGCGCCTGATAATGAAGGACCCAGATATATAAAACAGATATTATTAAATTAAAGGGAGAGCTAGATTTAGGCTAACAGTCAGAGACTACAAATCTCCACTCTTCAGCATTAAACAGATCATCAAGGCAGCAAATTAATAGACACAGTGCATTTAAACTGCATTTTAGATTAAATGAAACTGATATTTACAAAATATTACATCCAGTAACTAAAGAATACACACCCTTTTCATTAGCACATGGAATGTTCTCCAGACAGAGCACATATTTTTATGTTAATCAGATTAACAAATTTTAAAATGTCAAAGGTATATTATCTCATAAGATCAACAAAACTAGAAATTATTAACCAGAGGAACATTGAAAACTGTACAAATATATGGAAATTAAACAATATGTTTCCATAAAACACTGTGTTACTGATGAAATTAAGGATAAGGTCAAACATTTATTGAAATAAATGACGAATGAAACACAATATACCAAGATCTATGAGATACAGCAAAAGAACTGCAAATAAGGAAGTTTATAACAATGAATGCATGCATCAAAAAAGTAGAAATATTTCAAATAAACAATCTAACTATGTACCTAAAGGAACTACTAAAGCAAGAACAAGCTGAACCCAAAACTAGTAGAAGAAAATAAAGAATAAAAATCAGAGCAGACCTAAACAAAATAGAGATAAAACAATCCAAAGTCTTGATGAAATGAAAAGTTGGTTTTTGAAAAGATGAACAAAATTGATAGACTACTAACTAGACTAGCATAAAATGACAGAAGACCTAAATAAACAAAATGATAAATGAAAAAGAAGATATTAAAACTGACAGCATAGAAATACAAAAGACCACCAGACACAATAAGATCAACTGTACACTAACAAATAGGAAATTCTAAGAAAGTAGAAACATTTTTTGGACAAGTACAACATATGAAGATTGAGTTGGGAAGAAATAGAAATTTGAACAAATCTATAAAGTATAATGAGATTGAATTAGTAATAAAAATATCTTCCAACAAATAAGTACTCAGGACTGGATGACTTCACTGACAAACTCTGCCAAATTTACAGGAAAACAAAAACAAAAACAAAAAAACACTAGTGCTCTTCAAATTATTCCCAAAAATTGAAAAGGAGAGAATTTTCACTAACTCATTCTACAACGTCAGCATTATCATGATATCAAAACCAGACAAGGGCACAACCACCACCACAAGAAAAACTACAGACTCATATCCCTGGTGAACGTAGATGCACAAATCTTCAATGAAATACCAACGAACTGAATCCCACAACACGTCACAAAGATAATACACACTGATCAAATGGGATTTACCCCAGGGGTGCAAAAATGGTTCAACATACATGAATCAACAAATTTGATACATCATATCAACAGAATGAAGGGCAAAAACCACATAATCATTTTAATAGATGCAGAAAAAGCATTTCATGAATTTCACCATCCCTTTCTGATAAAAACTGTCAAAAAAAAACTAGATACGGAAGGAATATACCTTAATCTAATAAGGCCATACAGATTAAAAAAAAAAAAAAAAACCCTACAGCTAACATCTTACTGAATCAGGAAAAGTTGAAATCCTTTCTGCTAAGAACTGGAACAGGATGGATGCTCATTTTCACAACTCCTATTTCCAATGATATTGTAATTGTTATCCAGAGGAATCAGCAAGAGAAAAAAATGAAAGCATTCAAGCTGGAAAAGAGGAAGTCAAATTGTTGCTGTTTGCAGATGACATGATCTTATATCTAGAAAAACCTAAAGACTCCACAAAAACTCTTAGATCTGATAAGCAAATTCAGTAAAGTTTTAGGATAAAAATCAACACACAAAAATCAGTAGTATTTCTGTTCATTAATAATTAACTAGCTAAGAAAAAAATGAAGAAGGCAATCACTTTTACAATGACTGCAAAAACTTAAAATACTAATAAAAACTTAACCATGGAGATGAAAGATTTCTATGAGGAAAAGTACAAAACATTGATGAAAGAAAGTGAAAAGGACACAAAAAAATGGAAAGAGGGTTCATGCTCATGTATTAAAAGAATTCAATGCAATCTCTGTATAATACCAATGTCTTTTTTCAAAGAAATAGAAAAAATAATCCTAAATTATTTATTTAACCACAAAAGACTCACAATAGCAACAGCATTCCTGACTAAGAACAACAAAACTGGGGACATCCCATTACCTGACTTCAAAATATATTATAATGCTACAGTAACAAAAACAACATGACTTGGGAGGCTGAGGCAGAAGAATCACTTGAGCCTGGGAGGCGGAAGTTACAGTGAGCCAAGATCATGCCATTGCCCTCCAGCCTGGGCCACAGAGCAAGACTCCGTCTCAAAAACAAACAAACAAACAAACAAAAAACAAAGCAACAACAACATGATATTGGCATAAAAATAGACACATTCACAAAAAGAACAAAATAGAAAGCCCATAAATAAATGTATCTACCTACGGTGAACTAATTTTTGATAAAGGGACCAAGAACTTACATCAGTGAAAGGACAGTCTCTTGAATAAATGATGGTGAAAAACTGGATATCTATCAAGGTCAGGAGTTCGACACCAGCCTGACCAACACGGTGAAACTCCTTCTCTACCAAAAATATAAACAATAGCTGGGCGTGGTGGCATGTGCCTATAATCCCAGCTACTATATCAGGTAAACTCAGGAGGCTGAGGCAGGAGAATCGCTTGAACCCACGAGGCAGAGCTTGCAGTGAGCCAAGATTGTGCCATTGCACTCCAGCCTGGGCAACAGAGCAAGACTCAGTCTCAAAAAATAAAAAAAAAATAAAAAAAACACCAGATGTAATCAAAGACTTAAAAACAAGATCCAAAATAATAAAACTATTAAAACAAAACTATAAAACTATTAAAACAATTATAGAAGAAAACTTTTGGACATTGCTCTGGGCAAAGATTTTATGGCTATGATTTCAAATCATAGACAAAAACAGAAAAGGATAAATGGGACTATATTAAACTGAAAAGCTTCTGCTCAACAAAGGAAACAAACAACAGTGATGGGACAATCTGTTAATTGGAATAAAATATCTTCAAACTATTCATCCAACAAGGGCCTAATATTCAGAATGTACTAGGAACTCAAATAACAGTAAGAAGAAAAAAAACAAACAAACATTTTCATTAAAAAGTCAGCAAAGGACATGACTAGACATTCCCAAAAAAGATATGCAAATGACCAACAGGTATATGGAAAAATATTTATCATCACCAATCATCAGGTAAATGAAAATCAAAAATACTATGAGATGTCATCTTAACCCAGTCAGAATGGCTATTATTAAAATGACAAAAAATAACTGATGCTGGTGAGGAGGCAGAGAAAAGGGAATGCTTATGAACAAATACTTGCTTATACATTTACACTCTACTAATTTACATTTCCACCAACAGCGTATATTCTAAACTGCACCCTATTTAAATGTGATAGCACATTTGGTAATTTATAATCTTTTAACGATTATTGCTAATCATTGAGATTGAAAAATGGTAGTTTTATTTTATTCATTTCTACAGATATGTCCCAATGTGAGTAGACTTTGATACAGTCAATAAGGCTATTTTGAACATTTCATTGATTATATAAATACTTAATCATTATAATTTTATTTAAATAATCAAATATCACCTAAATTTTCAAAGTGATCATACTCTACCTAATACAACTTGTTAATACAGCTTTTATCCATCTTAAATAAGTTAAGGTTGGCACTGAGATCATGGTTACTTAATGGAGAGAAAAGTGAAGCTATTGTAATTATTTGATTAGCTGACAATCAATAGGAGATTATAAGCACTGAAGTGGATTGGAGGTGAAGGTGGTGCTAAATCATCTGGTTATGGGTATTGATCAAGTTAATAACATAATTGCAGAATCCTTACTTCCCTCTCTGACATATACATTCCATTCTAAACATTTTAGCTGATTTGCTGCTTCAAGAAATGTACTACGGTTTATGATGATCACTCCCTCTTCAGAAATTCCGTCATTTTTATGTGTCTCTAGTTGTTAACAGAGGCATTGAACTTCATTTTTCTCCTCCATTTGCTTCTTTATTATTGACTCATTGTTTACCACTTTGCTCCTATTTTCCTGCTTTTTGGTGTGTTTATTTCTCCTCTATTTGTATTTCTTACCTTCTTTATCTTGATTTTTGTCATCTTGTTCTTACTGTTTTCCCTTCATTCCTAGGTGTTCTTCATTTTCAGATAATTACAGTTTGGTGGGATTTCATCACAAAGAAAATGAATGAATATGTTTGGATATTTTCATAACTACTAACACCTGTCAAGCCATTTGAGTATCAGTTAATGCTCACGCTAGTTGTTTCCTGAAACTGGTGGTCTCTGCACTCTTTTTGCTATGTTCTTCATTTGTAGCATGCTACATCAGAAATCCGCCCAAACTTGATTAAAATGGAACTTAAAATCCTAGTCAATACAAAACTTCGATGTGACTTATGAAAGAGTAATCTCCTTAATGCCTGAGTCTTGCCATATTATACTCTACCTCTGCTCCATATCTTCAGTTTCCAATTCTTTGCATTCTCCTTTATTTGTATTACTGCCAATTACATTTGTTAATTTTATGTGTTAGTTTGTCTAGCCTGTAGTACCCAGATAATCAATCAAACACTAATTTGGGTGTTACTGTAAAGGTATTTTGTAGATTTGGTAAACATTTATAATCAGTTGACTTTAAGTAAAATAAATTTTTTTTTATCATCTGGGTGAATCTCATTAGATCATTTGTAAAGCCTGAAGAACAAAACTGTGGTTTCTCTGAGGAAGAAGAAATTCTCAGGTCTGCAGCAGCAGACTTGAGTTTCCAGCCGGCTGATATACTCTACAAATTTTGGACCTTCCTGTCTTACAACCCTATAAGCCAACTCCTATATAGAGAAAAATTGTATACACACACGAACACACACACACATATACTTACTGGTTCTCTTTCTCTGAAGAAACCGATCTTATGTGACAGTCTACCATAGCAAAGAAATGTTCACACACACACACAGTTCATTAAGTAAACAAAAAACATGTGTTGAGTTACATATGCAAAACACACACAGTTAAATTATATATGTGTGTATAAAAGTCTTACTCTGTGTGTGTGTGTGTGTGTGTGTGTGTGTTTGTGTGTTCCAGCGTCACCACTGTGCTGGGTTTGAATCTCAATTCTCCCACATATTATCTATTCAACTTTAGACATTTTATTTAAGCCTTCTGTGTTACAGGTTTCTTTTCTTCAAAACAGGAAAAATAATACTATATTTAAATCAATCAATATATTTAGAGTACTTGAAATAATATCTGTCACAAAGACAGTGTTCATGAAATGCTAATTTTCTCAGTTAGTAATATATTAAAATATGACCTGTATAAAGGCAAAACACAAAGTAACACAGTGATGAATGCGATGGAATCCATGTGTATGTCCTACTGATATGCTCAGCTGTAAGTTGAGACATCTGTCAGTTCAATTTCTCTATTTCCCAAATACCCAAGAAGAGAGACACTTAGTCATCTGTTTAGTTACTGGTCCCCAATTAACCAAGAACAGACAAGCGGCAAATTTCACCTGCTTTTCTTCAGGTTTTACCAGAAAGTTGACAAATGTGATCTTCAGGAAATGCAGATACATTAAACCAAAAAGTCCTTTGGCTTGCTTTTAATTTCAGAAATGTTACATTTAAACTTACCCTTTCATTGTTTATTCACCACTGGGTCAAATCCCTGATGACTCATTTCTCCATACTACATGGAATTAGAAACTACGATATTTTAAGATGCTTACACTCTGTTCATAAATATTTTGTCAAAACAAGGGGAAAGTGCACTTTCATTTGGTTCATAAGGTTTTGAAAATGAATTTTAAGCCCATGCATTAAAATAAAAATTGGATAATAATCACATAATTAAAGAATGTGGTATAAAAGTTGATTTTCATAGAATGACATTCTGAATCATCTGCTCTAACAGTGGTATGAAGATCCTTATTTTTTGAGGGTAGAAAATTCTATTAAAAATGATAGATTAAAATAAGCGTTGAGTCCTTAGATTTCTTTATCTTAAGAACATAAAAAGATCTTTGCATCCTGATACAAAAAGCAATATATTAGAGCTTATCTGAAGACACCTTACGGCTTAACAAGATATTATATTTTCCTCGAGAGAGAAAGCATGTATGTGTAAAACTAGATCTTCTTGAGTTCATTTTTTTTCTTTCTATCTTGAAGATGTTATCTTTTTTTTTGTGGATTCTGTTATAATTCATCCATAAATTCATGAGGTTTCCTAAATCCTTACCGATAGCTCTGTTCTGTGCTGTACAGGTTCTCACTGCAATACAAACCAGAATCACAAAACCGTATCTCTTGGTCTATCAAAAACCTTGCCCAAAATAGTCTATTAATGCATTGGCTAAAATTGTCATCTAATCCCATTACCATCTAACCACAAAAGTAAATGATTTTGTTTTTCATTCCCCAAATTGGTAGTCTCTGGTGACCAGTGCTGTTACTGAACCATTTCAACTGAATTAATGGACAACTGCTGATACTTCTTTCTATGAACCTTTAGGGATAGTTTCTTTTAATTTACGACTAGGTAAAGCGCAGGCTTAAAATCAAACACGCATTGATTTAAATACCAGTTTTTCTATTTATTAGCTGTGGTATTATGAGAAGTTGCTTATTTTCTTTATCTGTAAAATGAGGATAATAATATAATATCGTTATAATCTATAATTGTTGATGACCCATTCATGCTATGCCTTTTTTTGTTAATATTTTCTCTGACATCTGTAAAACTCTCTCAGTTTTACAAATTTGGATATTCTTCAGGAATAAATGAAAGCAACATGATGACAAAAATTGTGACATCCTAATTTTATTATCCATTTATGGAAAGGTATTACACATGACCCAAGACTTATTAATATAAAAAAAGTATGTTCATGAAGAACACCTTTAAAAAATATTATATGACATCAATGATCTTATATTTTGATATCAGGATTTTTCTTAGAAAATTTGGGACAGATATTAGATACTTTTATGAGTTCCTATATCTTGATCTAAGTACATTTTTATTGCATTTGTAAAATTCCAATTCTGCACACCTTTGTTGATTAGGTAGATACATTTATAAACAATAACAATTAAGCACAATGTTTTACTAGAGAGACTGCCCTCCTACAAAGAAAATCTGGTTTTCTGAAACTGTTTGACATCAGGCAAGTTATTTTTTCTCTTTCAGTCTCAGACTCTACCTAAGTAAAATAGAGATACAAATATTACTGATTGCAATAAGATTTTGTGAGACTTAAAGTACTTAGCTGGTGAATAGCAAAAGTAAGGATATCAGAAATGTTAGCTATCATATTATTATATGAGCTCTGTGTTTATCATTAAAAAAACATGGAATGGTTTTACAAAACCCCAGTGTTCCTCCCTTGAAGGATTTGTGCATGTCTGTAATAATTTTAAATCATGTACCAGAGCTAAGGAATTAGCTTCTTTTAGAAATACTCCATTGATAACCAGCATCTTTGCTAAGGAGGACTTATTGCTTCCAACATCTCCTTTGTCTGATTTAGATTTATTCATTAATGCATGGCTTAAACAACATTAATATGAATTTTACAAAATTTTAATAACTCGAATTTTTTGTTTCCTCATGGCCATGCTTTGAACTCCTTGGCGGAAAACCACAAATAAATGTCAAAAAAAAAAAAAAAAAAAAAGTCCCTGTAAACCTAACATGAAGATATACACACTTTGGCCAGGTTGCTTTTCAGCTGATCGCTTCCAAAGAAATTTGCTTGCTTATTCTATTTGCAAGAGAGACTGGGGATCATCCCTTCCCATCTCTTACTGTAAAGCAGAATAAGCTGGGTTCCCCTTTTGCAGATAATTGGTGTTGGTAGTGTCAGGAGCACAGTCATTCTACACATGGGAAAATCAGCACCCTTTTAGAAATTTGGAAAATAAATTCTTCTGAATATTTATTAGCAATATAACTTGGGCACTTTTAATCAGAGAGAAGATATAATTTTACAGTTTGCATTGTTGTGTTTAAACTTGCAAACATTCTTTACATGTCATAGTACTCTAAGATAAAATTGTAAATGCTGCATAATATTACATCAATTTTATGAATATTCAATTAATGAAAACTATTATTCCCTGTATTTATTTTTGATACTGTAGTAATTGGCATTATTGTGCATGTAATTTTTACTTTCTTAGAATTTCCTTAGTCTAGAAATCTCTGGAACATACTACTAGGGTAGTAGAATTTTTACTACTTTTATTAAAACTATTTTTCAAATGATGAAAATTTAAGTCACATATTTTGTTGTTTACCACTTTCTTTGAAAATGTTGCCAGGGTCCAGCGTATACACAATGATATCATTTTATTTCATTTGAACCAAAAAAGAAGTTTATACCATTTAATAATATTTTAATTGCATTTAATAGATAGAATATAATTATAAAAAATAGTATTTGGTAAAATCACATATAAATTTGAAGGAAATATACAATTTAGAAAAGAAAATGCGGCTGAGTGTGCTGGCTCACACCTGTAATTGTAGCACTTTGGGAGGCCAAGGCAGGTGGATCACAAAGTCGGGTGTTTGAGACCAGCCTGGCCAACATAGTGAAACCCCATCTCTACTAAAATACAAAAAATTAGCCGGGCATGGTGGCAGGCACCTGAAATCCCAGCTGCTCGGGAGGCTGAGGTAGCAGAATCGCTTGAACCTGGAAGGCGGAGGTTGCAGTGAGCCAAGACCTCACCACTGCACTCCAGCCCGGGCGACAGTGCAAGACTCCGTCTGATAAAAAAAGGAAAAGAAAAGAAAAGAAAATGTAAAAACAAACAAATGAAAGATTTTTTTAAAAAAATGAATGTTTTTAAGGCAAAACATCAAAAAGAAAGATTTTATATCTAAGTTACAGAATAATAACATAAATTTTAATCAAATTAAATGTAATGGAATTCCCACAATATACTACATACTAGACTAAGACTAAGGTAGTATTTTCAACACTTACTTCACTGTGTCTAAAGAAATGTAGCAATTTAGTTTAATTTAAGCACTGTATAAATTAACCAACTTATTTGTTTGCTTGATAAAGGCATATCCACAAGGGTGCTGTATGTACATCATTTGCACTCTATAATGCTGATTGATGGTAGAAAACCAGGAGAGGGGAAGTTGGGAGATAATTAATTATAGTATTTTAGAATATATTATAATGGGAGATATATACGTATCCAAAGTGGGCTTAACTAAAGAATGAATTTTATCTAAACCTTAAACGTGTCATTCTATAACATCGAGAGTTTGCAAAAGGGAAAAAAATGGAAGTGACAGCAGGAACAAAGCCAATTTGGGTAACAAAAGCTCTCATGTGGGTAATTCAACATTGCTTTAAAAATGAGCATGCTTGGGTTTAGTTTAATTTTTCACACATCCGGGGATAGGGAGAATTAAGCTTGTAAATAACAACAAAAAAAAATGAGTAATAGAAAACATTTATATTTTAAGTTCATACTCTGTAACATATACTACCCAAAATAGTTCACATGAATCATGTCATATAGTCTACAACAACCCTTTGAGTGTGACATTTTCAAACCCATTTTATAAACGAGCAAACTGAAGCTCAGGTTGATGAACTAATTATGCATGGGATTAAACTGTGGGAAAATGGTAGGGTTGTACTTTGAATGTACTTTTCTTAGTACTAGAGTCGGCAGTCTTAGGGTTATGAACTGGAGAGGACTAATTTCAGATGTGCAGATGCTTGAGGGATTGAGTTACCTGTGAATATTATAAAGAATCCATTTTTCTCTAGAGAAGAAACACATTGAAAGCTGTGGGAACGGAAACTTCCCTTATACATTGTAGGAAATTCTGTGAAAATGTGGACTTAATACAATTGAATGTACCATCTCTTTAAATACGTGCTCATCTTTCTAAGTTGCTATATTGCTAAACCCTCCAGAGCAATGCATCATTTTATGTGATTGGAATGATTTGGAATTTTGGTTGTGTTCATTTTTTTTGCTATAATTTTTGGAAGTTAAAGTTATAATAAAGAAAAAATATAAACAGGGCATGATAGTCTAGGCATGACCAAATTCAAATTATAGTTAAATACATTTATCCTGCTTTATGTTTTCTCTAAGGAGTTAAAACCTTTAGGAATATTACCTAATTATTTAAGCTATAATTTTCTCTCTACAAGTAAGAAAATTAAGCCTATGCCATGTACAGTGGCAGCGCTGTTATGCTCGAACAGACTGAACAGTTCATCCCCCACCCCAAAACCCTAAACAAAAACAAAAAACAGAGTTGACCTTCTCTTGCTACACAGATAGCATCATGTTTTAATTTTATTCTCCACTTAATTTTGCACAGCAAAGTCAGTAATGACTCCACTATGTTCAAGTGAAAAGGTCTTTATGGTTCAAATAAGTCACAGAAATTAATAGGCACACTTGAACTTGGTTAGAAATTGACTTGCACTTTCTGTTTTGGTTTTCAAAATGGCTCCTTAAAAGCTTCTCTCACGTTGTAATGCATGAGGTATTTATGATGTGGCAAATACAGCATGAAGGTTGGACCACATAAACAATTAGAGGCTTGGGAAATATAATTTTTGAATTTTTTGTCTTATAATGTGAAGTTGAAATATAAAATCATAAATTCTCCAAGTAGGAAATTTGTGATGAATACCATCAGACCACAGATAAAAACAAACCTTTTCAGTGATCTGACTTCCTTAGTTGCAAGTCTAAGCGATAGATCTTACCTTAAGTTTGGAGAATTGTGGTTTGAAATTGATGCAATACACTGTTCTATAATAGCCTATTAAAAAGCCTGGTTATTTTATCAAATGTATTTGCTATTGAGACTTAAAATTTTGTACTAAAAAGTCAGTAACTTTGAGAGTGTTTTAGTCAGTGAGGTTATAAAAACCTAAAACTGTGAAAGATTATATACCACAGGGAAAGCTGGAATGTTTCATATTCCATAATACTGTATAAAAGATTTTAGTAGAGCAATAAAGCTATAGTTTTATAAACCAACACTAATGGTTATGGTAAAAACGATGTCTACATGACTTAGAAATACTATAACTTTTACTTTAAATTGAGTTAATGAACATCAATAAGGAAATGTAATCTCTTGTCTTTTACTTTACTAGAACATATGATATTTATGATTCTGAATTAAATGATATATTTATATTTTATTTGTATGAAGGAAGATGTTTAGTAAAACAATGTAAACTTGAAGGAAAAATGTGTCTATTATACCACCAGTATTGTAATTCTGCATTTTACCATTTTATGAAATGTTAGAAGGGCTATGCAAATATTTCAATTCTGCAGTTTCACAATCATCTTGATTTTGAACTGTTCCATCTCTGAGTAGAGTTCTGTAGAACACAGTTTTACTAAAGATGTTTTAAACTACCTTAAAAAGGGACGGTTATTTTATAACCTAGTGGTTATGAATTTTTATTTCACGTCTTCCAGCTTTGATTTGCATTAACTGAAAAATGCAGTAAATCTAAAATATAATGAACTCAATTATTTATTTAAATTTGCAACCAACTTGTTTATTGGAGGTTGGTATATGATTAATTCTAGTCATGTCTACATGCATTGGAGATTCTTTTTCCCCTCTGACAAAATAAATTTAGTTATATTGCAGTTTCTTCTTTTACAAAAATGGATACAACTATATCCATAATTAATGATTAATTGTTTTTTCTTTAACTTATATATATTTTTTCACCTGATGAGGAGCAACTCTGTGTAGGGGAAAGAGAATGGGGCTTGGGCACAGAAAATCTCATTTTATCATTAAGTAGCTATGTAATTTTATGTAAATCTTTAAGCAAAACACATCTGATATTTCAAATATCAAATAAGAAGACATAGATGTAGTTTATAAAATACAAAGTCAGTATGAAATTGTTCACTGTTACATTCAGAAAGAAATGTAATTATTTTTGTAGTATTGTGAAAAACTAAGCTTATTAAAATAGCTTAACATTGACAATTGATTTGAATTTTCCAAATATCTGTTGTATTGGATTTCATAGAACTTGGTTCTGATAAACATTGTCTCTGCTTACATGTATTCAGCAATTAAACTTTCATCTTTTAGTATTACTCAGTTGAAAACTCTGTCATATTTATATAGGATGATTTTTAGTGTGCATTGTTTACATTTGTGAATCTGTTGCCTTCCAGTATCTGTGTTGAAACCCACAGATCCAATTCTGTATAAACATTTGTTATCTAGTACCAAGGTTAACATACTTTCTGTCAAGGGCCAAATAGTAAGTACCTTAGTAGCGTATGGTTTCTGTTGCATATTCTTCTTACTATTATTTGTTTATTTGTTTGCTTATTTTTTTTTTCACAACCTTTTAAAATGTTTTTTAAAAATTAGCGTGAGGGCAGTACAAAAACATACTGTGAACTGGATTTGGTCCATGGGTCATAGTTAGCCAGTTGCTGGTCCAATGTCATCTAGAGCTGCATCACCTTAATTTAACAGGTGATAAATTAGATTACACTTGAAGGAGGTTGACCAGCTTATCCAAGAGCAGACTGGGATTTCAAAAACCACATCTAATTTTCTTCTGTGGATGTACAGTTACTTTGAAAATTGATACTTTTACTTTTTAAATTTGAACATTATATTTGATATGAAATATTTCAGGAGCCAGTAAAGAAAATAGAAAGTTAATGTCAATTGTTGAAAACATGTTCCTTGATAGATTTCATGAGGCAAAGGTATAGAATTTGCATAAGAATCAATTACCACCTTCTGGATGTACAACTAAGTGTTTTCACATGTCAATTTCAAGTACTTTTAACAATATAAAACTGACAGGAGGCAGGTATTCTATTCCTGCAACCACATCGAAAAGAAATAAAATGATTCCATGCAGTGTCAACAGAGAGAAAAACAGCAAAAGTTGTAATAGTACACAGTTATATCCAGGTTATATCTGGATTTAACTGCCCATAGATACTAATTTCAACTCCATCCCATATGGTGGTTAAATTAATAAAATCCTTCATGTGTATTTTAGAACACCAGAAAAGCCATCTGGCTACTGACTGTCACCTTAAACTACAGTGCCTTATTGTGAATTTTACCATCCTATGTATCACTTTAATGCCAGGGAATGTTTTATCATCCATATTTAATTATTCAGTACCAAAAAGCACTGGCATTTTGAAACCAGATAAGATAGGGCAGATTAAGACTATGCCCATACATGCCAAATAGAGTATTGGAAAAGTATTTGTAATACGAGGCAAAAGACTATTGACCTGAAATAGGCAGGTATCTCAGGTGGAACTATTATTCAATTTGCGTATGTCTGAGAGGAACAGTTCTCCAATTCCCTATGTGCGTATAGACTCAGTTATAATATATTATCAAGTTGCTTTCATAAAAATTCATAAGCAAAAATGATTGTGTAGAAAGTATAATAGACTTATTCAGGGCAAAGAACTGAAAAACATTCCTGACTTGAATACAAGTTTGTGACTTGAGTGTAAATTATAGATAATGAAGAATTTAGCTGATGCTATTACTCTGCTAAAAAAATTTAAGGATGACATATGTTTCAGAAATGAATTGAAATGTAAAGTCTGTCACTTCTATTTTATGACTTCTCTTTTTATTATAAAGGTGAGGCAAATATTTAGAATAAACATACACATTGAAAGGTATGATTCTTTAATCAATGTCAATAAAGGAATATAGTGGTTTAAAATTTTATGGAAATATTTTGAATTTCTATACTATTTATATAAAAATACAATTTTTCCTCATGTATTTTGCTGTTTGATAGGACTCAGATGATTTTATTGGTTTATTACATAAAGCATATAAAAAAGCCGTTTGATTAAAGTACTATATGCAAAAAAGTAAAGTCTGCTTTGCCATTTAGAGTCTAATGATTTCTACTTTAGGCATGATATAAATAATTGTGTAGGATTTATAAGACTGAGAACAGGATGATACACGGATGATCTGTTGGAGAGACCAGAAGCCAGGGTGTATTTTCACAAACCTGTTTTAATCAGACACGTAACGTGTCTGTAGTCAAGGTTGTCCACACTGACTCTCTGTAGATTGTGTAATAGTAAAGGTGGGGGCTGGAGCAGGCTGGAGTAGAAGCAATAGCAAAATCATCAGAATTATTAACTACCATTTACATTGATTTGCAATTTCCTTTCTTCCTCCTAATCAAACTAGTTTCTTAAGGGCTGGGATGGTGTCTGACTTGTCCCTATATCCCCTGCACTTAGCACCATGCCTGGCACTATTGTAAATGCTTAATATTTGGTGAACTGAACTGACCTAAGAAGCTAAGTTTACATTTGACATAAAACGATCTATCAGAAGTTGTGTACTGTCAACAGAATCAAGGCTGTAACAAGAGAAAGCAGCCAAAGCAGAAAAAGTAATCAGAGTAGAGCTCCATCACAATTTGTGTTGGAATTGGGATCCAAGACTCTTATAGGTAAAGTTGGATTTGAAGACTTTACCAGAATATGGCCATTAGCAGACCCAGAAATGTGGAAAAAGAGAGCATGGAACTAGAGCAAGATGAAGTGCAAATGGTGACATTTGAAGCAGCTGCAGTGAAAAGCAAAAGAAGTTGTTTATGACTACCAGCAATAACCACATAACCGTGGAGAATCCAACTGGAGTAGATTACAAAGGGGTGGACTCTAAGTATACTTTAATCGACATTTGGTTGGTAGCACCCAGAAATTGTGATTAGGAGAAAGTGAGGCAGGCATGGGACACAACTGCATCAGGACAAAACCTGATTAAAACAGTATAGAAAGACCCAGTATTACCTCAACTTGACCCAAATAGATGAGGATCCAAGGCAAAGGGAGAGTAATATGTAACATTTCTCTCCCAGAGAAGACTAAACTCTGGGAAGTAACAGAAACCTCAAGGGCAAGAACAGGAAAAATTTTCTGACTCTAATTCATATTTATTATTTCAAGGCTGAAATCTAAATGTCAAAGGGAGAACTGAAAGTCCTGAAATATGGTTAGCAATTAAGCCAGGACGTACAAAATTATCTTCTAGAAACATATTTGTCTTCAAATGCAGAATTCTTTTTTTTTTTTTTTGTATTTCTCCCTGCATGTCACAGATACACACCTTCTTCAGCTACATGATGCTAAATAGAGTTCCATAAAAAAAAGAAGGTAAAACTTCTAAAGTAACATTTGTGAGATAGCCTTGATTGATTCAAAAGTGATGGAAAGTATGGAAAGTAATCTAAGACTATCTTTCTCTCTCTCTTTCTTTTTTTTTTTTTTTTTTTTTTGTTTTGAGATGGAGTTTCGCTCTTTTGCCCAGGCTGGAGTGCAGTGGCCAATCTTCGCTCACTGCAACCTCCGCCTTCCGGTTTCAAGTGATTCTCCTGACTCAGCCTCCTGAGTTTACCTGATGTAGTAGCTGGGATTATAGGTGCCCACCACGACGCCTAGCTAATTTTTGTATTTTTAGTAGAGATGGGGTTTCACCATGTTGGCCAGGCTGGTCTTGAACTCCTGACCTCATGATCCGCCCGCCTCGGCCTCCCAAAATGCTGGGATTACAGGCATGAACCACCGTGCCCGGCCGACTATGGCTTTATAATTACGAGTCTGGCCACACTATTTTTCTCTCCTTAATATATTTAACAAGGAAAAGTATGCAACAAATATGTCAAAGTCGTTGTTAGCTTGGAATTCTATTTAGTAAGCCATAATGCTGTGAGTTGTGTATGGGTATATGTGTCTGTACACCATCAGAATATTTAGTGGAAACAAGAATAATGCAAAGAATTATGAATGACAAACAGTATCATTAAGGATTCAAGTCAATCAGTTAATAATAGTAACACAGTAGACATAGTTTTTCAAGGCAAGATTAGGATTATACCACCAAGTTTCCTTGTTTTTAAACATAAAATCTATTGCCTTCATTACTGAGAGTCTTGGTCCCTTTTTCCTACATAATTACTGAGAAAACAGCTAATGTCTATTTATTTCTGTTGTAGTGGTTTCTTCTTATTGATATTACCCTGATTCTGTTACTACCATGTTATAGATCAATTAAATATACCAGAGGATCTTTGCTAAAAATAGTTTAAGGATTTCTGACTGAGGCTTCTTTTGTAATCACTTGATCTTCTCAATACAGTTATTTTGTTAGAAGAGTGAACTTTTAAAAAAATTATACATAATATACAACTTGCGAATATGATGAAACTTAACAGTAGCTCCTCCATATTGTGGTAGTGGCTGTAACGTCCCCAAATAAAGCACTTAAGAATGTGACAGAGCAGGGAGCTGGAAGACCATTACATTTTCTTAAGAAGTTAGTTAATATTACATGAAGCTTCACAGAGAAAATGTAAATATCTATTTATAATGATACAATCACTGTGAGTTGACTTCTTTATTGTAGTTGGAACACTTAGCATGAGATCTATGGTCTTTTTTTTTTTTTCCAATATGAACTGAATTTATTTTTTTTTTTAATTTTTTAATTTTATTTTTATTTTTTATTATACTTTAAGTTCTAGGGTACATGTGCATAACATGCAGGTTTGTTACATATGTATACTTGTGCCATGTTGGTGTGCTGCACCCATCAACTCGTCAGCACCCATCAATTCATCATTTATATCATGTATAACTCCCAATGCAATCCCTCCCCCCTCCCCCCTCCCCATGATAGGCCCCAGTGTGTGATGTTCCCCTTCCCGAGTCCAAGTGATCTCATTGTTCAGTTCCCACCTATGAGTGAGAACATGCGGTGTTTGGTTTTCTGTTCTTGTGATAGTTTGCTAAGAATGATGGTTTCCAGCTGCATCCATGTCCCTACAAAGGACGCAAACTCATCCTTTTTTATGGCTGCATCGTATTCCATGGTGTATATGTGCCACATTTTCTTAATCCAGTCTGCCACTGATGGACATTTGGGCTGATTCCAAGTCTTTGCTATTGTGAATAGTGCCGCAATAAACATACGTGTGCATGTGTCTTTGTAGTAGAATAATTTATAATCCTTTGGGTATATACCCAGTAGTGGGATGGCTGGGTCATATGGTACATCTAGTTCTAGATCCTTGAGGAATTGCCATACTGTTTTCCATAATGGTTGAACTCTTTGACAAACCTGAGAGAAACAAGAAATGGGGAAAGGATTCCCTATTTAATAAATGGTGCTGGGAAAATTGGCTAGCCATAAGTAGAAAGCTGAAACTGGATCCTTTCCTTACTCCTTATACGAAGATTAATTCAAGGTGGATTAGAGACTTAAGTGTTAGACCTAATACCATAAAAACCCTAGAAGAAAATCTAGGTAGTACCATTCAGGACATAGGCATGGGCAAGGACTTCATGTCTAAAACACCAAAAGCAACGGCAGCAAAAGCAAAAATTGACAAATGGGATCTAATTAAACTAAAGAGCTTCTGCACAGCAAAAGAAACTACCACCAGAGTGAACAGGCAACCTAGAGAATGGGAGAAAATTTTTGCAATCTACTCATCTGACAAAAGGCTAATATCCAGAATCTACAAAGAACTCAAACAAATATACAAGAAAAAAACAAACAACCCCATCAAAAAGTGGGCAAAGAATATGAACAGACATTTCTCAAAAGAAGACATTCATACAGCCAACAGACACATGAAAAAATGCTCATCATCACTCACCATCAGAGAAATGCAAATCAAAACCACAATGAGATACCATCTCACACCAGTTAGAATGGCAATCATTAAAAAGTCAGGAAACAACAGGTGTTGGAGAGGATGTGGAGAAATAGGAACACTTTTACACTGTTGGTGGGATTGTAAACGAGATATATGGTCTGAACAAAATTTTAAATACACAATGCAGTAATATTAACTCTAGGCGCTATGTTGAACAGAGGTCTAGAACTTATTCATCTTGCATAACTGAAGCTTTATACCTGTTGAACAGAAACTCTCCATTTCCCCCATTCCTCAGCACTTGACAAACACCATCCTCATTTCCATGAGTGTATTTCAGATAATTCATATAAAGGGAATAGAGCAGTTTGTCCTTCTGTGACTGTCTTATTTCACTTAGCATAATGTACCCCAAGTTTATCCATGCTGTCATATATGACAGATTTTCTTCTTTTTAAGACCAAATAATATTTTATTGTGTGTATATGCCACATTTGCTAAATTTGCTTATCTATTGATGGACATTTAGATGGTTTCCATATCATGTGTATTATAAACAATGCCACAATAAACATGAAAGTGCAGATATCTCTTGGAGATCTTGATTTCAATTGTTTTGGATAAATACGCAGAAGTGGGATTGTTGGATTATATGGCAGACATTTTTCTAAAGAAGACATACACATTGCCAAAAGGTATATGAGAAGATGCTTAACAACACTAACTGTTCGAGAAATGCAAATTGAAACCATAGTGAGATGTCATCTCATCTATTAATATGGCTATTGTAAAGGGAAACAAAGGTAAGAGCTGGCAAGTTGGTTGGGAAGTAAAATGGTTCAGCTGCTGTGGAAAATTGTATGAAGCTTACTCAAAAATTTTGAATTTTTTCCCCCAGGTGTTTAGCTCTTTTTGTAACTTTTATTTTAAGTTCAGGGGTACAGGTGCAGGTTTGTTATATAGGTAAATCTAAGTCATGGGACTTTGTGGTACAGATTATTTGATCACCCAGGTATTAAGCCTAGTACTCATTAGTTATTTTTCCTGATCCCCTCCCTCCTCTCACACTTTACCATCCAGTAATCTCCATTGTTCATGGTTTCCCTCTTTGTGTCCATGTGTTCTCATCATTTAGCTCCCACTTATAAGTGAGAACATGTAGTATTTGCTTTTCTGTTCCTGTGTTAGTTTGCTAAGAATTATGGTCTCCAGCTCCATCCATGTTCCTGCAGAGGACATGATCTCATTCTTTTTTTATGCCTGCATAGTATTTCATGCTGTATATGAATTAACTTTTAAGTGGAGAAAAGAACTGGTAGATTTGTGAGATTAACAAATATTTCCATAGATTCAAGTTCATTTTCCCAGGGTTTTCTGACCTTAATAACCTCTCAAGTATCTGAAATATAGTTTTTCTTCCTTTCACAGAACTGTTTATGTTATGCATGAACTACAACTTAGAATATTTAAAACTCAATAAATAGTGAGATTATGTCCTTTTCACAATAATTTCTCATATGCTACTTCTCTAAAACAGTGTTTTGTGCTAAAGGAGGCGATCCATTTTGGTGGCTATTTTCTTTCTTCTCCTAGCATATTAAGATTTTTTTTTGCACAGATATTAGTTGAAAAATTAGGAGATAAATTATGATTCAAATGTCCCCTAATAAATGTAAGCAAAGGAATAAGTCTGTAGAAATGTGATATCAGAGGTTGATTATAAATGTCAGCTTTCATCATGGGGAATTATTTGCTGAGAAGACTTAATATATTAATGAAACCATTCAGAGTATCCTTCCTTATAATTAGAATGTCAATGTAAGCTATAAAAGTACCTTTTGCTAACTTTATTTTATAGATGAAAATTCAGAGATCATATTGAAGATATTATTTACCAAGTTATCAAATAAATACTTAGTAAGGTAAAGTAACCATTAGATATTAGATCAGAAATCAAAAACCCTAAACACAATACATTAGTTTACATAACCCATACAAAATTTTACTGGATTAACTTCTGAAATTCTCTCTCTCTCTCTTTCTCTCTCTCTCTCTCTCCCTGTGTGTGTGTGTGTCTCTCTCTCTCTCTCAGACACACACACACATTTGTTTTGATTTGATATATTTGTTTGATTTTATTAAGCCTTGAAAATTTCTGTTTACTCTCAATAGAGAACAAATCTACTAATCTGACTGGTAGAATAATCACAATGGGACCAAAATAAGACAGAAGGATAGAAAAGATACTCTACATTTTCAGTGTAATATTAATCTTAGGATATGTTAGAAAGTGCTTATTCCTTAACAGTAACTCTTGTGTATTATTTGTGACCCTTTCCTCCTCAGTCATCTGCTCTCAACCCAAGTCATTCTTTCAGTCTCCAGTTTCAGTAACTGTCACACTGGCATAAGTACAGGTGTTTAGTAATGCTTTAATTCACTTATCTCTTTCCAGACCATTGTGATTCTCATTGTCCAAATATAAATTGGTAGCTCAAGGTATTTTTCCAACAAGGAAAATATTTTTAGTGGCAATAGAGACATTAACTAAACCTGTAACCAACTACATAAGCAGGAACTGGATAATGATAGTGAACAATCAACAAACATTTTGACTTCTCTCTGTCAAATAAATGTGTCAAAAGATCCTTTGTAAATCTAATACAATGTGTTAGACTCAATGTGTGCTGGAAGACCTGGCTTTCTGAAAGAGGAAATGGAGAGCTCCTGTTAGTGTTTACTAATCTCCATCCTGTAAATAATCCCACCATTGCCAAAATAAGTTGTAAATGTGACATCGAAGAGCTTACGAAATCCTTGAAAATTTAACAATTACTCTGATAACCCAGTAGATGCAAGGCCCAGCACAGGCCTGGGTGGGTTAAGTTCTAGAAATTTTGAGTGTCTGTTTATGAGGCAATTAGATGAAGTAGGAAAAACAAAATAGAACCTAGTATCCTTTTATCAAAGATTTGTAAATGATCCCAATTTCTCATAAAGCAAAAGTAAGGGCATGAACTACTGCTCACTCTTTTGTGTCTTTGATGGCAAAATGCTAAGTATCAATATAATAAATTATGGCAAATAACTGAAAATCAAGATTATAAACCTGTTTTGCCATGCCATGAAGGAAGCTTGCGAATGCAGTCATAAGCCAGTAGCTGCTGGTCATTGCATGCCAATCACATGCCAATGGAAAACAACATTCCTATAATATCTCTCCTTGTTCAATAATTGTGGGACCCCAGCAACAAGATAGCTATATGAAAGAAATGCATCCAAGAATGTTTCCTTTCATCCTTATTTTCTTGTTTACCAACAAAGAAACCTAGCATTCTACGGATCTCTGTCTTTAAAAAATTTCCTTTACCTGTAATGAGTTTACATTTTGGGAGAACCTTAAATTTGCATATTGCATCTGCTACATAAGAATGAATACTCTTTGGTTTTAAAAGAGTGAGAGCACAAGATGGTCAAACAGAACGCTTCAGTAATTGTCCTCCCAACATGAACATCAAAGTGAACAACTATTCACACAAGAAAGTGCCTTTATAAGAATCAAAAATCAAGTAACAATCACAATGCCAAAATTTAACATGATATCAAGGAAGGAGACACTATAGAGTGTAGGAGTCTTGAACTGCCTACCCCATCCCTCCCTCATCCCTCTCTCATCCCCCAGCAGTGGCCACATAGTGTAGAAAGAGAATCTGTGTGCTTGGGGAAAAGACAGCATAGTGAGTGCGGTACTCTGCATTGGAACTCATTGCTGCTCTGTCACTGCAGAAAACAACAAAGGGCAAACTGAGCTGGCACACAGGGAGCGAGACTTTAGACAAGCCTTAGCCAGAGGGGAATCATCCATCCCAGCAGTTGGAACCTGAGGTACAGCTAGCCCAACCTTCATGAGTTGAAGTACTCTGGGGTCCTAAATAAACTTGAAAGATGATCTAGGCCACAAGGACTGCAATTCCTGGGCAAGTCTTGGTGCTGTGATGGGCTCAGAGCCAGCAGGTGTGAGGTGCCCATGACCCAGTGAGACTTCAGCCAGAGTCCAAGGGAGTGCTTGTGCCACCCCTCCTCCAACCCCAGGCATTGCAGCTCCTAGTTCCAGGAGAGACTCCTTTCTTCTATGTGTGGAGAAAACAGGATAGAGTAAGAAGGACTTTCTCTTTCAAGTTATAGACCAGCCCAGACACAGTAGAATAGAGCACCAGACAAAGTCCTGAGGCCCTTATTCTAGGCCATAGCTCCCAGATGTCATTTATAGACACACCCTGGCCCAGAAAGGAACCCACACCTTGAAGGGAAGAAACCAGTCTTGACAGGATTCATCACCCACTACCCAAAGAGCCCTTGGGCCTTGAAAACATCTTACTGGTAACCTGGCAGTATTCACTGTGGGCTTTGGGTGACACCCAGCATATAACTGGATTTGGGGGTGCCCCAGAGCATTTCCAGATGTGGTAGCCATGGGGAGAGACTCCTGCTTGAGGAAAGAGAGGGAAGAGAAATGAGACTTTGTCTTACAGCTTGAGTACCAGCTCGATGATAAAGTGATGGAGCAACAAGTGGGCTCTCCTGGGGACAACAGTTTCAGGTCTTGGCCCCTCTTCAGCATTTCTGGATCCACTTTGGGCCAGAGCAGAGCCTGCTGCGTTAAATGGAAACATCCAGGCCTAACATCATTCACCACAATCTCACTCTTGGACCTTGAGTGAATAGCAGTGGTAGTCAGTCAGTACTTGCCACAGGCCTTGAGTGTGATCCAGTGCTGTGCTGGATTTGAGTGTGACCTAGCACAGTCCAAGTGGTGGTACCAAAAGAAGTACTTGAGTCACCCCTCCACCAGCTCCAGGCACTTAACACAGAGACGAAGACTCTGTTTGTTTGGAGGAAAGAAAGGGAAGAGAACAAGACTCTCTGCCTGATAATCCAGAGAATTCTTCTGGATCATACCCATGACCAGTAAGGTGTTGCCTCTATGAGTCTGCAAGAGCCACTGTGTTGCTAGGTTTGGGATGCCTCTTAACGCAGATATGTCTGCAGTGATGAAACACTTAGATCACAACACTCAATTCCCTTTGAATACTTGGAATGTCTTCCCAAAAAGTAGAGATAAAAACACCCTTGGACTTCAAAAATTATAAAAAATACTTAACTTTTCAAAGTCCAGACATTGACAAATATCCACAAGCATTAAGACCATCCAGGAAAACATGACATCACCAAACAAACTAAATAAGGTGCCAGTGACCAGTGCAGAAGTGACAGAGAGATTTGTGATCTTTTAGACAGAGAATTCAAAATAGCTGCTTTGCGGAAACTCAAAAAAATTCAAGATAAAACAGAAAAGGGACTCAGAATCCTATCAGATACATTTTAAAAATAAATCAAAATAATTAAAAAAATTCAAACAAATTCTGGAGCTGAAAAATTCAACTGACATACTGAAGAATGCATTGGAGTCTCTGAAGAGCAGAACTGATCAAGTAGAAGAAAGAATTAGTGAGCTTGAAGATAGTCTATTTGAAAATATACAGTCAGAGGAGACAAAGGAAAAAAAAATAAAAAAGAATGAAGCACATCTGCAAGATATAGAGAGCAGCCTCAAAAAGGAAAATCTAACAGTTATTGTCCTCAAAGAGAAGATAGAGCAAGAGATCAGGGTAGAAAGTTTATTCAAAGAGATAATAACAAAGAGCTTTCCAAACCTAGAGAAAGACATCAATATTCAAGTACAAGAAGGTTATACAACACCAAGCAAATGTTACCCAAAGAAGACTACCTCAAGACATTTAATATCTAAATCTCAAAGGTCAAAGATAGAGTCCTAAAAGCAGCAAGAGAAGAGAAACAAATAACATAGAAAGGAACTGCAATACATCTGGCAGCTAACTTCTCAATGGAAGCTTACAGGCCAGGAGAGAGTAGCATAATATATTTAAAGTGCTGATGGAAAAAAACAAAAAACAAAAACTTTTAACCTAGAATAGTATATCTTGTGAAAACATCCTTCAAACATGAGGAAGAAATAAAGACTCCCAGACAAACAAAAGCTGAGGAATTTTCATCAACACCAGTCCTTTTCTACAAGAAATATTAAAAGGAGTTCTTTAATCTGAAAGAAAAGAACTTCAAAGAGCAATAAGAAATCATCTTGAGGCCCCAAAGTCACTGATAATAGTAAGCATACAGACAAACACAGAATATTATAACACTGTTATTGTGGTGGGTAAGATACTTATACCTTAAGTAGAAAGATAAAAGATTAACCTATTAAAAATAATAACTGCAAAAACTTTTCGAGACAGACATTATAATAAGATATAAATAATAACAACAAAAAGTTATAAATCAGGGGCATAAGGAGAAAGTGAAGAGTTTGTATTAGTTTTCTCTTTGCTTCTTTGTTAGTTTGTTTTTGCAGTCAGAGTTAAGATGTCATCAGTTTAAAATAACAGGTCATAAGATGCTATTTGCAAGCCTTATGGTAGCCACAAGAGAGAAAGATACAACAGATATACAAAATATTTTTTAAAGTCTGGGCACAGTGGCTCATGCCTATAATCTCAATACTTTGGGAGGCCAAGGCAGGAGGACTGCTTAGACCCAGAAGTTTCAGAACAGCCTGGGAAACATAGGGAGACCCTGTTTCTTTTCTTTCTTTCTTTCTTGCTTGCTTGCTTTTTTTTTTTTTTTTTTTTTTTTTTTTTTTTTTTTGACGGAGTCTCGCTCTGTCGCCCAGGCTGGAGTGCAGTGGCGAGCTCTTGGCTCACTGCAAGCTCCGCCTTCGGGTTCCCGCCATTCTCCTGCCTCAGCCTCCCAAGGAGATGGGACTACAGGCGCCGCCGCCACACCTGGCTAATTTTTTGCATTTTTAGTAGAGACAGGGTTTCACCGTGTTAGCCAGGATGGTCTCGATCTCCTGACCTCGTGATCCGCCCGCCTCGGCCTCCCAAAGTGCTGGGATTACAGGCGTGAGCCACCGCGCCCGGCCAGGGAGACCCTGTTTCTATGGAACATTTAGAAATTAGTTGGGCGTGGTGGTGCTTGCCTGTAGTCCTAGCTATTTGGGAGGCTGAGGCAGGAGGATCCCTTGAACCCAGGAGGTCAAGGTTACAGTGAGCCATGATTGTGCCACTGCACTCCAGCCTGGGCAGCAGAGGAAAACCCTGTCTCAAAATAACTCTAATAATAATCATCATCATCAAAAATTGAAACATACCCCAAAGAAAATCATGTTCACAGATAGGAACACAGGAAGGAAAAAAGGAAGGAACAGAACACCAAAAAACAACCAGAAAATAAATAACAAAATGGCAGTAGTAAGTTATTACTTATTAATAACAACATTAAATGTAAATGGACTAAACTCTCCAATCTGAAGATATAGAGTGGCTTAATGGATAAAATAGCAAGACCCAAATCTTGCTATTTTTTGTTGCCTACAAAAAAACACATTTTGCCTGTAAAGACTCACATAGACTGAAAATAAAGGGAAGGAAAATCATATTCCATGCAAATGGCAACCAAAGAAGAGCAGGAGTAGCTATATTTATGTCAGACAAATACATTTCAAGACAGAGTTAGTAAAAGAAAAGAAATAATGAAGAACAGAACAGTAATAAAAGAAATTGAAATAAAATATACAAAAGATATATGAAATGAAAATCTGGCTCTTTGAAAAGATAAACTATGTTGACAAACTTTTAGCCAGATTAACTCAAAAACAGAAAATCCAAATAAGTAAAATCATACATGAAAAAGGAGACATTATAGTTGATACTACAGAAATTCAAAGGATCATTGGAGTATGTCGAGGCACTATATGTCAATAAATTGGAAAATCTAGAATAAGTGGATAAATTTCTAGAAATGGATAAGATTGAATAATGAAGAAATCCAAAACCTTAACAGACCATAAAAAGTAAAGAGATTGAAGCCATAATAAAAAGTTTGTTGATAAGAAAAAGCACAGGACCTGATGGCTTCACTGTTGAATTTTAGCAAACATTTAAGTACAAAACTAAAATTAACCCTCCTCAAACTATTTTGAACCAACCCAAATGTCCAACAATGATAGACTGGATTAGGAAAAAGTGGCACATATACACCATGGAATACTATGCAGCCATAAAAAAATGATGAGTTCATGTCCTTTGTAGGGACATTGATGAAGTTGGAAAACATTATTCTCAGCAAAACATTGCAAGGACAAAAAACTGAACACTGCATGTTCTCACTCATAGGTGAGAACTGAACAAAGAGAACACTTGGACACAGGAAGGGGAACATCACACACTAGGGCCTGTTGTGGGGTAGGGGGAGTGGGGAGGGATAGCATTAGGAGATATACCTAATGCAAATGATGACTTGATGGGTGCAGCACACCAACATGGCACATGTATACATATGTAACAAACCTGCACATTGTGCACATGTACCCTAGAACTTAAAATATAATTTTAAAAATTTTTAAAAAAGAAAAACAGAGGAGGAGGGCCTACTTCAAAAATCATTCTATGAGGCCAGTATTATTCTGATACCAAAATCAAACAAAGACATAAAAATAACTAAAATACAATACAATAAAATAAAAACTGCAGGCCAATATTCTCGATGAACACTGTTGCAAAAACCCCCAACTAAATATTAGCAAACTGAATTAAACAGCACATTAAAAAGATTTTTCATTATGACTAAGTGGAATTCATCTTAGGGATGCAAGGATGATTCCACATCCACAAATAAATCAATGTATACATCATAACAACAGAATGAGGGAAAATAAACATGAGATAATTTCAACTGATGCTAAAAAATCATTTGATATTATTCAATATCCCTTTATCATAAAAATCTTCAAAATCCTGAGTATAGAAGGAACATATCTCAACAATGTAAAGGCTATATACAAGACACACAGCTCATATCATACTGAATGAGGAAAAACAGAAAGCCTTTCCTCTAATATCCGGAATATGACAAGGATGCTCATGTTCACCACTATTTTTCAAAATAGGAATGGAAGTCCTAGCTACGGCAATCAGCCAAAAGAAAAAAAATAAAAGGCATCCAAATTGGGAAGGAAGAGGTAAAATTGTCCTTGTTTGAAGATTATATGATTCTATATTGGAAAAACCTAAAGATTCCACCAAAAAAATCTATTAGAACTGATAAACATATTCAATATGGTTTTAGGACAAAGAGTCAACCTACAAAAATCAGTAGCATTTCTATATGCCAACAATGAACATTTGGAAAGGTAATCAAGAAAGTAATCTCATTTACAAACACTGCAAATAAAATAAAATACTTAAGAATTAACCACAGAAGTACAAGGTCTCTGCAATAAAAGCTACGAAACATTAATACAAAAAGATGAAGAGGACACACACACACAAATATATTTCATTTTCATGGATTAGAAGAATAAATTGTTGCTAAAATGTCCATACTACACAAAGCAATCTACAGATTTAATGCAATCCCTATCAAAATACCAATGATGTTTTCACAAAAATAGAAAAAAAAAAAAACTTAAAATTTATGTGGAACTGAAAAAGACCCAGAATAATAAAAGCCATCCTCAGCAAAAAGAACAAGACAGGAGGAATCACATTACCTGGTTTCATATTATGCAGTAGAGCTATTGTAAGGAAACAGTGTAGTACTGGCATAAAAACAGACACATAGACCAATGGAACAGAATAGAAAACCCAGAACTAAATCCATACATCTACAGTGAACTTGTTTCTTATGAAGCTGTCAAGAATACGGTTTGTGTAAAGAACAGTCTCTTCAATAAATGGCGCTGGAAAAACTGAATATCCATATGCAGAAGAATGAAACTAGACCCTATCTCTCACCATATGCAAAAACTAAATCAAGATCAAAGATTTATATCTAAGCCCTCAAACTATGAAACCACTAAAAGAAAACACTATGTAAACCCTCAAGGACGTTGGTTTGGGCAAAGATTTATTGAGTATTACTCCAACAGCACAGGAAAACAAAGCAAAAATGAACAAATGGGATGACATTAAGTTAAAAAGCTTCTGTACAGCAAAGGAAACAAACAACAAAGTGAAGAGACAGCCCACAGAATGGGAGAAGATATTTGCAAACTACCCGTTTGACAAAGGATTAATAACCATAATATGTAAGGAGCTCCAAAACTCTGTAGGAAAAAAAAAATCTAATAATCTGATTTAAAACGGGCAAATTTCTGAACTGACATTTCTCAAAAGGCGACGTACTGGCCGGGCGCAGTTGGCTCACACCTGTGACCCCAGCACTTTGGGAGGCCGAAGTGGGTGGATTACCAGAGATCAGGAGCTCGAGAACAGCCTGGCCAACTTGGTGAAATCCCGTCTCTACTAAAAAATACAGGGGGCGGAGCAAGATGGCCGAATAGGAACAACTCCAGTCTCCAACTCCCAGCGCGAGCGACACAGAAGACCGGTGATTTCTGCATTTTCAACTGAGGTACTGGGGTCATCTCACTAGGGAGTGCCGGACAATCGGTGCTGGTCAGCTGCTGCAGCCTGACCAGCGAGAGCTGAAGCAGGGTGAGGCATCGCCTCACCTGGAAGCGCAAGGGGGAAGGGGATCCGTTTTCCTAGCCAGGGGAACTGAGACACACAACACCTGGAAAATCGGGTAACTCCCACCCCAATACTGCGCTGTAAGCATACAGGCATTCCAGGAGAATATATCCCACACCTGGCCGGGAGGGTCCCACGCCCACGAAGCCTCCCTCACTGCTAACACAGCAGTCTGCCGCGATCTATCCGCAAGGCAGCAGCGAGGCTGGGGGAGGGGCGCCCGCCATTGCTGAGGCTTAAGTAGGTAAACAAAGCCGCTGGGAAGCTCGAACTGGGTGGAGCTCACAGCAGCTCAAGGAAGCCTGCCTGTCTCTGTAGTCTCCACCTCTGGGGACAGCGCACAGCTGAAGACCAACAGGGGAAGTAGCGGGAGCCGGTGCAGACGCGAACGACTCTGTCTGACAGCTTTGGGGAGAGCCGCGGATCTCCCAACGCGGAGGTTGAGATCTGAGAACGGACAGACTGCCTGCTCAGGTGTGTCCCTGACCCCTGAGTAGCCTAGCTGGGAGAAATCCCCCACTAGGGGCAGTCTGACACCCCACACCTCACAGGGTGGAGTACACCCCTGAGAGGACACTTCCAAAGGAAGAATCAGACAGGTACACTCGCTGTTCAGCAATATTCTATCTTCGGCAACCTCTGCTGCTGATACCCAGGCAAACAGGGTCTGGAGTGGACCTCAAGCAATCTCCAACAGACCAACAGAGAGTCCTTCTGACTGTCAGAAGGAAAACTATCAAACAGGAAGGACACCTATACCAAAACCCCATCAGTTCGTCACCACCATCAAAGACCAGAGACAGATAAAACCACAAAGATGGGGAAGAAGCAGGGCAGAAAAGCTGGAAATTCAAAAAATAAGAGCGCATCTCCCCCTGCAAAGGAGCGCAGCCCATCACCAGCAACGGATCAAAGCTGGTCAGAGAATGACTTGGACGAGAGGAGAGAAGAAGGCTTCAGTCCATCAAACTTATCAGAGCTAAAGGAGGAATTACGTACCCAGCGCAAAGAAACTAAAAATCTTGAAAAAAGAGTGGAAGAATTGACAGCTAGACTCATTAATGCAGAGAAGATCATAAACGAAATGACAGAGATGAAAACCATGACACGAGAAATACGTGACAAATGCACAAGCTTCAGTAACCGACTCGATCAACTGGAAGAAAGAGTATCAGCGATTGAAGATCAAATGAATGAAATGAAGCGAGAAGAGAAACCAAAAGAAAAAAGAAGAAAAAGAAATGAGCAAAGCCTGCAAGAAGTATGGGATTACGTAAAAAGACCAAATCTACGTCTGATTGGGGTGCCTGAAAGTGAGGGGGAAAATGGAACCAAGTTGGAAAACACTCTTCAGGATATCATCCAGGAGAACTTCCCCAACCTAGTAGGGCAGGCCAACATTCAAATTCAGGAAATACAGAGAACGCCACAAAGATACTCCTCCAGAAGAGCAACTCCAAGACACATAATTGCCAGATTCACCAAAGTTGAAATGAAGGAAAAAATCTTAAGGGCAGCCAGAGAGAAAGGTCGGGTCACCCACAAAGGGAAGCCCATCAGACTAACAGCAGATCTCTCGGCAGAAACTCTACAAGCCAGAAGAGAGTGGGGGCCAATATTCAACGTTCTTAAAGAAAAGAATTTTAAACCCAGAATTTCATATCCAGCCAAACTAAGTTTCATAAGTGAAGGAGAAATAAAATCCTTTACAGATAAGCAAATGCTTAGAGATTTTGTCACCACCAGGCCTGCCTTACAAGAGACCCTGAAGGAAGCCCTAAACATGGAAAGGAACAACCGGTACCAGCCATCGCAAAAACTTGGCAAAATGTAAAGACCATCGAGGCTAGGAAGAAACTGCATCAACTAACGAGCAAAATAACCAGTTAATATCATAATGGCAGGATCAAGTTCACACATAACAATATTAACCTTAAATGTTAATGGACTAAATGCTCCAATTAAAAGACACAGACTGGCAAACTGGATAAAGAGTCAAGACCCATCAGTCTGCTGTATTCAGGAGACCCATCTCACATGCAGAGACATACATAGGCTCAAAATAAAGGGATGGAGGAAGATCTACCAAGCAAATGGAGAACAAAAAAAAGCAGGGGTTGCAATCCTAGTCTCTGATAAAACAGACTTTAAACCATCAAAGATCAAAAGAGACAAAGAAGGCCATTACATAATGGTAAAGGGATCAATTCAACAGGAAGAGCTAACTCTCCTAAATATATATGCACCCAATACAGGAGCACCCAGATTCATAAAGCAAGTCCTTAGAGACTTACAAAGAGACTTAGACTCCCATACAATAATAATGGGAGACTTCAACACTCCGCTGTCAACATTAGACAGATCAACGAGACAGAAAGTTAACAAGGATATCCAGGAATTGAACTCATCTCTGCACCAAGCGGACCTAATAGACATCTATAGAACTCTCCACCCCAAATCAACAGAATATACATTCTTCTCAGCACCACATCGCACTTATTCCAAAATTGACCACATAATTGGAAGTAAAGTACTCCTCAGCAAATGTAAAAGAACAGAAATTATAACAAACTGTCTCTCAGACCACAGTGCAATCAAACTAGAACTCAGGACTAAGAAACTCAATCAAAAGCGCTCAACTACATGGAAACTGAACAACCTGCTCCTGAATGACTACTGGGTACATAACGAAATGAAAGCGGAAATAAAGATGTTCTTTGAAACCAATGAGAACAAAGATACAACATACCAGAATCTCTGGGACACATTTAAAGCAGTGTGTAGAGGGAAATTTATAGCACTAAATGCCCACAAGAGAAAGCAGGAAAGATCTAAAATTGACACTCTAACATCACAATTAAAAGAACTAGAGAGGCAAGAGCAATCACATTCAAAAGCTAGCAGAAGGCAAGAAATAACTAAGATCAGAGCAGAACTGAAGGAGATAGAGACACAAAAAACCCTCCAAAAAATCAATGAATCCAGGAGTTGGTTTTTTGAAAAGATCAACAAAATTGACAGACCGCTAGCAAGGCTAATAAAGAAAAAAAGAGAGAGGAATCAAATAGATGCAATAAAAAATGATAAAGGGGATATCACCACTGACCCCACAGAAATACAAACTACCATCAGAGAATACTATAAACGCCTCTACGCAAATCAACTAGAAAATCTAGAAGAAATGGATAATTTCCTGGACACTTACACTCTCCCAAGGCTAAACCAGGAAGAAGTTGAATCCCTGAATAGACCAATAGCAGGCTCTGAAATTGAGGCAACAATTAATAGCCTACCCACCAAAAAAAGTCCAGGACCAGATGGATTCACAGCTGAATTCTACCAGAGGTACAAGGAGGAGCTGGTACCATTCCTTCTGAAACTATTCCAATCAATAGAAAAAGAGGGAATCCTCCCTAACTCATTTTATGAGGCCAACATCATCCTCATACCAAAGCCTGGCAGAGACACAACAAAAAAAGAGAATTTTAGACCAATATCCCTGATGAACATTGATGCAAAAATCCTCAATAAAATACTGGCAAACCGGATTCAGCAGCACATCAAAAAGCTTATCCACCATGATCAAGTGGGCTTCATCCCTGGGATGCAAGGCTGGTTCAACATTCGCAAATCAATAAACGTAATCCAGCATATAAACAGAACCAAAGACAAGAACCACATGATTGTCTCAATAGATGCAGAAAAGGCTTTTGACAAAATTCAACAGCCCTTCATGCTAAAAACGCTCAATAAATTCGGTATTGATGGAACATACCTCAAAATAATAAGAGCTATTTATGACAAACCCACAGCTAATATCATACTGAATGGGCAAAAACTGGAAAAATTCCCTTTGAAAACTGGCACAAGACAGGGATGCCCTCTCTCACCACTCCTATTCAACATAGTGTTGGAAGTTCTGGCTAGGGCAATCAGGCAAGAGAAAGAAATCAAGGGTATCCAGTTAGGAAAAGAAGAAGTCAAATTGTCCCTGTTTGCAGATGACATGATTGTATATTTAGAAAACCCCATCGTCTCAGCCCAAAATCTCCTTAAGCTGATAAGCAACTTCAGCAAAGTCTCAGGATACAAAATTAATGTGCAAAAATCACAAGCATTCTTATACACCAGTAACAGACAAGCAGAGAGCCAAATCAGGAATGAACTTCCATTCACAATTGCTTCAAAGAGAATAAAATACCTAGGAATCCAACTTACAAGGGATATAAAGGACCTCTTCAAGGAGAACTACAAACCACTGCTCAGTGAAATCAAAGAGGACACAAACAAATGGAAGAACATACCATGCTCATGGATAGGAAGAATCAATATCGTGAAAATGGCCATACTCCCCAAGGTTATTTATAGATTCAATGCCATCCCCATCAAGCTACCAATGAGTTTCTTCACAGAATTGGAAAAAACTGCTTTAAAGTTCATATGGAACCAAAAAAGAGCCCGCATTGCCAAGACAATCCTAAGTCAAAAGGACAAAGCTGGAGGCGTCACGCTACCTGACTTCAAACTATACTACAAGGCTACAGTAACCAAAACAGCATGGTACTGGTACCAAAACAGAGATATAGACCAATGGAACAGAACAGAGTCCTCAGAAATAATACCGCACATCTACAGCCATCTGATCTTTGACAAACCTGAGAGAAACAAGAAATGGGGAAATGATTCCCTATTTAATAAATGGTGCTGGGAAAATTGGCTAGCCATAAGTAGAAAGCTGAAACTGGATCCTTTCCTTACCCCTTATACGAAGATTAATTCAAGATGGATTAGAGACTTAAATGTTAGACCTAATACCATAAAAACCCTAGAAGAAAATCTAGGTAGTACCATTCAGGACATAGGCATGGGCAAGGACTTCATGTCTAAAACACCAAAAGCAACGGCAGCAAAAGCCAAAATTGACAAATGGGATCTAATTAAACTAAAGAGCTTTTGCACAGCAAAAGAAACTACCATCAGAGTGAACAGGCAACCTACAGAATGGGAGAAAATTTTTGCAACCTACTCATCTGACAAAGGGCTAATATCCAGAATCTACAAAGAACTCAAACAAATATACGAGAAAAAAACAAACAACCCCATCAAAAAGTGGGGAAAGGATATGAACAGACATTTCTCAAAAGAAGATATTCATACAGCCAACAGACACATGAAAAAATGCTCATCGTCACTCGCCATCAGAGAAATGCAAATCAAAACCACAATGAGATACCATCTCACACCAGTTAGAATGGCAATCATTAAGAAGTCAGGAAACAACAGGTGTTGGAGAGGATGTGGAGAAATAGGAACACTTTTACACTGTTGGAGGGATTGTAAACTAGTTCAACCATTATGGAAAACAGTATGGCAATTCCTCAAGGATCTAGAACTAGATGTACCATATGACCCAGCCATCCCACTACTGGGTATATACCCAAAGGATTATAAATTAGTCTACTACAAAGACACATGTACACGTATGTTTATTGCGGCACTATTCACAATAGCAAAGACTTGGAATCAACCCAAATGTCCATCTGTGACAGACTGGATTAAGAAAATGTGGCACATATACACCATGGAATACTATGCAGCCATAAAAAAGGATGAGTTTGCGTCCTTTGTAGGGACATGGATGCAGCTGGAAACCATCATTCTTAGCAAACTATCACAAGAACAGAAAACCAAACACCGCATGTTCTCACTCATAGGTGGGAACTGAACAATGAGATCACTTGGACTCGGGAAGGGGAACATCACACACTGGGGTCTATCATGGGGAGGGGGGAGGGGGGAGGAGGGAGGGATTGCATTGGGGAGTTATACATGATATAAATGATGAATTGATGGGTGCTGACGAGTTGATGGGTGCAGCACACCAACATGGCATAAGTATACATATGTAACAAACCTGCACGTTATGCACATGTACCCTAGAACTTAAAGTATAATAAAAAAAAAAAAAAAAAAAAAAAAATACAAAAAATTAGCTTGACGTGGTGGCATGCGCCTCTAATCCCAGCTGCTGGGGAGGCTGAGGCAAGAGAATTGCTTGAACCTGGGAGACGGAGGTTGCAGTGAGCCAAGACAGATCACATTCACTGCACTCCAACTTAGGCAACAGAGTGAGGCTCTGTCTCACACACACACACACACACACACACACACAAGACATACAAATGGCAAACAGGTACATGAATTGGTGTTCAAAATCATTGATGATCAGAGAAATGCAAATCAAAACTACAATGACATATCATCGCATCCCAATTAAAATGGCTTTTATTCAGAAGACTAGCAATAACAAATGCTGGTGAGAATATGAAGAAATGAGAACTCTCATAAATGTGGTGGGAATGTAAATTAGTATATCTACATGGAGAAGAGTATGAAGTTTCCTCAAAAAAATAAAAATAGAACTATTTTATAACCTAGAAATCCCACTGCTAGGCATACACCCAAAAGAAAAGAAATCAGTGTATTGAAAAGATGATTGCTCTCCCATGTTTATTGCAGGACTACTCACAATAGCCAAGATTTGGAATCAACCTGTGTCCATCAACAGATGAATGTACAAAGAAAATGTGGAACATATATACAATGAAATAGTATTCAGTCATAAAATGGAATGCAATCCTGTCATTTCCAACACCATGGATGGAAATGGAGGATATGATTTAAGTGAAATAAGCCAGGGACAGAAAGAAAAACTCCACATGTTCTCACTCATTTGTGGGTGTTAAAATGAAAACAATTGAACTTATGGAGGTAGAAAGTAGAATGATAGTTACCAGAGGCTGGGAGGGGTAGAGGAAAGTGAAGAATGGGGATGGTTAATGGGTACAAAAATATAGTTGACAGAATTAATAAAATCCAGTATTTGATAGCACAACAGGATGACTGTAGTCAGAAATAATTTACTGTACACTTAAAAATAACTAGAAGTATATGATTAGAACGTTTGCAGTATAAAGAAATGATACATGCTTGAGGTGACGGACACACCATTTACACTGATGTAATTATTACACATTGTATGCCTGTATCATAATATCTCATATACCCCATAAACATATACATCTACTATGTGCCCATAAAAATCAATTAAAAAGAAAAGTGCCAAAATTACTCTCTTAATCAGGCCTATGTCATGTATATGAGAAGCTAAACATCAGGCTTATGTGGATTGTTATAAGTTTTTATCAGACAATTTACACCACTTTTATGAATATTGACAAGGTCAGTTTAATAAATCACCAAGTGATGTTGAGGCTTTATAATAATAATATATAATTTATGACACCATTTTCCAATTGTTTGAAAATATTACCATGTTATCTGTAAAGGTAATTTGCATTAAAACTATCAGTGTTAAACAAATGTCTTAACAGAAAGTTTAATTTTTTATAAAAAGGAAAAGGAGTCAACATAATTTTCAAGTGTATAATTGTTTTTATTTGTTATGCATTTGTCAGAATAACTGAATTATTATTGATTTGGCAGATGTCTTTTGTAATTTAGGGTGACATAATACATGTCGTCAGGAAAATATATTGTCTTTATCATACATCAAATTAGACTGTCTCCCATTGTTTTAAATAAAGCATTAACTAGAATGAATTATTGAAAATATCTATGAAAAATATGTAACAATGTACACAAGATTAAATCTGTTAGTCAAATTGATATTGTGTGCTATATATTATTTTTCAACTAATTTGTGGTTTTCTTATTGTAGATTTCTGAATTGGAAAATCTTTTACTGTGAAGATTTATAAATACGGAGCAGATTTTCCTTGTTTTACAGTGCAGATGTCATTTATCACACTTTCGGTGGTCCAAAAAGTTTTTACATGTTTCCTATGTTTGTGAAATTGACCATATTGACAGTATGTGCCTCACCGGGGTAGAAACTCACCAGAAAATCATCTTCTAAAGCTTGCATCAGGCAATATTCAGATATGTGACATGAGCCTTGTTGTAGACTGAATTGTGTCCCTCTAAGATTCATAGGCCGAAGCCCTAAATGCCAATGCGACTATATTTGGATGTACGCCCTTATAAGGAGGTAATTAAGGTTAAATAAGGTCATAAAGGTTAGGCCTTCACTCTATAGGATTAGTGTCGTTGTAAGAAGAATCACCAGAGCTCTCTTCCTTACTCAATATCCACATAGAAGAAAGGCCATGTGAGGACCCAGAGAGAAAGTGGCTGCCTGCAAGCCTGGAAGAGAGACCTCATCAGACTAGCCCTGCAGGCACCTGAATTTTTTACTTCCACCTCCTAAAACTAGGAAAAACTAAATATCTGTTGTATAAGTTGCTCAGTGTGTGGTATGTGGTTTTGGCAGTTGAAGCTAATGCAAGCCTCAACAATCAGAAATACTGCTTGAGCCTTTTATTCATAAACTTGAGATATCAAGGAATGGTGCCCTCCTATGTCTCCTCAGTGTCAGGAGAGCCAGATCTTTCAAAGGCAGCATAGTGTCCAGTGTCTGTGACACAAACAGCAGTTGTGCCCAGCAACAGCCGTTTTTTCTCTAAAGCAGTTTTTGTATGTGTCTTTATTTATAACCAAAAGGTGAAACAAATGGTTTAAAGCAGTGCTTTGTGAATTGGTGAGTCATAAAATACATTTACTATGTAATTTAAAAAAATTAAACAGAACAGAAATAACAGAGTAAAACATAGTAATTACAGTTTCATGAAACGTTTGTTTCATGCATGTAAGTATATATGACATATATGTGTATGTATGTGACATATATGCATATGTATGTCACATATGTATGACACATATGTAAGCATCTTTGAATATACACATACGTTAATGTACATATGCATATGTGTACATATGCATATCCAGAATATGTGTCCTGGATCTCAGATAAAACCTATTTTTAAGTGAACTTAGGGTTGGGGAGGCCGGATAGCCACTGATTAAATGTATTTTGGATGGAGACTTTGATGGTATAACACGCATCTTAAATAATTTTGAAATGAAGTAATATATAATTGGATTATGTTAATTAATCACCAAGTACAATTTTCTTTACCCCCTCCAAAAATATCCCCACTTAATTTTTGAGTAAATCTAGTTATACCTAAATTATAAGCTTATCTTTCCTGATTTAACTTCGAAACAGAAATAATTCCCTTCCTGCACATCCAAAAAATTAAGTTCTGCTTCTTGTTCCAATGACTTTTTCCCCTCACAGTAGCACCTTAAAAAATGTAATCATGCTAACTTTAAAAACCTAGTTTCATTCCCTGGCATGAT
This sequence comes from Rhinopithecus roxellana, assembly GCF_007565055.1. Classification (NCBI taxonomy): domain Eukaryota; kingdom Metazoa; phylum Chordata; class Mammalia; order Primates; family Cercopithecidae; genus Rhinopithecus; species Rhinopithecus roxellana. Next base: position 65,040,511 of record NC_044561.1, on the reverse strand, counting down.
TTTTTTTTTTTATCTCAGAGATGAAAAGTTTTAGAATCTCTCTCAGAAGGGTAAGAAACAATTGTACATCTCTACATAAAAATATCAAGAGATTCCTTCCATGAGAAGTTCATATCCAATTTGTTTAACTTACTTAATGTTATAAACTTCAATAGTTTATTTGCTATTTTAGATTTTGTGGCCCTTTCTGTTTGTGAAAAAACCTCTTGGCAACCATGGATACATGACAGTATTCCTCAGCTGACAACGTGCCAGGGATCGTCACATCTAGAAAAAGCGCTATCTAGTGGGACATGAATACAGGGTCATACCTTAAAAATGACAAAAGCAACTGCTGAAGAATATAGAATGAATGTAAACCTCAGCTGACTCATTCAGTATAAATGGAATATGTGTGATTGAAATATAATTGCTTTTTAACTTATTCATTTGCATTTTAGACCAAGAGATAAATACGAAATGGATTTTATTCTCTCAGTTGAATGTAAACAGACACATCATAAACCACATTCAAATTGGAACTTTAAATGCACTGTGTAGTTAGGATCTTTTCCTCATCTTTCTTCCCTTCCAGCTTCTGCCCTCAACTAGAACAGTACTTTGCTCAATATAGCAGTCGCTCCTTCATCCTGGGTCCTGGAAAGAGAGAGACATGAAAACTTTGGTCCAAGGCAGTCTCCCAAAGCCCAGCTGCAGAATAAGCATTTCCTTCACTTAACATCAGGAAGCATGTAGTATATATAAAATCTATTATATTTTGAAGGTTGATTTTGTGGAATCCAAAGTTTATTAATTATTAATATAGAATTTAAAGTGGGGAAGATTTTATTGAATATATGTCTTATAGTATAAAAAATAAATTTAGAAATATAACTCCCAAGGAAAAAAATAATTAAAAGATCTGTGACATTTGGGAGAAGCTGTTAAATCAGTATCATAAATGAAATTTTTTAGCAAAAAAGGCAAATGATTTCTTAATATTACCATGGAATCGTTTTTTTTTTTTTTTTTTTTTTTTGAGACGGAGTCTTACTCTGTCACCCAGGCCGGAGTGCAGTGGCACAATCTCGGCTCACTGCGAGCTCCGCTTCCCGGGTTCACACTATTCTCCTGCCTCAGCCTTCCGAGTAGCTGGGACTACAGGTGCCCGCCACCATGTCCTGCTAAGTTTTTTGTATTTTTAGTAGAGACGGGCTTTCACTGTGTTGGCCAGGATGGTCTCGATCTCCTGACCTCATGATCTGCCCATCTCAGCCTCCCAAAGTGCTGGGATTACAGGTGTGAGCCACCACGCCCGGCCCCTACCATGGAATAGTCTTGATCTCATGAACACCCTGAAAGCATCTTAGGCACTCCTGGGGTCCCTGGACCATTTAAAAATCTACTAGCTGAGAACAAGTCTTATTTCCCGGAAGGCATTCAGTAAGTACTTGTTAAATAAATTAATTCTAAAATGATTGATGGGGCTGGCACTTCCCTGTGTTTGTAAATTCTGATGTGCTCATGCCACTTGTCCTCAAAGCTCAAACCTGTGTCCACTTCTCCAGAGGGTACAGTGTGTTCCTGGCCTCTGTGCTCCTCTGCCTTTCCCATGAAAGCTGTTCCATGAATGAGTGGGTCAGAGTGTCTTCCAATATCCTAGAAGCTCCTAAGTCCTCTGGAGAAGCCAAAGCACCCTCTACTGAAGAAGTTCTTTGTAGATGATTTTGAGGAATCAAGATAAGCGTTGTCTGACTTTGAGCTTTTGTATTTGTGTGAACACGGCGGTCATGAAGTCTGGGAAATCTGGAAACACAGGAAAATGTATGTTATACATCTTAGACATGTAGAGGCACTTGGGACCCAGACAAAGAAAAGGTATCTCATTTAAGAGAAAAGCTAGAACATAAGTTTTGCTCTTTAAAAGACTTTTTAGTCTTCAAAATGGCGTGAGTTGCTCTAATTAGAACCTTGATTTTTAACCATTAATGTTCTCAGAAACGTATAGTAAGTGATTTTATCTATTTTCTAAAATGACAAAATAACTATAACATTTAAGTCTCCTTCTCCTAACTTGTTACATTGGGGAAATAACAGCCATGGAATTCTTCTAGTTTTCAATCAAATGAGATAATGCACATGGTACAAGGCATTAGATTAGAATATGTACAATGACTGCTGTCTATTTTTGTTGCAATCCAGATGTTAGAAATCAAACATTGGGTGGAAAAAAAAACTGAGGTGATGAATTATCTACTGACTTCCAGATTCATGTATTTAATATCTTACCTGACACCTGTAGATATTAACATAATCCACATCTAAAAATTCATATGCTCCCACCCCTCCTCCTTTTAAGCCTGCTCCCACAATCTTTACATCTCAGCTCCTGAGATTTTGCCCCCTTATTCTATTTGCTAAAGCCACAAAACTTGGATTCCTTGACTCTTCTCTTTCTCACCCATGTCTAGTTTCCAGTGAATCAGATTGACTCTGTTTTCTAGATACACACCAAACTTGACTTCTCAACAACTCCATTGCCACCATCCTGGTACAAGTCACATTACCTCTTGTCAGGTAATTGCAAGAATCTAGTACGTGATCTCCATATTCCTGCCCTTGCCCTTTTCACAGTAGTTTTAGCACAGCAATCATAGTGACCAAAATAAGGCATAACAAACAAGTTTATTCCCATCCCTTGCTCAAAACCCTCCTGTGACCTCCTATCTCATTATGGTAAAACTCCAAGAGTCCTTAAAACCCACAGGTCCTATGAGTGGCACATGGCACTCCTTGGTCCTCCCCTCTTTACCTCTCTTTATCTTCTTAACCCATTTCATTCCACTCTATTGGCTGTGGATTCTCAATGCTTCTTAGACATCCAGGTGTGCTCTTGCTTCATGGCCCCTTGAACAGGTTGATCACTTTTTCTGGAAATATTATCCCCTATCTCCTCTTTAGATCTCCAGTCAAATTCACTCTCTCAGGGAGACTTGCTCTGGAAGCGCTGTTTAAAAGTTTAACTCCATCTACCCACACATAGATGCTTCATATTGTCTTTTCTACTTATTTTTCTTCCTTAATACTTATCATCATGTAAATCATTATATATTTAAGTCTTTTATAAACGTTTTTAAGCCCAATGAGGGCAGATTTTTTTCTTCTGTTCATTTTCAGCGGTCAGAATACTTCCTGGCAGTAAACAAATGCTCAGTTTCCTAAGGAATGAACTGATACAGGACTTGCAAATACATGCTACAAACCAGTGCTAGTACCCTTATCCCGTCACCTCAGCGAAAGAAAGAATCAAGAAGTGAGGGGAGATGGTTTGGGGGTGGGGGAGAGCCCTAGGAGTTTGCTGTGCAAACTGACTATCAGAAAGAATACTTATAGAAAGAGATTGTAAACAGTTTACCCTGAAAAAACAAAAACAGCTTTCTTACCAAGAGGCTATCTGTTGAAAGTTCAGGGGAAGGGACATCTGAGAAAGCCATAAAAGTGTATGCGAGAGAAAGAAACAGCTCTAATCACCCACCAAGCCAATGACAGATCCCACATATGCCTCCCATGTGGTCATGAGGAATTTCTCTAATCCTCCTTCCTTGGACCCAACCATGGACAAATGGGACCAATTGTAAGTGTATGTGTGTGTGTTTTGAGGGGTGAGAATATCTAAGTTAGAGGTTAGAAGCTGATAATATCAACTATTCCATTTCCCCATTCCTAGGCTAAAACAGTACACAGCTGGAGGATGGGAAATGACCTAAAACCTATGATTCATAGCAGATTCTTAATTCTATTTCTAGAGTAGCTGGTAGTGACAGTGCAAGTGTAAATTCTATGGCAAAGTGAAAGTACAAACAGCTTTACTATAGCTTAGGAAAAAAAAAAAAAAAAACCAGGTCCGCACTAGCTACGGTGTGAGAGAGGTTAAATAAAGGAGGGAGATAAAATTGTCACTGATAATTCTGAATAGGAAGGAAAAGGTTTTGATTTCAGGGAAGGGGACTGGGAATTGAGAAGACTCCACTGCTGACCCTAAAGAGTACATATATAAAAGGAAGAAAAATGTATTCGTGGTAGACTGAGAAATTTGATGCATTTGCTCTTAATTTCTAGTGACTATATTCAACTGCCTCATAAATTAGAAATTTAAGGTTTTGAATTGTCATACTTGAAATTTCTTAAAAAAGTAAATCAGTGATAAATTCACAACTCCTAAAGTGCTAGTGGTTCTGATAAAAGTAGTTTTTATTGATTCATGAGTTGATCTGTGTGCCTGGGCTGTGTAATTGTTATAGGCATTTTAGATTAATCAGGCTTTTGATGTGTAAATAGTATGATTTAATCTCAATTTCATCACCAAGAAGCACTCACTTTTTTTTTTTTTTTTTTTTTTTTTGAGACGGAGTCTCGCTCTGTCGCCCAGGCTGGAGTGCAGTGGCCAGATCTCAGCTCACTGCAAGCTCTGCTTCCTGGGTTTACGCCATTCTCCTGCCTCAGCCTCCCGAGTAGTTGGGACTACAGGCGCCGCCACCACGCCCGGCTAATTTTTTGTATTTTTTAGTAGAGACGGGATTTCACCGTGTTAGCCAGGATGGTCTTGATCTCCTGACCTCGTGATCCGCCCGCCTCGGCCTCCCAAAGTGCTGAGATTACAGGCTTGAGCCACCGCGCCTGGCCGCACTCACTTTAATGACCTTGTTTATGTTAAAACTCTTTTCTTATAAGCTAGACTTTGAACTGGAACTATAAAAGGCATATCTGAACATCATTAACCTAGTGTTAGGTACCAAAGTTAATGACCATTTATATTATAATCATTAACAAAATAATAGAGTGATCAAGAATATTTTCTTACACGCCTATGTGGCAACATACACCAGAGTGTAAATAATCTCGTAAGTTTACTCAGGAAACATGTTTCAGGTATATATAAAGAGAAAGATTAATCTCTATTATAAGACATGTAGAATAATAAGTACACAAATTTAAAATAAATTAAATAATCCACTTGTATGTTTCCATTAAAACTCCTACAATATTATCCTTTAAAAATGAGTTTTAGACAACCAATTGTGCAGAACAATGAAAACAAAACTAGTGTCCTAACTTTATGAAGATGGCCTTAAATAAATTATTCGTGTACCTTGAAATAAGTTTAACACCTTTATATGTTCATGGTAAAATGCCCTTTTGTATTTTCACTTATCACTGCAGGTTGTTAAGCCTGTTTTGTGCGTAAATAATCTTGATAAAAATTTTAAAAGAAAATCACATTGTGTGCTAGTGAATAAACAGAAAGGAGATTACTTGAGCCATGCCCTGTAATAACAACTTTATTTTTGTCTAGGAAGAAGCCTTGAAAGTTATTCTTCAGGAAATTGCTCTTATATCTGTATGTTAATAATAAAAAATAGAAATATAAAAATTGAATGTGGAAATACAACCCCCCAAAATTATAATAGAATTAAACATGAAGATATTATGCTTCATACATATTTAAAATTAAGCGCTAGGTATGTGCTGTATTCTCAATTCTCCTGGCATATTTGCATATTAAATTCTTTTTAGAACTGGTTCACGAGAACATCACAAGATGTGATACAGGAATTGCTGTATAAAACAAATCGTATTACCATGGGACCTCTTGACAGAGTATTGCTGCATTCTAATTTTCTTTTTATTTGCATCTTTGGTAATGATTGTGGTGATCTTATTCTTCAGCAGTTAAATTGCTTTGATTACCAGTAAGAACAATGGCATGTTATGAATATATGTAAATGTTCCAACCCATTCTGCAGGTGCATCTCTAAGGGATACACATACATTCTTAGGTTTATATCGAGGATGGTGACTTATTTTCTGTACCCAACTCCTGTGGGTTCTGATGACCAGCAGGCAGATGATGCAGTTGAGTTGCGGAATCCAGTTCCCAGTCAGAAATTATGTTCCTTTGGTCATAAGTTTTCTTTCTTTTTTCCCTTCCTTCCTTCCTTTCTCTTTTCTCTTTTTGTTCTCTTTTTCTTCTTCTCTTTCTCTTTCTTTCTTTCTCTTTCTTTCCTTCTTTCTTTCTTTCTTTCTTTCTTTCTTTCTTTCTTTCTTTCTTTCTTTCTTTCTTTCTTTTTCTTCCTCTCTCTCTTTCTCTCTCTTTCTTTCTTTTTTTCTTTCCCTTTCTTTCTTTCTCTTTCTTTCTTTCTTTCTTTCTTTCTTTCTTTCTTTCTTTCTTTCTTTCTTTCTTTCTTTCTTTCTTTCTTTCTTTCTTTCTTTCTTTTCCTTCCTTCTTTCTTTCCTTCTTTTCTTCCTTCTTTCACAGTGAAGTTCTTCTGCTATCAGGTCATGCAGACAACAGAGATAACAACACAACTGAAATCATCTGAAGCCTCCACAAACTAACCATCATTAAAATAGATTCATTTGTGCTTATCAGATTCTATATCCTTTGAGATTTGCATTATTGCCCTCATTTCTGACAATTTAAATACAATCTTAAATTTTTGAATACCATTTATTATAAAAATAGTAAAAATCAATTTGTTTGGAATGTTTGAAGAGAATATGTTGAATTGATTCAGATGGTTAAAAGTAAGTTCAACAAATTTGTAGAAATTGCTGATGCTGATAATTATGTTCACGAGTTTTAGTATGCAAGACTGAAGAGTGTTAATTATTGCGAAATTACTTAGTTTTAAAATAAGATTTTGAAGTATTTGGAAAAGCCTTCATGACAGTATTAAACTAATGAATTTTTATGTAGTGGTGAAAATGCAAAGGGCCCAAATTTTTAAATACTAAAAAAGTTTGTTACATAGCTATTACTGTTTCTAAAACACCAAGACCAACTAAAACAGTCTTCATTTTGTTTTACTTTAATTTAAAATGTTTAGTTACTACCTCTAAATATGCTGATGCAGTCGGTCTAGTATGGTGTTCAAAAATCTGAATTTTTTATTTTTGCACATTTTTAAATAAAAGTTAGATTTTTTTTTCACCTGGATTATATGAAGCATTGAAGTCTCATCTCCTAGTTATGTTTGACTGGGGTTTTTAATGGATAAAGCAAATACTCTTGCAACATGAGTTGGACTTTTTAAATTCCCCCGTATAATTTGAACATTTTTATAATATCGTCATTTGCAGAGTATAATTTGGGGACTTTCATTTGTTCCTGAACAGTAAAACCTGAATTTTCTCTAATAGTATAACTCATGTAAGTGAAGCATGTACTTTTTTGGGAGTGAGGGTGGGAGTTAGCATGGCTGGTTACTATGCAGGGAGAAGGGGAGATAACCGATGAAGGTAAGAATGATGAATTACACAAGATAAGTAATCAGGCTTTCCATTTTTAATATAATCTTTCTCAATCCAACTAGATCCCTGTTTGTCACTATTCTCTATATGCTGTCAATCTCAAAGGATATAAATCACCAGTTAATCACATTGCTTTTTATCACCCCCTAATAGATCTGCATGCATTTCACAGCACAGTAGCCCAGCATGATAAGAATATAAAATCAAGGAACTTTAGGATGTTATGCTTTCTCAGCTGGTAACTGTGATTGATGCTGTGGTTGCTAAGATGGAATTCATGCTTGCTCCTACCAACATAAGACAATTGCAAAAGAAACTGAAGTAATGCTAAAGTGATAAATACACCTGTCATCTAAAACCACACCTTTCTTTAAAATCTACACCTAGTTTAACACATTGTTAAGCCACATCGATTATGCAGCTCAATGTGGTACACCAACATTCCTTTCCCTTGAAACGTACACATTGTCCATAACGATACAGAGTCTGCATATTCAGACTGACGAAGATACGGTCAAAAACACATTGAATTAATTTTATTAGCTAAGAATTGAACTTGGCCAAGAGAAATGGTGTTTTACACAATTGTTTTAACTTTTATTTTAAGTTCAGGTGTACAAGCACCGACTTGTTACATAGGTAAACACTTGTCATGGGGATTTGTTGTACAGATTATTTCATCACCCAAGTTTAAAGTCAGTGCCCATTAGTTACTTTCCTGATCCTCTCCCTCCTCCCATCGTCCACCTTCTAATAGGCCCCTGTGTGTGTTGTTTCCCTCTACGTGTCCATGTGTTCTCATCATGTGTCTCCCACTTATAAGTGAGAACATGGGATATTTGGTTTTCTGTTCTCGCATTAGTCTGCAATGGATAATGGCCACCATCTCCACCCATGTTTAAAAATTGTTTTATTTGTAGGAACTTGATCTTTTTTGAACTTTTATTTTAGGTTCAAGAATATATATATGCAGATTTGTTATGCAGGTCAATGCATGTCATGGGGGTTTGTTTCACAAATTATTTCATCACTCGAGTATTAAGCCTAGTACCCAATAGTTATTTTTTCTGATCCTCACCTTCCTCCCACTCTCTGTCCTCAAGTTGGCCTCAGTGGCTGTTGTTCCCCTTTTGTATCCATGTGTTCTCATCATTTAGCTCCCACTTATAAATGAAAACATGTATTATTTGGTTTTCTGTTTCTACAGTAGTTTGCTTAGGATAATGACCTCCGGCTCCATCCATGTTCCTGCATAGGATAAGATCTCCTTCTTTTTTGTGGTTGTGAAGTAGTTCATGGTGCATATGTCCCACGTTTTCTTTATCCAATCAGCACTGATGGCATTAGGTTGATTCCACACCTTTGTTATTTTGAATAGTGCTGCAATGAACATATGCATGTGTGTGTCTTTATGGAAGAATGATTTATATTCCTTTGGGTATATACTCAGTAATGGGATTGCTGGGTCGAATTTTCTGTTTTTAGTCCTTTGATTAATTGCCACACTGCTTTCCACAATGTTTGAACTTATGAAAGCTCTCAGCGACAGTGTATAAGCATTCATTGATGGCATTAGGTTGATTCCACACCTTTGTTATTTTGAATAGTGCTGCAATGAACATATGCGTGTGTGTGTCTTTATGGAAGAATGATTTATATTCCTTTGGGTATATACTCAGTAATGGGATTGCTGGGTCGAATTTTCTGTTTTTAGCCCTTCGATTAATTGCCACACTGTTTTCCACAATGTTTGAACTTACGAAAACTCTCATCAACAGTGTATAAGCATTCCCTTTTCTCTGCAGCTTCACCAGTATCTGTTCTTTTTAATAATAGTCATTGTGACTGGTATGAGATGGTATCTCACTGTGCTTTTGATTTGCATTTCTCTAATGATCAGTGATATTGAGCTCTTCTTCTGAAACTTAATGTTATCAGACTTCAAATTATACTACAGGGCTACAGTAACAAAAACTGCATTGTACTGGCACATAAACAGACACATAGAACAATGGAACAGAATACAGAGTCCGGAAATAAGGCTGCCCACCTACAACCATCTGCTCTTCAACAAAGCTGACAAAAACAAGCAATGCAGAAAAAAGTTTCTGTTGAAGAAATGGTGCTTTGGTGACTGGATAGCCATATGCAGAAAATTGAAAATGGACCCTTCCTTACACCATATACAAAAATCAACTCAAGATGGATTAAAAACTTAAATATAACACCCAAAACTATATAAACACTGGAAGACAACCAGGCAATACAATTCGAGACATAACAATGGGCAAAAATCTCATGATGAAGATGCCAAAAGCAACTGCAACAAAAGCAAAAATCAACAAATAGGTTCTAATTAAACTTAAGAGCTTCTGCACAGCCAAAGAAACTATCAACAGAGTAAACAGACAACCTACAGCATGGGAGAAAATATCTGCAATCTTTGTATATATCAAGGGTCTAGTATCTAGCATTTATAAGGAACTTTAACAAATTTACAATAAAAAAATACAAAATGAGCAAAGGACATGAACAGACACTTTTCTAAAGGAAACATACATGCAACCAAAAAGCATATTTAGAGAAATTTTAAAAAGGAAATCTAGGATGGATGCTGTGGCATCAACATATTTTCAAAGCAAATCAGTCCCTTTTACCATGATTTTCATCTATTCATTTGTTATGTCCGCATTTTTATATTTGAAAGGTGGCAGCCAGAAATCCAGCCATAAAGTTGATATTTCATAAGAAAGGTGGTAAAACACAAATGAGGCTTATGTCAAATCAATACATTCCCCTTAAAAGGCTCCCAGGAACTTCTTCCTTTATCTTATCGGTAAAAAAATGTGTTACATGACACTAGCTGCTGCAAAGAAAGTTGCAGAAACTTTTTTGCGGTATAGGGGGAGGCTATTAATGCCACAGGGAAAGCTAGTTCTATACATAGGAGAGAAGAAAGAATGGATGTGGCAGTGGACCTTGTTTTGCTACATTATTAGAGTGAGGGAAGCCAGCTTTTAGCAACTTGTTTAACTGTGAAAAAAAGGATGCCATAATTAGATGCAATAAAGTTCAAAATCAGTAAAATTTTTGACTAGGATGTTGATAGCATCATAGCCAGAAAAGGGTAAAGAAGACTAAAATGTATCCTTACCCTGTCCCTTTGGTTTCACTAGAATGTCATCCATTTCCACAACTACAGCTAATTTTTTTCTTTCTTTTTTTTTTTTTAGACGGAGTTTTGCTCTGTTGTCCAGGCTGGAGTGCAGTGGCGCAATCTCCTCTCGCTATAGCCTCCGCCTCCCTGTTTCAAGCAATTCTCCTGCCTCAGCCTCCCAAGTAGCTGGGACTACAAGCGAGTGCCGCCATGCCTGGCTAACTTTTGTATTTTCAGTACAGACGGGGTTTCACCATGTTGACCATGCTGGTCTTGATCTCCTGACCTCGTGATCTGCCCGCCTTGGCCTCCCGAAGTGCTGGGATTACAGGCGTAAGCCACCGCACCCAGCCAACAGCTAAATGTTTTCATTGATAACTCTCAGATACACAAATGTTATGTTTTTCTCCTCTCATTCATTATCATAGAAACAGACATACTAAATATCCTAAAACTGAGCAATTTATGTCAATATGTCCCAAACTGATTTTTTTTCTGATTTGTTAATTTCTGTTCATGGCTTGACCATTATCTCTCAAGCAAAATTAAAACCCATTTAGTTAACTTTTATTTGGTGTTCTTCATTTATCTTACCCAATTGGCACTCAATATTGTAGTTCTCCATCTCCAACATTTATTTTTAATAATCTTTTCATCTGCTCTTACTACCACTATCCCCATTCATATCCTGGATGATTCAAGAGAAAACTGTTTTCTCAACATTTTCTCTATCCTTTGTAGCATTCTTTTTACAAACAATGCACAGATCTTGCGAAAACTTTGTTACAATCACATCGGTCTCTTAATGAAAATCATTAAAGAATTGCAATACCTAATAAAGTGGAAACACCTTAAGGAGGTTTCCTGACTCTTAGTAAAATATTATACCATTTACTTTACCAGTCGAAATTATTTTATTTTATTTTATTTTATTTTGAGATGGAGTCTTACTCTGTCTCCCAGGCTGGAGTGCAGTGGCACCATCTCGGCTCACTGCAACCTCTGCCTCCTGGGTTCAAGCAATTCTCTGCCTCAGCCTTCCCAGTAGCTCGGATTACAGGCACCCGCCACCATGCCCGGCTAATTTTTGTATTTTTAGCAGAGACAGGGTTTCACCATGTTGGCCAGGCTGGTCTTGAACTCCCGACCTCGTGATCCACCCACCTCAGCCTCCCAAAGTGCTAGGATTACAGGCGTGAGTCACCGTGCCTGGCCTACCAGTTGAATTTCTTAACTTTCTATTGTGCAACATAGTTGAGCTAACAGACTACTTATTTACCCAAGGGGAAAAAAGCAAAACAAAATACCTTTCCCTTATCTCTGGACTTTGGCTTACACCCTAGGAAACACTTCTTAGGTATCTGTTGACATTGTATTCATCTTCAATTTCAAATTCAAGTTAAAGTTTCTTAACAATTCTTTTCTAATTCAGCTGATTATAATTTCTCTGTCTCTCTCTCTTTCTCTCGTGTGTGTGTGTGTGTGTGTGTGTGTGTGTGTGTGTGTGTGTGTGTGTGTCTTCATTCAGAACAGGTTCCCAGATGGCCATAACCAGCCTAACTCTTTCCCCTCCTTTCTTGCTTGTACTTCTCAGAATAATGTAGAGTGTTCTAGGCATGCAACATCCTGATATAAGGAGGAGCTATTTGGAACAGCCTGGTCTCTGTTCTGTCCTTAGAACGAGATACACCTTAACACTGTAGCCCAATGAATTCAGTGACCCCTGGGCATAAAACCCACAGCTGATTGCTTTTGTGGTCTCTTAGCTGTGGTACAACATGGAACACATGCAGACAAGAGTCCGTGTACCCTGGGAAGTTCTCCTGAGCCTTGCAGGATCAGCTTGCCATAAATCCTAGGATTCCATTGTTGCTTGCCGCCTATCTGTGAATAATAAAGTTCTTTTGCTTAACTTGGTGTGGGAACATTCTGTCTTACCAGCCTTGTTCAAATAGTAAAACTTGCAAATCAATAACCAATGCATGGTAAGCTGGCTTAGCACACAGTAGTCCTTAATTTTTTCTACCACTTTCAAACCACTTAATTTAGTATCCCTGTTTTTCACGTGACTCTATATGGTTTTGTATTCTTTTCTGGATTACATAGTTCAGGGAATACTAATTATTAATGTATCTCCTGATATGCTAATCACAGTATAGAAATGTAACCCTCTTATGTGTCCCGGAAAAAATACGGGTATTGATATGTTGTGAGTGAGGTCTGGTCTGTACCCTCGTGTATAGGATGAAGGTTTAATACCAGAGGCCAATTTTCAAACCACAAAAAGATTACTTTTATGTAATTTACATCACTGCTATTCGAACTTTGATGTCTATATGAACCACTTAAGAGTCTTATTAAAAATTCAGATTCTAATGCAGTAGTTATTTAATAGAGCCCAATATTCTGCATTTCTTACAAGCTTCCCAGAGATGTAGATGCCATGGACCCTCAAACTAAACATAGAGCAGAAGGGAAATAAATAAAGGAACAGTTCAAGAGGACATTTAAAATATTTTTTTCTGTGTCTAATCTATAAACAGAATACCAATAACACTAATATTTACTTTATGCTATTGTAGATATTAAGTGAGATTAAAGGTAAGAAAGTGTTTTAGAAACATGAGTATGTAATTCCTTTAATCAATATATCTATGTAAAAATAAGTATGATTTTCTTGAGAAGACTGAATTACATATGTTGAAACATAAACACAGAAGTTGTTGATGAACAAATGACATATACCATTAATGTAACCATCTAATAATAATATTCCTGTGTTATTTTTAAGACTTTCTGAAGATATTTTCACTTTGAATTTTTGATCCTAATTTTTGCCCTCTGAAGTCCTTACAAAGATATGAACCAATTAGTTTACGGCCCAAACCTTAGACACTATTGTTCCTAAAACTATTCTAAATTACTCTGCAAATTTCTAATTTGTTTGGGCTTTGAAACAACTTTGAAAACTCACATTTTGCTTCTAAAATTAGTCTAAATCACTATAAATTTCTGTTATTTGGGCTTTGGAACAACTTTGAAAACTCACACTCAATACAGAGCAAGATCTACAGAGCTAAAAAGAGAGTTTAAATACATGGAGCATTGTCAGTTTGTCAAACCAGCCAAGTCATTTAGCAATTAGCAGCCATAGTCACAAAATGCCAACTAAATCCAGAATCATGTTCCTCTCATCAAACAGTCCAATTGTTTGTATTGATGCAATGCTTAGTCATAGACCAGGTGCTCAGTGCTTTAAATATGAATTCATTTTCTGAAATTAAGTCTGAAAACCTAATGAAAAAAGCTGGGTGTAATTGCAAAGGATACATTACATCATGACAATAGTCAGTTATAAATGATTCAAACAGCAATTAAATATGCCTCTTACTTGTTTGACATGGGTTGTGGGAAGAAATTCCTTTAGTTCAATTTACTTTTAGTATTTTACAGCTGCATTTCTCTGGAATATAGAGCCCATTTCCACAACTAAAAGGCCAATAGATTTTCTTTATGTAACACTCCAGTGCACTGCCTAACCTCAGCGGGGATGAGCATTTATCCTATTTAAAAAAATGTTATTTCAAAATACCTCTCTGACATTGCAATGAAAATTGTAGTGATTGTTGGTAAAAATGATTTCTGTTTTTTCTTTTTCACTATATTAAATGTTTCTCTGTAGCACAGCATGGTGACTTTTGTAAACTTTACAATGTTAAAATGAGCTATTCACTGTTTACTAGAGCATTTCTTTTGTAAGATAAATGTATTCAATTGATTGAATTCTGCTAAGCACAAAAGTAAGGAGTTTATTTGTTCAGTTTTGCGTTTCAAATACATTTTATGCTTTGAACAACTATTCCTTTAAAATATTTTTATGTTTTTTTAAATGAAGATACATACATTAGGTTCTTTATTTAATGATATTTTTGTTAGTCATCTGATGAATGAAAAAAATTACAATGCAGCACGAGTTCAAGCTGGTATGTATTATTAAGTGCTAAAGATTGTATTAAATTATAATATAGTGTTCTGTTTTCACACTTTGGTATTCTTAAGAACAGTTGATTTATCTAAATTTTTAACATACACACACACACACATGCACATATATGAATGCGCCTGTTCAGTCATTGTCTTCTGATTTACTGGACATTTCAAGCAAAATTACAAAGTACTTTGCCATGTAAATTCTGGAATGTTAGAAAAACATGATTCTATTCAATATGTTATTTTTGTTTCTGCTATTAAAACTAAAGTATCCATACACTTTAAAGGGATCGTATTCATTATGATTTAACACCGTATGCATTTGAGCTTGTGATCAACTGATCTAGTCCTAAAATATTTAGCACTGCATCTTGAAGTTCTGCATTTAATTCCAAATTGTATTACCACATAGGCTAAAGGACAGTTTTGCAGCTAGGATAAAGTAGTTGTATTACCTATTATTTCTCACTATTTTATAAGTTACTTCTAGAAGAAAAATCCTATGATTTTTTGTGATTACAAGGTACTAAAATAGAGTATTACATATTCTGTATGAATGTTTTGTGTTTCAAATCACTAAGGGAAGGGGTTTAAACCTTTCATGGATATGCCATTACTTTCATTGGATCTATACTCTGAGGGCGGTGGTGGCTGCTAGTTCAGTGAATCAATGAAGTTAAACAATATGCTTCAAATGTCTCAAGATCTTATTATTTGTTCAACTTTTTATTAGATCAGTGTTTTGGAGTCTCAGTGACAGTTGTGCACATTATGTTATGAGTATGTGTGTGAAAAAATAGAATCATGAGTAAAAAAACATTGTTTTTAAAAAGTTGCATCCATGATTCTACTTACTATTATACTGTTTGCTATACAATCAGTTTAATAGAAAGTATCTACATAGTTTTAACATTTTTGAACTCAGGAAAATAATAGTGAGAATTTGTACGCTTAAGGTCAACATACCACAGGGACATCTGAAATTCTCCTGAGGAGTCTGCAGAAAACAATAATAGTGCAACAATGACCCATGAGGATAGTAATTAATATCAGCCTGCCTTAAGGAGAGTGCTCAACTTCAACACTATCAGTATGAAAGTTCCCTCTCATTGGAATTCACAGTACTAAAGGAGTTCATTTGTATTAAAAATTTTAATTCCTGACACATTGGAAATAGTGTCAGGAGCAGACACAAAAATCAATTCAGTTATTGACAGGATATTTTGAAAATGAAATAATAAAAATAATGCAATCTGCCAGATGAAGAATCAGATAAGCAAATAACGATATTTACTAAGCACTTCTTATGGACCAGAAACCTTTATGTGGTCAGGACAAGGCAATATGAGATATTACTTTGTCGTCAGGAGACCTAGCGCAAGTAGTGCATGGGAAACATCTTAACAACATAGTATTTTTGAAGGATAGAGAAGATGGAAGCTAATAGATCATAAATCTTAATAGTTTTGTTATGAAAAGAATATACGAGGCAGCCTGGGCAGTACACATATTCTGAATTATTGAAGTTTGTTGTCTCCATTAATGTCTATCACCTTTTGGATAGCAAGAACCTCATTTGTAGTTGTGGACTTCAGGGTCTGAATTACACACCCAGCATTTTCGTAAGGAGAGGATTAAAAGGATGTGTTTTCAAGTCGGAAATCCCTTGTTTAGAATTTGGCTGTCCTCCCCATAGTTGATAATAATTGCTAAGTTGTTAACTCCTTTAAGATTTGCTTTACTCTAAAGCAAAATATACATAATAATACTTACGAGTGTTTTTTAGATTAAATGAATTGACTCACAAATCACTTTGATTGGTGAGGGGCTCAAAAAATAGTGGTCAAAAAACAAATGGATAACTTTTTTCAAACACATAATAACATTGAGAAGGTTAGACGTTTTCGTGGAATGAAAACACTGATCCCATTATGATCAAATGATATACATACATTTTGAAACAGAAGGAGGTATAACATCACCAAGATGGCAGAGTAGGAGATACTAACCTTCATCACCCTTAAATATGCACACACACACACACACACACACACACAGACACACGTACATACATGCACATAAACACACAAAGAGCTATCCTCAAACCCAAATAACCTTGAGAGGGCTCAAGTCCTATTAAAGAATCCTCTGTAACACACACAGAGGAGCAAATCACCAAAGAATATCTACATAGAAATGATTTCTGGTTATGTTGGCATACCTGAGGTGCCAGAAAATGGATAGGAAAAAAGAAGAAAGTCAGAAGCTATTGGTGTCAGCCACATAGCGCGTACCACCATAGTTCTTGGCAGCCTGCTCTTCAAAAGACACCAACATCTTCTGCCACCAAGGTAACCAACAGCTATTCCTGCCAAGGAGCCCCAGGCATCTTTCTGAAATTCCTCAAGAAGCAGACACTGTTCAACCACTTTGGGTAAGGAGTTGCCATCTCTCCCAACCCCAGATGGGCCCAATCCCAAAGCCGTGGCTATCTCTTGAGTGCTCACACTCCAGACCTGGGCTCTGCAAACACCACATTTCTGAAACCAGAGCCATCAACATGGTGAGAGAGCTAGTTATCAATCCATGCCTGAAACCAATGTCTCTCTGAGTATGCCTGTGCTCCAGGCACCAACTCAGCTGCTATGAAGAGCTAAAATCCACCCCAACACCAGAGTCACTGTAACTCTGCACATAACTGTGCTCCTGCTCTTGGCTCCCTGGCTGCTTCATAAGCATATGCACACCACATATAGTTACCAACATGGCAGTGGGGCTGCATGTACCCTGGACACCAGGGCCATTACCACCGCAGATCCCAGAGCCATAGTTTCCTCTACTTATGCCATAATTCACACTGCAGCTTCGTGACCAGTCCATAGATGCTATTCATCACACCGGTACCACCACTACTGCAAGTGGACCTGCAAGCCAGACCTACTGCCAAGAGGGATCCCCTCAGCCACAGCTACCTTGGTGGGAAAATAAGAGATCAGGAGGACCACAGTAGTCATCACCACTGAAGACTCCAACAACCTTTGCCACCAATGAGAATGTCCACAGGATTGGCCATTAAGGACGCCTGCAATTGTCAATACTAACTTCAGCTGAGAAGGCTATACAGAAAACACACAGCTTCATTCTCATAGATGTCAGAACTGTGATACCTCACCCAGCTAGTGCCCTCATACCCCCTTATATGGAAAGGTCTTTCTATGCTGAAACTAGCCAAAAATTCTGGAAGAGGTGACTAACCCACCAAATGGTAACAAAAAACATAAAAAACAAACAAGGAGACACATTACCACCAAAAGAACACAATAATTTCACATTAGCTGACCCCTAAAAATTGAGATTTACAATATGCCTAACAAGAAATAAAAAATATTTGCTTTAAGGAACTCGGTGAACTTTTTAAGAAAATACATGAAAACAATTTTTTTAAAAAATTCAAAAACAACAACCAATCCAAAAAAGATATTTAACACAGAACAATTAGCCAAGAGAAGAAAATATAAGGTATCCCAATTGAAAAGGAAGAAATTAAAATTGACTGTGTTTGCAGAAGAGACAATTTTATATAGAAGGAACCTTAAAACTCTACCATAAACAAAGTTAGAATAAACAAATCTAGTAAAATTGCAGGATACAAACTCAATATACAACAATTAATTGCTTAAAGACACATTCTGAAAAATGTGTCTTTAAGCAATTTTGTCATTGTGTGAACAGCATAGAGTATACCTACATAAACCTAGACAGCTTAGCTTACTACACACCTAGGCGTTCTGGTCAGTCCATTGATCCTAGACTGCAAATCTGTATAGCATGCTATTGTATTGAGTATTGTAGGCAATTATAACACAGTGGTAAATATTTGTGCATGTTAACATATTTAAACATATGTAAACATATGTAAACTACATCTAAACATAGAAACATATCTAAACCTAGAAAAGGTACTATAAAAGCATGGTACAAAATAAAAAAATGGTATAACTGTATAAGGCACTTATCATGAATGGAACTTACAGGACTGGAAGTGGCTCTGGGTGGGTGAGTCAGTGAGTGAGTGGTGAGTGAACGTGAAGGTTTAGGACATTAGTATACACTGCTGAAGACTTTATAAATACTGTGTACTTAGGCTACATAAATTTATAAATTTTTTTCTTTATTCAATAATAATTAACATTAACTTATTGTAAGGTTAGTTTATATACTTTTTTACTTATTTAAACCTTTTCATTCTTTTTGGTAACACTTTCCTTAAAACACACATTGTACAGCTGTATAATAATTCTTTTTTAAAAATCTTTATTCTATAGGTATTTTCCTATTTATTTATTTATTTTTTTTACTCTGTAGACTTTTTTTGTTAAAAACTAAGACACAAATAGACACATTAACCTGGGTATACACAGGGTCAGGATTATCAATATCACCATCTTCATCTTCACATCGTGTTGTACTTAACAGACTTAGGATCAAATAACAGACATGGAGCTGTCATATCCTTTGCTAATAACAGTTTCTTCTAGAATATCTTCTGAAGGAGCCACCTGAGGCATTTTACAATCACTTTTTTTTTTTTTTATTTGACAGGGTCTCCTCTGTCACCCAGGTTGGAGTGCAGTGGCACCACATCTAGCTAATATTTTGTTGTTGTTGAGACAGGATCTCACTCTTGCTCACACAGGTCTCAAACTCCTGGCCTCAAGCTGTCCTCCCACTTCAGCTTCCAAAAGTGCTTGAATTACAGATATGAGTCACCATGCCCAGCCTACAATCAATTTTTTTAAATAAAAAAGAGTAGACTCTATATTAGTGTTAAGAAATATATTATAGTAAATACATAAACTAGAAACATAATCATTTATTATCAAGACTTATGTATTGTGCAAAATTGCATTTGCTATACTCTTATATGACTAGAAACACAGAAGGCTTTAAACATCAGAATCACCACAAACATGTGAGTAATACATTGTGTTATGATGTTATGATGGCTATGATGCCACTAGGCAAAATAAAATTTTTAGTTTGGTCTTATGAAACCACTGTTTATATATGACCCATTGTTTACCAACATTATGCATGCATGCCTGTGTAACAATCAGTTGCATTTCTGTACACTAACACAAAGCTATCTGAAAAAGGACCAATAAAACAATTTATAACAGTTACAGAAAAATAAATTTAACAAAGGAGGTGAAAGATCCGTGTATTCGTTCTCACACTGCTATGAAGAAATACACGAGACAAGATAATTTACAAAGAAAAGAGGTTTAATTGACTCACAGTTCCGCATGGCTGGGGAGGCCTCAGGAAACTTACAGTCATGGTGGAAGGCACCTCTTCACAGGAGACAGAAGAGAGAAAGAAGGGAGCAGGGAAAATGCCAGACACTTACAAAACCATCAGTCTCATGAGACTCACTCACTATCACAAAAACAGCATGAGGGAAACCACCCCCATGATTCAATTACCTCTACCTGGTCCCACCCTTGACATGTGGAGATTATTACAGTTCCAGGTGAAATTTGGGTGGAGACACAGAACCAAGACATATCAATCTGTATACTGAAACATTGATGAAAAAATTGAAGAAGACACAAATAAATGAAAATTATGGGTTGGAAAAAATGGTAGCATTCAAATACTTATACTAACCAAAGCAATCCACAGGTTCAATACAATCCCTATCAAAATGTCAATGACTTATTTTACAGAAATTAAAAAAAAAAAAACAAACTAAAATTAGTATGGAACCACAAAAGACCCTAAACAGCAAAAGTAATCTTGAACAAAAAGAACAAAGCCAGATGCATGGCACTACCCAATTTCAAAACCTAGTATAAAGCTATCATACTCAAAGCAGCATGGTACTAATTTAAAAGAGACACATAGATCAATGGTACAGGATAGACAGCCTAGAAATAAATCTGCCCATTTATGGCCAATTGATTTTTGACAAAGATGCCAAGAACACAATGGAGAAAACACAATCCTTTTAGTAAATAATGCTGGAAAAATTAGGATATTCACCTGAAGTGAATTGAAATTAGACCCTCATCTCACACTATATATGAGAATCAATTCAAAATAGATCAAAGACTTAAATGTAAACTGAAACTGTAACACTACTAGAATACTTAGGTGAAAAGCTCCCTGACCTTGCACTCGGCAATGATTTTATGGATAAATACTCAAAAGCACAGGAAACAAAAGCCAAAATACACACATGGGATTTTGTTAAACTGAAACTTCTGCATATTCAAGTAAACAATCAACGGATTGAAGAGAAAAACCCATGGAATGGTAGTATATATTTTCAAATCATACACCTGAATAGGGGCAACTATCTAAAATATATATAAGGAACTGAAACATCTCAAAATCGAGCAAAAAAACAGACTGATTTAAAAATGGGCAAAGAGCTGGGCATGGTAGCTTATGCCTGTAATCCTAAAACTTTAGAAGGCTGAGATGGGAGGATTGCTTGAGGGCAGGAGTTTGAGAGCAACCTGAGCAACATAGTAAGATTCTGTCTCCACAAAAAATAATTTTAAAAAAGCTAAATGTGGTGGTATGCTGTAGTTTTAGCTACTGAGGAGGCTGAAGCAGGAGGATTGTTTGAGCCCAGGAGTTCAAGGCTGCAGTGGGCTAATATGACACCATCCAATGTGGGCGATACAGCAAGAATCTCTCTCTAAAAATATAAAATAAAAAATAAAAAAGTGGGCAAAGGACTCAACATCACTAATCATTAAGGAAATTCCAATTAAAACTACAATGAGCTATCTCTTTACACCTGTTACAATGGCTATAATAAAAAAATGTGTTGACAAACGGGTGTAGAAAAGATAATCTTTGTATAATGTGAGTGGGAATGTAAACTAGTACAATCATTATGAAAAATACTATGGAAGTTCTTCAAAATATTAAAAATAAAACTATATATGATTCCGAAATCTCTTTCTGGTGATACATCCAAAGGAAATGAAATCAGTATGTCACAGAGATCTCTGTACTCCCATGTCCATTGCAGCATTATTCACAATTAGCCAAGAGATGGTGTCAACCTAAGTGTCCTTCACTGAATTAATCAATTTAAAAAATGTGAGATACACACACACAATGAAATTCTATTCATTTTTTTTTTTTTTTCTGAGATGGAGTCTTGCCCTGTCGCCCAGACTGGAGTGCAATGGTGCGATCTCAGCTCACCGGAATCTCCACCTCCCAGGTTCAAGAGAGTCTCCTGCCTCAGCCTCCCAAGTAGCTGGGATAAGAGGCATGCATCACCACACCTGGCTAATTTTTTGTATCTTTAGTAGAGTCGGGGTTTTACCATGTTGGTTAGGCTGGTCTCGAACCCCTAACCCAGATCTCGAACCTCATGATCTGTCCACCTTGGCCTCCCAAAGTGCTGAGATTACAGGCATGAGCCACCATGCACAGGCAATTCTATTTAAATAAATATATTTTTTAAATAAAAAGGTATATTTTCAATTCAAGGTGTAAAAATCACAGTAAATATCTAGCGAGATACACAATTTAAAAAAAAGCAATAGCCTCTCTTTTTATAACAAAAACACATGCAAATTTTGCAGTTAAAGTTTTCCTTTGTGAAAACATGGGTGAACCTGGAAGACACTGTATTAGTGAAATAAGACAGGAACAGATGATAAATACTACATGACCTCACTTATATGTGGAATCTAAAAAAAGTTGAAATCACAGAAACAGAGTAAAATGGTGCCTACTAAAGGCTGAAGGTGGATAGATAGAGAGATATTGGTCAAAAGACACACAGTTTCAGTTAAAAAGGCAGAATAAGTTCAAAAAAGCTATTGTATCTCATGGTGACTATAGTTAATAATATATTTTATACTTGAAAATTAGTAAGAGTAGATTTTAAGTGTTCTTACTACAAAAACTTATGTGAGATAATGAGTCTATTAAATAGTTTGGTTTAGCTAGTCCACAATGTTTATGTGTGTATGTGTGTGTGTGTGTATACATATAAACACACATATATACATATATATGTGAGTGTGCATTTGTATACATATATATGGAAACATGTTGTATACCATTAATATACATAATTTCTATGTGTCAATTTAAAAAACTTTTTAAAAATGAAAAAGAATGTGAGTAATCCACTCTACATCTCACTTCAGAGTGCTGGACTGTTGCAGGAAGTCAGGGACCCTGAATAGAGACACCGGCTGGAGCCGAGGCAGAAGAACATAAATTGTGAAGATTTCATGGACGTTTATCAGCTCCCAAAATTAATACTTTTACAATTTCTTACACCTATCTTACTTTAATCTCTTAATCCCATCATCTTCATAAGCTGAGGATGTATGTCACCTCAGAACCCTGTGATGATTGTGTTAACTGTACAAATTGATTTTAAAATATGCGTGTTTGAACAATATGAAATCAGTGCACCCTGAAAAAGGACAGAATAACCGCAATTTTCAGGGAATGAGGGAAGATAACCATAAGGTCTGACTGCCTGTGGGGTCGGGCAGAATGGAGCCGTATTTTTCTTCTTGCAGAGAGCCTATGGACGGATGTGTGAGTAGGATAAATATTGCTAAATTCTTCTCCCAACAAAGAATATTAATAATTGAGACCCTGGGAAAGGAATGTATTCCTGGGGATAGGTCTATAGACGGCTGCTCTGGGAGTGTCTGTCTTATGCAGTTGAGATAAGGACTGAAATACACCCTGGTCTCCTGCAGTACCCTCAGGCTTACTAGAATTGGGAAATTCCAGCCTGGTAAATTCTAGTCAGACCAGTTGTCTGCTCTTGAACCGTTTCCTGTTCAGATGTTTATCAAGACAATGCGTGCACAGCGGGACATAGGCCCTCATCAGTAATTCTAATTTTGCCTTGCCTTGTGATCTGTATTGCCCTTTAAAGCATGTGATCCTTGTGACCTACTGCCTGTTCATACACCCCCTTCCCTTTTAAAATCCCTAATAAAAACTTGCTGTTTTTGTGCTTGAGGTCGCCATCACAGTCCTACCAATATGTGATGACACCCCTGAGGCCCAGCTACAAAATTTCTCTCTTTGTACTCTTTCTCTTTATTTCTCAAACCAGTCAACACTTAGGGAAAATAGAAAGAACCTATGTTGAAATATTGGGAGCTGGTTCCCCTGATACTGGACTTTGCAGAATCTAATGGAATTTTACCAAAGGTTCTGAATGGTACTTAAATGGAAGAATGATTTAAGAGTAATAGACCCATTTGTTAAATGATTACTCTATGACAAGCACAGTTCTCTGGGTAGTTTTATTTCACTGTCTTCCTTTGTATTCAAATAAACCCTTTGTGGAGATTCTCCATGTGTCATGGAAGTGATAAATTAGTTGACCAAATTCAAACAGCAAGTATACAGCAAAGCCAAATCTAAACTTACGTAACTTGACTCTGGAATAAATAAATAAATACACACACACACACACACACACACACACACACACACACACATACAGTTTTTTATATTTTTTATATTTCTTCCCCAAACAAGAATGAATATTTTAAACAGTATATTCAATTTTATTACTTTTAAAATATTTTTAGAGTATTTAGGTATCTTATACACATGTTAAATTATTTTCATAAAAGCAGTTTTTATTAATCATGTGATTTTTAAAATAAAAAGGTGTATTTTCAATTCAAGCAGTAAAAATCACAGTAAATATCTAGCAAGATACACAATTTAAAACAAAGCAAGAGCATCTCTTTTTATAACAAAAATACATGCAAATTTTGCAGTTAAATTTTCGAATGTTTACAACAAAAGTACATCTTTAAATAAATAACTTTTATGCTAATCATATAGTAATTAAATACTGTGACAGCAATTCCCTTCTC
Organism: Rhinopithecus roxellana; assembly: GCF_007565055.1. NCBI lineage: Eukaryota > Metazoa > Chordata > Mammalia > Primates > Cercopithecidae > Rhinopithecus > Rhinopithecus roxellana. Next base: position 65,016,175 of record NC_044561.1, on the reverse strand, counting down.
TGCAATATCTATGATCCCAACAAGTAAGTATTCTGTATGAAATTGGTATTATATTTAGTATTCTAAAAATAAATTCAGAGCTTTTTCTTAAATACTGCACAATTCCTGCATCTTGAAGATATCCAAAGCCCTGAAACAGTATTAAATATATAAAGTAAAACTAATGTCTAGGTCACCATCAGATTTCCCATAACCAAAAAACTTTGAGATCTCTATAGCTGCAGGATCTCTTTCTGCATTGTAATAAATCTTCAAGGCAGGGGTTTAGGAGGGACTCAATGGCTTTATCAGGATTTCTCTCTCCAAATACGTTCTGTATCATGTTAGCCTTCACTATGAAGCAACTGTTAGCATCTATAACTCCTGTTCAAACCTTCCCCACAACCTTAATTAGAATTTGACTACATGGAAATTAATATAATATGAGCATATTAAGCCTTCTGTTTGGAAATAGAAATTTTATAAACATAATTAGCATCAGGAATGTGAAAGTAATACAATAAATATTACTCTTCCTTGTTTAATCAATTAAAAAATCAAAAAATCTGATCAACTTATTGAAAATACAAATTGAAAAGAAAACATATAGGTTTGTTTCACATTTGTACAATACATTATTACTACCATGAATCTTAACATCCAAGCTTTCTTTATTTACTTATTTCTCTCTTACCTTGTTCAATTTAATTGTTCTTTAAGAATAATTGTTCTAAAAAAAAATCTTGTCTTTCCTTTATATTTTAGACATGGCTTTGCAGAAAAGATTTAAGAAACTATTAATAACTTTCACAAACATCTGTGTGATAGAAAGTCATTTTTTAAATGTTAATATAAAAGAAATAGCACTTTGGGGAGGTAAATTATTATCCTAGATATGTAATATTATCCTAAATTTGTAACTAAGAATTTACAGATTTTGTAACTTCTTTGAGTCTCAGTTTCATCATTTGTAAGATGAGGAATAAGACATTTATATCAACAATTGAAATGGATTCTTATCAGGTAATTACTTCATGTGTGGTATTTCGTATAGTTTTTAACATTCAGTATACAAATTTACAACTTAATGGATTCTTTCCTTCACTCAAAAAATATTTATTGAGCACTTACTTTGTGCCAGGCACTTCTCTAGTTACAAGTAATATGCAATACGAGAAAAACAAACAATGCCTTTTCTTCATAGTTGGATTGCACACATTATATACATAGATATGCATCTTTTAGGGAAGAATGTTAGAAAACAGAATAATATTTTAGAGGTTTATTTGGAGTATATCACAAGTTCAATTAGGATTTAGTGATGCAATGCATTAAAGTTATCTGACATTTCTGTCATTTTATTCATATATGCTATTGAGATTATTAGAGATGGCTTCTCTGCAGCCATCACAAAGTGGAACATTATTATTTAATTCACAATGTTTGTAAAAAGGAAAAAAAAATCAATTTCTGAAGGGAAAAATACTAAGGACCAAGTTAAGTTTTTCAAAGAATATATATTAAGGTTATAAACAATGCTGCTTAATTATTATTACAATAAAAACCACAAAAATGAATTTTATATATGATTTCTCATTATGACTCTCAAAATAATGTGTATGTGAGTAAAAACAATTCCAAAAAGACCTTAAGTTGATTGATAAGAGCATGTAGCTGTGTCGCTAAAAATTGAAGACCTACGGGTTACATTCCTCTTCATTATTTAGCCTGTTTACAAAGTTTAAAGTTAACCTCCAAAACCTGAATTCATAGGGCCTTTAAATTGATATCTATGTTTTAATTTTTTTTTCAAAAACAAAAGATAAGACAATATTTAGCCTTCACTCCCACTTAGCAAGTGAGTATGACTTCCAAACAACTGCTGCCTCTGTAGCTAAGGCATTAACGGTCCAGTTTCACTGTCTTACACTTCATCGTCTTACATTCTGCCTGCTCCTTGTAATCATCTTTTGTGTCTGAGTCTTAGAGATACTGAAATTTCCTCACTTTAAGAAAAACTTTTAGCATTGTAAGGGATAAATTTGACTTTACATTTTTCAAAATTATTCTTTACAGTTTGTTGAACCTCTGAATAACATGAGGAAGTACACGTTTGGAAGGTTTAGTTTAGTCAACTAACCTACCCATATGATCCAAATAAATTTATAGTCAAAAGATCTGTACTCTGAATTGGTATCATTTTCTGAAATCAAAAGAAGTGTGCCTTAACATAAAACTGATTCATCGTGTGGGCAAGTATGACCCTGTCAGGGAATTAGTATGGATACCAAACATACAGTAGTCCATGCCTTCACGTAGTTTAAATTTTGGTGATGAGACCAAAAATAAGATTAAGTTTAAAAAAGATGTTCTAATTTAAAATAACAAATGCAATTTTAAAAAATTCAAGGTGGGAACATGACATGATGATACATGGGAGATGTGTATTGTAGAAAAAAAATGGATGTGGAAAATGCTCTCAGATGACACAAACTGTAAGCAGTGATGTGGAGGGATGCCAGGAGCCAGCCTTATGGCAATACTAGAGGAGTAAGAGCACCACAGAAAGACCTCTCAGGATAACTTGATATTACCCAGCTAAAGATCCAGTCATGTTATAAACAGTCTTGTTTTTGTTCCATGCACTTGAAAGCCTTCTCCACAATTTGACAGAGCACACAAAAATCAATCACATAAGTAGTATGACTCATTCCTGACTACTCTTCATACAGTATATGTAAGATTGCTCAAGTTATTCGTGGAAAAAAACTGACATATTATTTTAGGTGAACAGGTTGAGTAAGGGAACATAACAGTATATAATTTAGGAGATGATGGGACAATTTAACACTGGTTACATCACATTCTGAAATAACCAGTAATTAATATCAACCAAGCAAAATGGCAGATGTAAGATAGTAACCATTATGTGTCTGGAATTGGTTCCTTCCGGTGGCTTCTTGGTCTGGCTAACTTCAAGAATGCAGCCGCAGACCCTCGCGGTGAGTGTTCCAGTTCTTAAAGATGGTGTGTCTGAAGCTTGCTCCTTCCACTGTTCAGATGTCTCCAGATATGTTTGGAGTTTCTTCCTTCCGGTGGGTTCGTGGTCTCGCTGGCCTCAGAAGTGAAGCTGCAGACCTTCACCTGAGTGTTACAGCTCATAAAGGTAGTGCGGATCCAGAGTGAGCAGCAGCATTTACTATTATAAGCCAAACAACAAGGCTTCCACAGGACTGAAGGGCACCCCACCCAGTTGCAGCTGCTGGTTGGCTCCGGTGGCCAGCATTTATTCCCTTATTTGGGCTGGGCCAGGTCCTGCTGATTGGTCCATTTTACAGAGTGCTAATTGGTCCATTTTACAGGGTGCTGATTGGTCCATTTTACGGAGTGCTGATTGGTCAATTTTTACAGCATGCTGATTGATGCATTTACAAACCTTTAGCTAGACACAGAGCGCTGATTGGTGTGTTTACCATCCTTTAGCTACACAAAATGTTCTCCAAGTCCCCACTGACCTAGAAGCCCAGCTGGCTTCACCTCTCAATTATGAATAATAATCTCAAATTATTTCACAGTGTTGTCAAGTGGAAAATCCAGGTACCAAGATGAGATTGTATGAAATCAGTGCTATATTTCTTTACTGTTTTAATAGATGTTAATTGAGTGGCTATTAAGTGCAATGTTCCCAAATAATGGACAGGAAGGGGCAAGAAGTGACAGGAATAATATCCAAGTTTCTGTTTTTGGTTAGTTGGTAGTGCCAGTCTACAAAATTCAGTAGAAAGAATAACTTTGAGGGGTGAGGGAGTAGTCAAGGCAGAGAGATGTAAACAAGTCTTTTTTTTTTTTTTTTTTTTTTTTTTTTTTTTTGAGACGGAGTCTCGCTCTGTCGCCCAGGCTGGAGTGCAGTGGCCGGATCTCAGCTCACTGCAGAGAGATGTAAACAAGTCTTTTTTTTTTTTTTTTTTTTTTTTTTTTTGAGACGGAGTCTCGCTCTGTCGCCCAGGCTGGAGTGCAGTGGCCGGATCTCAGCTCACTGCAAGCTCTGCCTCCCGGGTTCCCGTCATTCTCCCGCCTCAGCCTCCCGAGCAGCTGGGACTACAGACGCCCGCCACCTCGCCCTGCTAGTTTTTTGTGTTTTTATTTTTATTATTTCAGTAGAGACTGGGGTTTCACCATGTTAGCCAGGATGGTCTCCATCTCCTGACCTCGTGATCCGCCCGTCTCGGCCTCCCAAAGTGCTGGGATTACAGGCTTGAGCCACCGCGCCCGGCAACAAGTCTTAACTAGGCTTTTCTGGTTACTTTTTTTCTGTCATTGACCTAGTGAGGGACAGAGTGACAGCATTCTCGTAAGGTAAGAGCTTACATAAACTACATATATTTTAATTAATGTTTCTTTATTAATGGGTTATGGGAGGAGAATGTGGAACTGCTAAATGTTTTAGATAGCTATTTAACATAATAAATCTATCAGCCTAGTGGGAGCGGTCATTGCAGAAGGATGCTGGGTGTGAAGAATGCGGGATACTACAACATTTTAGCCCGGCAACCTCAATAAACCCTGATGTTAAAATACCTTCAAGTATTTTTTAATAATCACACTAGATATTATAGAAATTAAAAGGTTGTACAATCTTTTTCTTATATTGTCATTATTTTATTATTCAAGTCTATTTCAAAACTCAAAGAAAATAACATATAACATTATGATAAACAATAAAGTTACAAACACTTTAAACCTAAAAATGGAAAATTATGCTAAAGATTTCATAAAATTGATTTTTTTAGTTTGTTGAAGTTGTAGGTAATTATGGAATTCTTAAATATTAAGAAGTTATGCTCAACTAACACTAAAGCCTCTTCTCTTTTTTTTTTTATTATTATCATACTTTAAGTTCTAGGGTACATGTGCACAATGTGCAGGTTTGTTACATATGTATACATGTGCCGTGTTGGTGTGCTGCACCCATTAACTCATCATTTACGTTAGGTATATCTCCTAATGCTATCCCTCCCCCTTCCCCCCTCCCCACAATAGGCCCCGGTGTGTGATGTTCCCCTTCCTGTGTCCATGTGTTCTCATTGTTCAATTCCCACCTATGAGTGAGAACATGTGGTGTTTGGTTTTCTGTTCTTGAGATAGTTTGCTGAGAATGACGGTTTCCAGCCGTATCCATGTCCCTACAAAGGACACGAACTCATCCTTTTTTATGTCTGTGTAGTAGTATTCCATGGTGTATATGTGCCATATTTTCTTAATCCAGTCTGTCACTGATGGACATTTGGGTTGATTCCAAGTCTTTGCTATAGTGAAGAGTGCCGCAATAAACATACGTGTGCATGTGTCTTTATAGCAGCATGATTTATAATCCAAGCCTCTTCTCTTACCAATAAATCAGGTATTAGACTTTTTTTTTCATTTTATGTCACTCATAAAGGGGCACAGTAGAATTTATGAACAAAATATACATCTTCAAAAATTATAAAAGTGCACTGTTTACCAAACTTCATGTTTTGGTTTCTGTCCTTCTCTGTCTTTCTCCCATTGTACGTTTTTGAGAAACACAAATAAATTTTGACTAGTAGGATCAGTAGCACTGTATTTTACTATATTCAACTAATTCTGCAGCTGTGCTGTCCGTTAGGCAGTTTTGGACAAAACTTCTCTAGCTTATCTCATAGTTCATTGCTGAAGCTGATATGAATGTGATGTTCTACAAATTATTAACAAATTCTTGAAGGCCAGTTTTAAAATAAAGGTGCTAGTCAGGCAAGGTGGCTCATGCCTGTCATCCCAAAACTTTGGGAGGCCGAGGCAGGTGGATTGCCTGAGGTTAGGAGTTCGAGATCAGCTTGGCTAAGATGGTAAAACCATGTCTCTACTAAAAATACAAAAAAGATCTGGGTATGATGGCACATGCCTGTAGTTCCAGCTACTCAGGAGGCTGAGGCAGGAGAATCAGTTGAACCCAGGAGGCCAGAGGTTGCAATGAGCTGAGATTGCACCACTGCACTTCAGCCTGAGCAACAGAGCAAGACTGTCCCAAATAAATGAATAAATAAATAAATAAATAAATAAAGTGCTAAATACACATTTCAAACTACTGTATTTTCCTGTTATATAACAAATAAATTATCAATAAAATTAAATAATATTAGTAATATTACATTTGTTTCAGGCCATGAATGTTGAATGTATCAAACATCAAGAAAATGAGACATATTTATCTGATTTGATATTATCTATCTTATCTTGGAAATGTACCCCAATCTTGAAAGAATGCCAATTTGCTATTTGCAAATCTATTTCTTACTTAAGCAAATATCTCAAAAATTTGTCTCTCTGTCTTTCCTTTTTCAAACATTACTTGGTACACAATAATATATATTCCTTTTAATAAATGAAAATCAAATAATTATCTAGTTTACGTGAATAATACATTTTTTATATTTAGTCAATGTTTCATTTTAGAGTAGTTTTAGATGTATAGAAAAGTTGCAAACTCAGTATAATGTCCCATATATCCTGCAATCCATGCATCTTATTTTTGACATTTTATTTTAATATGGTACATTAACCACAGCAAATGAACCAGTATGAACACATGTCATTAACTAAAGTTCATTCTTTATTCTAGCGTCTTAGTTTTCAATCTAAAGTCTTTTTTCTGTTTCTAGGGTCCCACCCAAGGTATCACATTGAATTTAGTCACATTTACTTAGATTCTTCTTTCTCAACGACCAGGCAGTTTTGAGAAGTACATGTCTGGTATTTTGCAGATTGTCAACCAATTAATTTTGTCTGACATTTTTCTTATTAAACTGGGATTATGGGTTTGAAGAGGAAGATCTTAAAGGCAAAGTTCAATTTCTATCATATCATTTCCAGAATACATGCTACCAACATGACTTATCACTGACCTTGTTAATCTTGATCACCTAGCTGAGGTAGTTTTTGTCAGGCCTCTATATGGTGAAGTTACTCTATTTTAAGATAATACTCTTAAAAAGTTCTATTCACTATTTTAGAGAATAGGATAATGAATATTAGCAGTACCAGTCACATTAAATTTAATGTTTGACCTATACTTAAATGTATTCCTCAATAATTGGAACTTATTTTTATAATAATTTATACTTGGATGATATAGAAATTATACAATTTACTAGGGATGAGTATTCAAGTTCTCCTGTGAGTCTCTTGTCACTCTATATAAATACAGAGCAAGACTCTCTCCCAAAAAATGAAAAAATAAATAAATAAAATAAACAAACAAAACCCAGAAAAATATGTATGTATATTTTTGTGTATTTGCCTATATTAACATATACATATATTTTGTATTAAAACCAGTGAATTTTTTAAAGAGCTCATTAAATGAAACTTAATTGAAAATTAGTGAACTACAAGATTAAGCTAAAATTACATAGAATGCTATGTAGATGCCTAAAAACATAAGAAGATAAAATAGAAGATAAGAAATAGGAAACATTAAATGAGAATAAGATGTATTAGATTTAAATTTCAGTTGTATAATATATCCAAACATTTTGGATACATGGCTGTATCTGCTTCATTCCACCTCATTAAGCATCAAGTTTATATATGATCCATCATTGCCTTTTTGCAGTTTTTGCTCAGAGTAGGAAAACTATCTCAGATTTTGATTTCAAGAGCTCAGCAAGATCTCACATCATAGGTAAAACTTTTCATTCCTATTACTTACAGAGTTTTAATTTCTTTCTTTCTCTGCTTGTTTTTTGACTTTGAAACTAGCGAGCTTGCATATTTAAACACACTTACTGCTTTGTGTTTATAGTCTCTCTAGTCTTAGAAGATGTTTTGAGGAAAACTTAGCAAAGGGCTCATGAGGAAATATATATTCACTCTCTGGGAATACATGGGTGTTTCAAAATAAAATTTGTTAAAAATGAAAAAAATAAATATATTTTTATATACAAATGCTTGAATAATTTATTATTAACAGACACACACTACAAGAAATGTTAAAACAAGTGTAAGTGTCAAGCAGAAGAAATATGATACCAGATGAAAATATGGGATTATCCTTAAGGAATAAAAAGCCCCAGAAATTATAACTACAGGGATAAATGAGTTGTATGTCTTAAATTTCTTTAAAAGATAATTGACAGCTTAAAGTACTGTGGAGTTTATAGCACATATATGTCAAATACATATATCTCTCTCTCTCACACACACACACACACACACATCCAGTAGTTGATCCCTGAGCAACACATGTTTAAACTATGTAGATCTACTTATACACAGGTTTTTCTTCTGGCTCTTCTACCCCTGAAACAGTGAAAACAACTCCTTCTTTTTCCTGCTCTTTAGCCTTCAAATTGAAGATAAAAAGAATGAAAATCTTTATGATGATCCACTTCTACTTGGTGAATAGTAAATGTATTCTCTTTTTCTTCGAATTTTCTTCATAATGCTTTTCTTTCTCTAACTTACTTTATGGTAAGAATACAGTAACATATAACATGTAACACACACAATATGTGGTAATTGACTGTTTGTTATTGGTCAGGCTTCCTGTCAGCAGTAGGGTATTAGTAGTTAAGTTTTTAGAAAATCAAAAGTTGTAAGGAGATTTTTAACTGCTTGGGGATTGAGACTCCTAACCTCGTGTTTTTTAAGGACCAACTGTATATGTCAAATATACAACAACATTTTCAAAAAGACCTGGAAGGAAGAGAGGAAAGTACAGTAAATCCTCACCTAATCTCATTGATATGTTCTTGAAAAGTGTGACTTTAACCAAAACTATATATAAGGAAACTAACTTTTACCCTGATCAACATTGTAATGAAACTATACTGAATTAAATGACATTATTCAAGCACTTTCTGCATGTTGTTTCATATGAAGTCAGTTTTTAAGAATATGTTGATGACACGAGGTGAGGACTCACTGTATATTCTATGATCTTATGAACTATGTAGAGTGATATAATATCTCTTTCTTCTGGACTGTGACAAGTTAAAGTAACCATAAAAATAGCAAAATAAAGATATATAACTACATAAATTATAGAGGAGAAACAAATTGATTTATAGTAGTAGTAATAATCTAAAAGATGGCAGAAAAGAGGGAAAAATGAGATGGAAAAGATGAAGCAAATAGAATATAAATAGCATAATGAAAAACATAAGTCTGACTATACCACTAACACCTTACATTTAATGGCCTAAATACTTCAATTAAAAGGCAGGGATTTTCAGATTGCATTTAAAAGCAAGCTCTAATCATACGCTGCTTGCAAGAAAAAAATTTTAAAAATTATTAGTTTAAAACCACAAATAGATCAAAAGTAAAAGATGTTAAGAAGATAAATCATACAAATGCTTGTCAAAATTAAGATGAAATGACTATACTAATATAAAAAATGTGATTCAGAGCAAAGAATATTATTGAGTATAAAGAAGATAAGTTTATAATGTTAATAGTGTCAATTTTTCAGGAGGGCATAGCTTTAAATTACATGAAACTGAAACTCATATACAAGAAAATTCACAATTATAGTTGGAAATTTTAGTTTTCCTCTTCTGACAATTGAGAGAACAAATAGAGCAAGAATGAATGAGGACATAGAATATTTACACGACACAATCAATCAACTTAACCTAATTAACAATTATAAAACACTCCAATCAACAACAGCAACACACGTATTCTTCTTATGTATGCATGAAATATTTACCAAGTTGGACCATAAATCAAGTCTCAATTAATTGAAGAGGATTGTAATCCCTGGAAGTAAACTAGGAACTAAGTTAGAAGCAAATAGCAGACAGATCTACAAAAAACCTCTCCATCATATGGAAAGAAAGAGCACACTTCTAAATAATACATGTGCCAAATAAATCAAAAGTGAAATTAAGTATTTGGAACAGAATGGAAACAAAAGAACAACATATTAGAATTCGTGTGATGCTGCTAAAACAATACTAAGGGGCAAAGTCATGACGTTAAAGAAGAAAAATCTAAAATTAATGCCCTTGGCGTTGACCCCAAAACAATAAACTAAGAACTATAAATAAAACTCAAGCTAAAGCAATAAGAGAATAAATAATAATGATCAGAATAGATATTAATGAAGTAAAAATCACAACACCAATGTAAAAACATCTATAAAAACAAAAGTGGTCCTATGAGAAAATCAATAAAATTGATAAATCTCTAGCCAGACTTATCAGTAAAAAGGAGAAGAGTCACAAATAATCAATTTAAAAAATCAGGAAGTTAAAAAAACTCTAGGTGATTTCATATTGAAATTCCCTGTTTCCCAATAAACATTATTCTCCTTTAGAAAAATTTATTTTAGTTGACTTTAGGAAGAACTTTACTCAAATAAATTTATTAAGTTTAATATATCAATTTCCTTGAATGACAAGACCAAATTTTATTGAGTTAGAAATAGGTGGACTAGATATCTCCTATCTATTGAAAACAGTAAAATTGTAGTTAAAAACTTTCTCACAAAGAATCCTCTTTATTACTAAATTTTTCACAGGAGAATGATAGCAAATATTTAAAGAAGAAATAATGGCAATTGTACAGAAACTCAGAAAATTGAAGAGAATGAAACTCCGTCTATGAGAACTGCATTATTCCAACATAGTGTAAGAAATGAAAGTTATAGTTCAGTATGTTATATGAATATAGATGCAAAAAAGTTTAAAGTTTAGCAAATAGAATCCAAAGATATATAAAAAGAATATTTCACTATAATTATTATCTTGGAAATGAGAAGTTGTTTTACATTCATAATCATAAAATATAATTAACCATGTTAATAAACAGTGATTTTGTGAAATATATATTTTATCTTAGTCCTAGTTTCTCTTTTTATATGCTAATGAGTTGATTGGTGGCTGGGAGCCCTTAAACAGATTCAGGATGAGAGGTGGTCACCAGAAAGAACAAGGAATTATTAGAGGGTTAGAACTTTCAGCCTTACACTCAAGAAGAGAAGAGTGGCGCTGAAGATCGAGGTGATCACCAGTGGTCCATGATTTAATCAATCATGCCAATGTAATGAAGCCTCCATAGAAAACTAAAAGGATTGGGTTTGGAGAGTTGGCTGGATAGCAGAACACATCCCACATCCTTCGTTCAGTCCCTGGAGGGTGATGTGCCTCAGGAAGGCATGGGAGCTTTGGGTCCTGATGAATCCTTGTTTTTTTAATGCAATGAGAGTCATTTAGGGCTTTTGATATTCACAACTGTAAGATAATACATTTGTACTGTTTTGAGTGAATAAGTGTGTGGTAGTTTGTTACAGGAGAAACAAGCAATTAATACATGAATGTATGCAAAATATACATCCAACATAATTAATGGTGAAATTGATGCTGAATGCTGTCCAAGTAAGATCAGGAACAATAGGAGTATATTCATTTCACCATGTATTGGATATTTTAGCCAATGAACAAAGGCAAGGAAAAGAAATAAATGGCATCTAGACTTATGCAAAAAGGAAAATGGTCTTACTGTCTTACTTGCGGAAAGCATAATTGTTTATAAAGAAAATCTGATGGAACCTCATAAAATCTTTAAAAGGTAGTAAAAAGCAATGCTTTTAGAACTAACCAGTGATTTTAGAAAGTTTACAGCACACAAGACCAATATACAACAATCCATTGTATTTCTAAATACTAGCAATGAAGAATCAGAATTATTTTATTTAAAATGTATTTATAATAGCTTCAAAATGTTAAATGTTTAGGGATAAATCTGAAAGAATGTGTGCATTACCTGTCCAGTGAAAACTACTAAATGTTACTGAATGAAATTAAAGGAGGCCCCAAGAAATGGCAAGAGATACCTTGGTCATAGATCAAGAAGTCTCAATATTGTTAACATTCAATCCCCACTCCCACCCAGCAAATAGATTGGTTGATAAATTCAATGCAATCTCTAAACCTATCAAGGCTTTGTTGCTATTTAAGTTATCAAGCTAATTCCAAACAAGTATTTGAAAATCTGAAAGATCTGGAATGGCCAAAGCAACTTTGCACAAAAACTTGTGCTAAAAGAAAAATCTTGGAAGTTAAATGATAATTGAATAGATAAAAACCTCCAGAGAAATACAGAGTTATCCCTGGATAGACATGTTTACATTTCAAAGTGGGAGAAAACCTGGAACCATGTTTTTGTACAGTGTTCCCTATGTATCCATGGGGGACTTGTTCCAGTAATCTTTGGGATACCCAAATCTAAAGATGTTCAAGTGCCTGACATAAAAGGGCACAGTATTTCCATGTAACTCTGCACATCCTCCTATATTCTTTAAAACACTTCTAGATTACTTATAACACTTAACATAATGTAAATGTTGCATGAATAGTTGTATGGTATTGCTTTTATTTTTAATATTTTTAATTGTTGTATTTTTTATCAATATTAAAAATTATTTTCCATTTGTCATTGCTTAAATCCACTGCGCTGAACGTGACAATATAGAGGGCTGACTGCATGCTCTTATCACTAAAGGACTATAAACTAGAAACATCCCACTCCTCTTCCTGCAGATGACTTGTTTGTATTGGAGAAATGAGTTATCTCTGTCTCCTATCTCTTTATTATAGTCTCTTTCTCTCCACTACTTTAATGTAAATCTGGATTTTATTAATATAAAAAGGGAATTATGATCCAGGTCACCATATGTTAGCTCTAATAAATGCATAAAGTATAGTCAACACACATGCTAAAATGAAAATTCCAGAGACAAATCTAATCCTATAGTCACCGCCAAAACATGATGGAAGCATCATCCATTCTCTCAACAAGTTTATACTGAGATTCCACTATATGTTCCTGCACTTTTCTTGGAACCAGGAACACACTGATGAAAAAGAAATACTACCTGCCAATCAACATTTTTAGAGTGAAATCATGGCTATAAGCTAAGACAGCCAAAAGAAACAAACAGAAACTTACAAGCTAATTAAAAGTGTGCTATATGTAATACTGGATACTAAACAGATGGTATACGTGCAGCAGAGTAAAATTGCCGGAAAACAGAACTAACAAGGGTGCTCTGTCTTTTGGATGTAGATTTGTTCCCTCCCAAAAACAGAAAGAAATTTTGTCCCCACAGATATTTATGATTTAGGAGGGAAAAGGAGAGAGATGTTGGTAAACCAAAGAGAGAGAAAGAGGGAGAGGGAGACTAGAATTAGGAGCAAGAGCATAACATAATGGGCAAACACCCACAAACAGGTAAAATGAACTGAAATCAGTAATGTGTTTTTAATGAAGCTCACCAAATTAGAACAGGAATAGGAAATAACAGTGGAAAAAGACAAACTGCTAGAGTGTTCTGACTAATTAGTATATTTCTGAAACTTTTTGTATTTTATTTTCCATAATATTGAAAAACCAAGGGCTACTATCACACTAGACCGATTTTTAATAACAAAAGTTAATTATCTGGTTAAAATCCAATGAAAATGAGATCACTATAACCTGAAACTAGTGACTCATGGAGATGAAAATTTTAGAATGATTTTGAACAAGTATCCTAGATTTTAACTAGAAAAAAATAAAGTTATAAAAACAATGACAGAATTTTAAATGCATCATTAAAATATCTTAAAGATCTTTGAAAACTAGGCTCTGTAAATATACTTTTGAATGATGAGTTAGATGAGAGTGAAGATGTGAAATGATTTAATGATATTAATATGTCTAACATAAAGGTCCATAATTAACACATCTAAAGGTTAAAAAAATAGTTCATAACCAAAAGAAAATGCAAATTTCAAGAATCTATAAAATTATTCTTAGGAGACTGTGATGTTAATTTTAGAGAACAACTTGACTTGGCCAATATGTGCCCAGGTATTTGTGCCCAATGATACATATGTGCCCAGGTGATACATATTCTGGGTATTGCTGTGGAGGTGTTTTGGGTGGCATTAACATTTAAGTCAGTAGACTGAGTAAAGCAGCTCACTTGCTCTCTCTGATGTGGTTGAGCCTCATCCAATCTGTTGAAGGTCCAAATGAAACCAAAAGGATGACCTTCCCTTAAATGAGAAGGAATTTATTCTGCCTGACTGCCTTCAAACTGGAACATCAGTGTTTTTCCCACTGCAGACCCCACTGAAACACTGGATCTTAGATTTTGAAGCTGCTGGCCTTCAGGTTGAAAGTTAAATCATTGGCTTTCCTGGGACCTCAGCTTGTCAATTCACCCTAGAGATCTCGGGATTAGTCAGCCTCCAAAATCATGTGAACCAATTATTTCTCTCATAAGAAATAAATTCCATGATAACTGTCTCTCTCTCCATATGTGTGTGTGTGTGTTGATGTGTGTGTATAGTCATGTATCGCTTAACAAGAAGGATATGTTCGGAAAATTGTGTACTTAGGTGATTTTGTCATTGAACATCACAGAGTGTACTTATACAAATCTAGTGTGTGTATAGGTAGAGATAGTGTAGTCTACTGCACATCCAGGGTATATGGTATAGTTTTTGCTTTTAGGCTACAAACCTATACCGCTTGTTACTGCACTGAATACTGTAGGCAACTGTAACACAATTTTATCTGTATATCTACGTATAGAAAAAGTACAGTAAAAATACGTTATAAAAGATAAACATGATAGACCTGTATAAGGCAGCACCATAATAATATAACTCTCATTATACATGTGTCATTGACAAAAATGTCATTATGTAGTACATGACTGTGTATGTATATATATGTGTGTGTGTATATGTCTATGTATATACATACACATGTCTATGTATATACATATATATGTATATATATGTATACACACACACACATATACCTAATATATATAGCCTACGTGATAAAGGATATTTCTCTTCACAGGACTCGCAACAAGGGTGTCTCATTTACCCAGACTGCAGCTTTCAACGCCTCGTGGAACTGGAGTGCACGAATGCTGGAAGCAGCCAGCTGCTTCAATGCCAGCAGGGCCGAACTCCACTCTCTGGGACGTGCTGCACAGGTGAGCCGGTGCAGGAGTCAGGGCAAGTGCTTTTGGGCGGTGGAAGAAGCAAACTCTGTGTAGGCCCCACGGCTGCATCTAGGGTGGCGCCTGCAACGCCGGAAGCCCCAGAAGGAGAGTTATGGTGCTTTTTTTGCTCTGCCATCCGTGGACAGCTTAAATGCTCAGTAGGCTCTGTTCCTTTTGTATCCATACTTGTGTCTCCCGAGCTCTTGCCGGGAGTCCAAGAGAAATTAGGTTGCATGAATTGAAGGATGGTAAATTCAGGTGATTTTAATGCTGATGAAAGTGGCTTTCAATGGGAAGGGGAGCTGAAAAGGGGACGGGGCAGGATGATAATCTTCCCCTGAATTCCGACCATGTCTGGCCAGATTCTTCTCCGGAGTTGTTCCACCAAGCTGCCTTTCCAGAGTCAAGCCGCTTCTCTCTGACATTCAACCATAGGCTTCAGTGTCCAGCTGCCTTCCTCTCTGCCAGAGAGCTAGGATGGGAGGCAGGGCCATGGATGGTTTAGGAAAAGGCAACATTCGAATAGTAAAGCAGGGGTGTAAGTAATCACTTTGGGTCACCCCGGTTTCAGGTTTGTGGGTGGGGTTTTGTAGGGGATCCACCTTTTCTGCAGAGGAGAGAACCAGGTTACCTTGACTATCTCTGGAGGAAGTAAATGAAGAGAGATGCCATAGATCTGGTCAAAAAACAAACTGAAACATAAGAAAATAAAGTCTTTAATTTCTATTTTGCTTCTATTTTCTCTGTAATTTGGAAATGAGATTGAAACCAACTGGTAAGAAGAAAAATTGATTCACACAATCAATCAAATATATTGAGAAAATTCTAAGAGAGTAACTAGCTCACTAAATGAGCTTGACTCATGGCTCAGACAAATGACATCTCAGGGCAATGAACAAACTTCAAAAAGAGTTAATTAAACTTATGTCAAATATCTTTGAGAAATGATGGGAAGCCAAATGAAGATGAGAAAATATAGACTGAATATTTAAGAGGAGAAAGTTAAGTCTAGACCTTAGACTAGCCAGAGCTTCATATTGACTATGTCCAAGATTGCAAATTCAGCATCAACTAGTTGAGTCTTGGGTACCTAAAAAAATAAGTAATGAAAATCCTAAATATTCCAAATTAGGGAAGGTTTGGAAAGGTCATGGTTGAGTTTAATAAATTACAGGGCATAAGGCAAAGAAGATAATAGGCACACTTTTTTCTGTGCTGATTATTTTCATCTGAAATATTACCTTAAGTTCTTGATGAAATATATTTAAGAAAATGATCATGCACTACATTACCTCTCCTCTAGAAGTAAATGCAGAATAATGAGGACAAGTAAAGCCGTAGTGTTTAAGAAATTGTTGGGGAGCATGGATGATAGTTAATACAGAGAAAAGACACTTAACAGCAATAATTTGGGGTACATATTTGAAAACACAGCATTTTGTATAACGATTTGGGTGGTGTCTGGCATAGCTATGATGAGAAAAATCATAAGTCACAGTTTGGAAAAACTTTCTAGTAATTATCCCCTCCCCACCCCCATGGATCCGTTTGTCCCCCACTGTGGCATCATTTGATTTGAAAATGTGGATACGCAAATTGAATTACCACACACTGGAGATGTTTTGTGAAGGATGTTGCATCAAAATGAGTAACTGAGGCAGGTGTCTCAATCCATAGAGGTTTATTGAGCCTGCTCGAGGGTCCATCTGGGAAAAATGCGAGTCACAGACACATTGTGGCTGCTTTTTTCCAAAAGGATACCAGGAAATTTGGAATTGATACATTTTTCCTTAGAAGGGGATGTGAGGTGTATAGCTACCTACTTGTGAGACTTTAGTTAACGCTCATTATGTCTATATTTTACAAGATAAGTTGAATGTTTGAAGAAAAAGGGAAGGGTGAAAGCAGACGTCTCAGAGAGGGGTGAAGGAATGATGAATCTCATCTTGTCTTTGTTCTATACCTGGAAAGATAAGACAGTAATTAACATTATCAGGGTGAAGTGTTTTGAAAGGGCCGATTTTGGTTTTTCCCTTAGGGAAGAATGCCTAATGGCAGTTAGCGAGGGAGCGGTTGTAACGAGAAGCGTCCGAAGCCCTATCCTACCATGGCAGGGAACTCAGCTTGCAAAGTTTCCCTGGGGTCCCCTTAGCCAGGAAGGAATTGTTCAGTCGGTTGAGGGGCTTAGAATTTCATTTTTCTTTCTCAGATGTGAGAAATTGTATTGGGGCTCAAAAAAATGATATCCCAAAGTATAGTGCTTCGACGTGCTGAATGCTTTAAGCTAAACGATAACCAAGATCTTGCTGACCTTTCCATGCCCTCCTTTATTTGTCTCTCAAAGCATAGAGAGGAACTCTCTCTGAACTTCCTTTACCTACCTAAAGACTGATCTTTCAAAAAGGAACTCAATTTTCATGAGCTTCCTCCCCAAGACTCTCATTACCCAGAGAAGATATCTCCATAGGAGATACCACACACAGACACACTTTGGCACAGACTATCATCTATTCTTCTGATGGGATCTTACACAACAATTTATTACCTGAGATACTTTCTATCTGCATAACAGACAACCTTTGTTTGTCCTGCATGTCACCATCAACACCCACAGAAGCTTCAGGTCCCCATTCCTTTCTATAGCTAAGGATGTTGTATGAACTTCAATCATCTGACATTTCTTTGAGTCCCACATTTTGTGGAACTCTCATGCATGTTTTTTTTTCTCCTGTTAATCTGTCTACTGTGTAAACCAAACATAAAATTCTAAGGCCCTTCAACCATCTGAATGGAACCCTCCTCTTGGCCAAAGGCATTCCAAGGTTAACCTGAATCCACTTCAAGCCATGATGGGAAGGAGGTTTGGACATGCCTTAATACACCCACTTCCTTTTTGGAATTCAGGAAAAGCCAACCAGCATTAACGTCACCACATAAGTTAAACCTAATAAGAAAAATTTACAGTTTATGCTCTCTGAAGCCTACTACCTGGAGGCTTCACCTGCATGGGAAAACTTTGATCTCCACAACCACAAACCTTTATGATCATTACCCAGACATTCCTTTCTATTGATTCCAGATCTTTAGAAAACAACTTAACTCAATAAATTGCCTTTCAGAAAATGTCTGAATCTATCTGTAACCTAGATGCCCCCACTTTGAGTTGTCCCACCTCCCTAGATCAAACCAATGAGTAACTTACAGGTATCGATTGATGTATTATGTCTCCCTGAAAAACATAAAAGTAAGCTGTACCCCAACCACCTTGAGCCATATGTCCTCAGGACCTCCTGAGACTTTGTCACCTGTGTGTCCTTAACCTCAGCAAAATAAACTTTCTAAATTGATTGAAACCTGTCTCAGATGCTTTTGAGTTCACCACTGTCAGTTTATTTTGTGGAATCAATGATCAAACCTTCAGAGAGTAGACAGAAAGCTTTCTCTTTCCTAGATATGGAACGTGATCTTAAGAAGGAGCTTATGACATACTTCCAAATCTGATTGTATGCTGATAGCCATAACTATTTTGCTGATCTGCGCAACTTTATTTATGTGTACTCATCCCTTCTTATAATGAAAGACAAAAATAAAATCTGCATATTTCTAAAATGTTACTTGACTCACTGTGAACACTATTAAATAAAATAAGCTTTACTTTGGTTATGAAGTCATTTATGAAGAACTACAGCTTACATCATTTACAACTGGAAAATGTTCTAAGAATACACTGTAGAGAACACCCTGCATGTCAAGGTGATGACCCAGATGGCCTAATTGGAGTTACTTACAGATAATTGCTTCAGCACTGTAAAAAAAGTTCTGGCACAATTAAAATAGGTAGTGCATTACTTTAAATATTTATTATAGTCATTACATTGCCAAATGCAATACATCCTCTCTAATCTGTACATCTCTGTAATTAACAACTTATTCATTATAGGAGCTATGTCTCATATATCATCTAATACACAGGATTAAGTAGCAGAGTTGCCAAGAGTAAATGCTTCACCTATCTATAAAAGAAAATAAAACAATACACATTTTACTTATTAAATATTTTCTCTCCATCAGTGAAACAACACATTCATTTCTTTATAGCTGCATCTATACATACAAATAATTATAAGTGGGAACAAAAATATCAGTCATTAAACAATAAATCAAGGGTTATGATGTGAGATCCACCACTCTCTGCCCCACTCTAAGTGCATAATGATGTTAGAAAAATCTAAACTTACAACAGATGTCTTCTAGGATTGAAAAGAATATGAACACACAGCAATAAGCAGGTTTAAATATGCAGGCCTGCTAGTATCACAGTCAGAAAACAAGCAGAAGAAGAAGAAAATGAGGTATCTTTGGGTGTAATAGGTATTAAAAGGCTTCCCTGAAATGGAGCACATTCCTGACTTTTTGAAATCAAGACATGAGCCTAGTTTCTTACTTTGAAAGGAGACTAAAAAAAGAAAAACACATTGTAATGGCTGTTTTGGCTGTGGTTGTAAATAGAGTTCACACCTAATGAAGTGGAATGAAGCAGATATAGCCATGCAGCTAATCATGTTGTTTATATTATGTACCAATGTCACCATGGAACAGGGATTCTGAACCAACTAAATTAGATTTTTCTAGTTCTGGTTAGAAGAAATTTATAACACACAAAACCACATTATAGGAAGGGGTGAGCACACAAAAATAAAGAAAGAAAAACATAAAAATATAAACAACCCCAAGATTGGTACTAACTTGCAAACCAAAAGCTGGAAACTCAAACTGCTATTAATAAGGATAGCAAACTATATCAATTGAAAGATGAATTTATAGTAGATAAAATGAAAGTAATAGAGGATGTTTTAATCCTTTTAGGCTGCTATAATAAAACATCATAAAACAAGTAGTTTATAAATGACAGAAATGTATTTTCATAACACTAGAGGCTGGGAAATCCAAGATCAGGGTGCCAGCAGATTTGGTGTTTGGCAAAGGCCCTTTTCTCAGTCTATGAAAACAATACCTTCTGTATGTGCCCTCACATAGTAAAATGGGTGAAAGAGCTCCCTTGGGCCTATCTTATAAAGGGATATTTCCCAATCGTGATAGCTGTTAAGATTTCAACATCTGAATATGGGTTGGGGTGGGTGGGGAGGACAAGCATTCAGATCATAACAATGAAACTTAAAATGATTTTATTATAATTTTTTTTAGATATCTCATAGGTATAAAAAATGGAATCACAATAAAAAGAATAAAATTATAAAAGGCATATATTAAATAAATTAATGTGGATATAAAATTGACTTATCAGAAATATAAGAAAATGTAGTCATTGAATTTTAAAAAATTAATGAGTGGAAGGAATTATAGGCCACATGTAGTAAAGAAATAATGAGTGCATCTAAGACAGTTCTGAGGAATTTGCCCAGAAAGCAACACAAGAAAAGTAATTAGCCAAAAAAAAAAAAAAAAAAGGAAGATTTAGGAACTGCAACACATATTTAGTAGGATTTTCAGAAGATAATAGAGGAAATGTCAAAGAAACAGTATATGAAGACAAAAATTAATTATGCTTTTCT
Source organism: Rhinopithecus roxellana (assembly GCF_007565055.1). Lineage (NCBI taxonomy): Eukaryota > Metazoa > Chordata > Mammalia > Primates > Cercopithecidae > Rhinopithecus > Rhinopithecus roxellana. Next base: position 64,995,592 of record NC_044561.1, on the reverse strand, counting down.
TAGCATTTAAAAATACTAAGAAGTCTCAGATTGAGAGTGCCTAAATATAACTACAAATAAAACCACTCTGAGGCCCTTTGCAGTAAAATGGAAGACCAGTTACAATTAAAAGGAAAATTATAGGAACTCCCAGATAAAAAGGAAAAGAAATTTTAGAAATGTTAATTAGATTGACAGTAAGTTTTTAATCAATAATATGTGGCAGGGTCACTGAAAAAAAGTTGGCCCAGTGCGGTGGCTCACGCCTGTAATCCCAGCACTTTGGGAGGCCGAGGTAGGTGGATCACGAGATCAGGAGTTCAAGATTAGCCTGACCAACACGGTGAAACCCCGTCTCTACTAAAAATATAAAAATTAGCCAGGCATGGGGGCAGGCACCTGTAGTCCCAGCTACTCAGGAGGCTGAGACAGGACAATTGCTTGAACCTGGGCAGCAGAGGTTGCAGTGAGCCGAGATTGCGCCACTACACTCCAGCCTGGGTGACAGAGCAAGACTCCAACTCAAAAAAAAAAAAAAAAAAAAGTTTAAGAATTACATCAAAAAAGGTAAATTATCCATCCAGGGCACCACCATTCATAATTGATGTGGATAAGTAACTACGAAGAGGACTCACATACAACATACCCCTCACTTTAAATCTACAAGACAGATTTTGGTAAATGGCAGCCTATATGAAAGCAGCATGGTGCCAAAAAAGATGACTACAATAAAAGACAAAAATATATTAGCAAGTTAACTGTCACGTGTGAAAACAATAATGGTGACCAAATCATTAGAATTTAATTTCTAAATAGAATCAAAAAGGACAATGTGAAAAAGTGTTTCTAAAGTGGTTAAAATTTGCTAACACTGTCTTACTTAACAGCCAGAAGCTAGAGGCAGTAATTATAAAAAATACTTATTTAGATATATAAGTTGAAGGTCACAACTAAGAGAGTAGAAGAACTAGGTGTAACTTCTAAGCCATCATGGGCAAAAAAAAAGATTCTGAGTTTGGTACTGTATAATGTGTTGGTATCAAGAGATAAAATATACAACAAGAGTTAAAGAATCAGCAAAATCATTCTAATTAACTTACATTAGTGAAAGAAGATGGGCCTGAAGCAAGCCTTGCTATACAATTAATTGGTTCATATTTGATATATATAAATCCAAATACTTAGTAAAGATCTTCCCAATCCTACAAATACAATATTTCCTGTGGCCCACCCACGCACCCCTAGTCTAGTGATATATCTCGAATCCTGTGTTCTCTGTCTAGGCTCATTTACTTCTTAGAACCATCAGCTCTTACCATTGTTAAAACAAAAATCTAAAGGCAATTTTCTTAGTGTTGGTATGTTGGCTACCTATTGTGGCTACGTCTAGATCAGTGAACTGAAATACCGAGCCTATGTCAAAACAAATGTGTCTCCCTTTGAATTTCTTTCCATGGGGATGTTTTGCTTGTTGTGCAGGATGTCTTTCCTTTGCTCCTTCAGATTCACTCTCCAGACTTTTCAACTCTATTTCTACTACGTGAGGCTGACCTCTAAATCAATGGGCTCCCTTGTGTCCTGCTGTTCTAGTTTGACTCAGTCTACTAGATGTCTGCGTTAGAGTAAAAAAGAGGGAAGACAGTAGGTCAAGGTATTCATTCCCCTGATTCCTTTTCTGTGAGGTTGATTTGAACTGTGCAATTAATTCAGTGTCACTGCTGCTCTCAAGAGAACCTCTATTCCATACTTTTCTTCTATCAGGTTATTATCACTGCTTCCTTTCCTCAAGGGTTGTGGTTTGATGTCTCTCGACTACTACTGAGCTCAGGTCACAGAACAGTCATATATGCCTTATTTACATTCAATAAACTGTGCTCAGACTTCGAATTTGACTATGCCATCTGGTTCTCATAGAAACCCTGTTAGGTACGTTGTTTATTAAACATATAATTTCTTTTTTTTTTTTTTTTTGAGACGGAGTCTCGCTCTGTCACCCAGGCTGGAGTGCAGCGGCTGGATCTGGGCTCACTGCAAGCTCCGCCTCCCGGGTTCCCGCCATTCTCCTGCCTCAGCCTCCCGAGTAGCTGGGACTACAGGCTCCTAGCACCTCACCTGGCTAGTTTTTTTGTATTTTTTAGTAGAGACGGGTTTCACTGTGTTAGCCAAGATGGTCTCGATCTCGTGACCTCGTGATCCGCCCGTCTCGGCCTCCCAAAGTGCTGGGATTACAAACTTGAGCCACCACGCCCGGCCTAAATATATAATTTCTAAGATCTGCCTTAGTATTCCTATACTAAATGCATAATTAGGGATTTCTTTGTTGCACAAACATCACAGAGTGTACCTACACAAACCCAGATGGTATATCTTACTACACACCTAGGCTACATGGTATGAACTATTGCTCCTAGACTACAAACCTGCACATCATATTACTGTATAGGGAAAGGACTCCCTATTTAATAGATGGTGCTGGAATAACTGGCCAGCAACATGCAGAAGATTGAAACTGGAACACTAACTTTCACCATATACAAAAATTAACTCAAGATGGGTTAATGAAATTAAATGTACGACCTCAAACTACAAAAATTCCTAAAAGAAAACCAAGGAAATGCCCACTTGACATCAGCTTTGATAAATAATTAATGGCCAAGTCCCCAAAAGCAATTGCAATGAAAACAAAGAGGACCTGATTATACTAAAGAGCTTCTGCACAGCAAAATACATTATCAACAGAGTAAACAGAGAGTTTACAGTATGGGAGAAAATATTTGCAAACTATGCATCCAACAAGAGTCTAATATCCAGAATCTACAAGGAATTTGAACAAATCAACAAGCAAAAACTAAGTAATCAAATTATAAAATGGGCAAAAGACATGAACAGACATTTCTCAAAAGAATATATACAGGTAACCAATCAACAGTTAGAGTGGTGATTATTAAAAAGTCAAACAATAACGTATACTCGCCAGACTGTGGAGAAAAGGGAACACCTATATACTGTTGATGGGAATGTAAATTAATTCAATCACTCTAAAAGCAGTCTGGAGATTTCACAGAGAACTTAAAACAGAATCACCATTTGATCTAGCAATCCCATGATTGGGTATAAACCCAGAGAAAAATAGTTCTACCAAAAAGACACATGAACTCGTATGTTCATCACAGCAGTACTCACAATAGCAAAGACATAGAATCAACCTACATGCTCATCCATGATGGATTGGATAAAGCAAATATGGCACATATACACTATGGAATACTACACAGCCATAAAATATGAAGTCATGTCCTTTTCAGCAACATGGTTGCAGCCGGAGGCCATTATCCTAAGTGAATTAGTGAAGGAATGGAAAATCAAATACCACATATTCTCACTTAAAGATGGGAGCTAGACATTGAACACACATGGACAAAAAGTTGGTAACAACAGAGATTGGGATTTACTAGAAAGGGAAAGGGGGAGGGGGTGGACTGAAAACCTACCTATTAGATACTATGCTCACTACCTGGGTGATGGAACTACCTGTACACCAAAATTCATCTTTTGAGTATATAGAAAGGGAAGTTTCAGGGAATTTGTAGAAATGTGGAGTCATCATATTCATTTGACATTTTTCCATTTCTTTGACTATGTGAACTATAAAGGACTTTCTTACAGAAAAGTATACTAAAATATAGAAACAGATTCTTGTCTCCCTAGCAGCCATTTGCCTTCTCATTGGTGTTTTTCTTTCCCAAATCAACCTTCTACAATAGAGACTGACAGAGGCTGAAGATTGTTGACGTGTATCTTCCTAATCTTTTGAATAGGAGTGACCAACACAACTCAGTTTTCTTTAATGAGTTTTCAGGGAAGACTATTTGGAGTAGTGAGGGATTTGGAAAAATATTTCCACTTTAATAAATGAAGGTATTAAAAGAAAAAAAACTTTGTTCTTCATTCTTTTCCTTCCTGCTTCAAATGCTGCCGTATTTGGATATAATTCTTAGAGACAAGACATTTAACTTTATACTGTGGTGGAACATATTACCACTACAAGGAAGACAAAAGAATGGAGAGCAAGAACCTGGGTCCTCTAGGGCTTAGTGAACTGATCTGAAACAGCTAATAATTAGGCTTCTGGTTATGTGAGATAACTGAATGTGGTTATTTTAGAGTCACACTTATCTGTGCATTCTGTTATATCCAAAACAATATTTTATTGATGTAGAAAAGAAGCTGCAAGTCACATGAATTCAACTTGAATCATTTAAATGAAAAACGCAGACTTTTTAGCTTACATATGCAATAATGACTCAAAATACATCTCCATTTCAGATAGAAAGAAGGCAGGGAAGTCAAGGGTAGGAGTTAAATTCTGTTCCTTTATGACCTAACCTATGACCTCATTAAATTGTACATATTACATTTTTAAAACATTTTATTTATTTAATTGAAAATATTATATATATTTATCATGTACAACATTGTGTTTTGAAAATGTATACATTGCAGAAGGGCTAAATTAATCTAGTTAATAAATGCATTATCTCATATACTTATTTTTTGTGGTGAGAACACAAATTCTCCCTCAGTCATTTTCAAGATGCAATATATTGTTATTAACTAGAGTAATCATGTTGTACAATAGATCTCTTAAACTTATTCTTCATATCTAATGCAAATGTTATATTATTTATGAACATATCCCTACCCCACTCCATCCCCAGCCTCTCCTAACCACTTTTCTCACTCTGCTTCTGTGAGTTCAACTTTTTAATCTTTCCAATGTAAGTGAGACTATGCATGATTTTTCTTTCTATGCCTGGCTTATTTCACTTAATATAGTGTCTTCAGGTTCATCTATATGGTTTCAAATGGCAGGATTTCCTTCTTTTTAAAGGCTGAATACTATTCCATTGTGCATATGCACCAACTTTTCTAAATTCTTTCATCCATTGATGAACACTTTGCTTTCATATCTTGGCTATTGTGAACAATGCTGTAATAAACATGAGAATGTAGATATCGCTTCAAAATACTGATGTCATTTCTTATGTATGTATAACCAGGGGAAGTGTTGTTGGATCACATTATAGTTTTATTTTCATTTTTTTGAGAAATTTCTTTACTGTTTTTTGTGTGACCATAGTGATTTACATTCCCACCAGCATACTTCTCTTATTGAAGAGAATTTAGTTCCATGAACACACCTAATTCCTTAGAAGTGAAAGGAATTTTTTTTCTTCTGGGCAATACTGTGCAGAATAAAATTCTGTTACTATGAAAGAACAGATGGTGACAATGTCCTTTATTTTTGAATTTATTTCTGTGGCCAAATATCCACGTACTCATTTCTCACAAATGATACGAACTCTTCCCATCTCCAGCAAAAAATAAACAAACAAAAACAAAACAAGCAACCCTTCCCTACTAAATTACAATGTCTTTAAACCTTAATGAACAATGGATAATATACAGCTAGTTCCAATATGGATATTTAGTTTAGATAACTAAAAGACAAATTTACACTCCCCATATCAAAAAACACTGAATTTGGAATAGACTAACAACAAAAATCTGATTTGAAAAAAGGTGGAAGAGGAAACAATAGGCTTTATTCAAAGTATTTAACAAATGTCACTAAGCAGGACACCACACCTTAGAAGTAATTCCCTTGTTCATGGTCCTGAGTGCATTTTGGCTGTGCCCCTGGGAAATTTTCCTTGTATAGTAATTTGCCCTGGTCAGAGTAAGAGGATATTGGAGAATATCTTCCTGGGGAGTGAATGTAAGTTTGGTGTCTTGAGGGTTGCTTATTAATTGTATAATCAAAGGCTCCGCATATCAAGCTGTTTGTGTCCTTGCTAATATAATTAACTTGAATGACTTAAGGTCTCCATACCTTAAAAGGTTGGGCTCCATACCTTAAAAGGCATGGTATAAAAAAGAGGAAGAGAAAAGTAATTTTACAAGCACTCTCTCAGTCGGGTGATCAAGGATAGCATAAAATAAGATATCATGTTGGTGATATGATAAACATGGCACTTTACCTTTGTGATTTTTTCTCAAAAATCCTAGTCTAATCGTAAGAAAAACACCAGAATCTGAATTGAGGGAGAGTTTACAAAATATCTGACCAGTACTCCTCAAAACTGTCAAGATCTTAAAAAACAAGGAATGTCTGAGACACACTTACCTTCTAGAGGTGCATAAGGAGATAATGGTCATTAAATGAAGTATGGCAACCTGAATGGGATACTAGAACAGAAGAAAGAACAAGAGATTAAAAATGATAAACATGTGAACGTAATACTGACTGCGGTTAATGAGAAACTCAATAATACTTGATTAATTGTGACAAATGATCTTATTAAAGCACGATGTTAATGACAGTGGAGACTGGGAGCTGGGTATATGGGAACTCTCTCTACTCACCTAGCAGCCTTTCTGCAAATCCAAAATTCTGTTAACATAAAGTTTATTAAAGAAGTCTTAGCAGGCATCTCGTCTAATTGCTTCAAATCAGTTTAATTGTGAATAAAAGTATCCAAATATTGTTACTAGACATAATTTTAATTCTGAAGTGTATTGTCTTCAATTAAATGTTCTCTGCTCTATCTTGATCCCTCACCCCTCTTACCTTATAACAAAATAATGACAGATGTCTTGCTTTCCTACAGGCAGAGCTTGACAGTGCATCTGCTTAGCATCTATGGGATTAACCACAGGTGATCACTGTAAATTAAATTCTAGGCTTAGGGTTTTATGCCATACAAGTGCTGTCCCTTATGACTCCAGAAACCTGTAAGGCAGACTTGCTTCTAACCTCCCCTCTACGATGAGCAATTTTCCAATTTTAATTGGCAGACATGATTAAGTTACCAATCTTCCCTAATGTGAAGAATACTAAGCAGTTGAATATCCTAAGATGTGTATCTACACATTCCTGCAGTGTGTAGGACTCTGGTTCTAACAGTGAATAGGATCACTTTGTCAGAATATGTGCTTCTTGCCAGAATGTACACCTACATTTTTAATTTAAGAAAATAATTTTTAAGAATTTGACTTTAAGATACTTGTGTATCTAATAATCTTTGCTAGCAATGCAGAGGATAAGTCACCAAGTTCCATAATTCCATACAATAGTTTTTATGCAAGTCAGTAAAAGTATGTCACAATTGTGATTATATTATTAGCTTCTCTGTCTTGGAAACCATTAGTAAGGACTCATTAACAGTGGATGAGAAACAGTAACAAAGATGAACTATTAGGACATTGTGTACAGGTTTACACAAAGGGTGGGCAGATTTTTGAGTAGATCGTGAGAGAAAGAGTCATTCGGGGTTGGATCTTATAGATGCATTATTCTGACTACTATACAGCTTTCATATATACTGTGATTTGCTGAAGCAAAAATCTGCTTATCAGGTTACACCATTGTTAAAATTTTTTTCTACTGTTATTTTTTTTCTCTTTCTGCTAGGATGCGTATCCTCCAGGCTGACAGTCCCTAAAGCAACCTGACTTTCCTTTTTCTATGTTCGTAGCCGAATTTTTTAGGCTATTTCACAAGTATCCTTATGAATTCCCTATCAACATTCAGTATCAATGTGAACTGCACTCCATTGCACTCCAGCCTGGACAACGAAGTGAGATCCTGTCTCTACAAGAAAAGGAAAATTGAAATAAGTATGATTACTAGTTCATTGTGAAATCAATACAACTGTGGAGTAAAATATTTGTTTTGTTTCAAATGATATTCACAAATTTTTTTATGTATATTTGGTAAGTTTTAAAATTGACAATCACTCAACTCTTTATGAATGAGCTGCATGATTATATGGTAATTAAACAGAAAATGACAACAAAGCTTCTAAATAATATTAAGACTAAACAATTATGTTATTTTAGTGATATGTAACACAATCACAAATTATATCACAAATTATATAATGAATATAAAATAATTATATTATTTTCTCTAACAGAGAAACCTCATAATTTCTACTAATTATTTTACAAATATAAGTACATTTTTTTCTTCAATCCATGTAGAGAAAGTTGAAAATTGCTCACCACCAGATAGAAGGATGACCTTTCCAGTATAACGTAAGAGTTTTGTTTTTGCTTCTGTTCATTTTAAATCTTTACTTTGATTTTATTAAAAATACATTAAACTAATTTTTGGCTGAGTAATGATAGTAAAGCCCATTGATATTTTTATCAATACAAATTACTTGCTTTATTTATTTTTATTATTATTATTATTTTTTTTTTGAGACGGAGTCTGGCTCTGTCGCCCAGGCTGGAGTGCAGTGGCGCGATCTCGGCTCACTGCAAGCTCCGCCTCCCGGGTTCCCGCCATTTTCCTGCCGCAGCCTCCCGAGTAGCTGGGACTACAGGCGCCGCCACCACGCCCGGCTAAATTTTTGTATTTTTAGTAGAGACCGGGTTTCACCTGTGTTAGCCAGGATGGTCTCGATTTCCTGACCTCGTGATCCGCCCGCCTCCGCTCCCAAAGTGCTGGGATTACAGGCGTGAGTCACTGTGCCTGACTAATTACTTGCTTAATATGTTGCTTGCTCTACTTTCGTTTCCTTCAGGTTCTCACTCATTTTGTATTTAATCTGCTTAGAAACATCTTGTTACCCCAGAATAAAAATTTTCTTCAAAAATTACATATATCTTAATAATGACATGGTCCTAGTATCAAAAGTCTTTAGCCTACAACATTGGCAAAATCTGAGACCATCTATTTCTTGAAACACAGTCCAGTGCCTTCTATCATTTGGATCCGGACCAGGTTTGCATAATCATGCCCATGAAACCATTCCAGAGAGGCTAACGAATAAAACGAGAATATGTTTTCTTTTCCAGATCAAGAGACAATTCTGCTGATAAAATCCCGGTAACTGCCAGGTTGAATCAGATCCATTGTCTTCCAGACCAATGTCTCATATAATATTTTTGCCTGTAATTTCATTTGACATAAACTGTTAACTGTTTGGGATGAGACTCAGATATGATAACTTGGGTTCAAACATCATGTGGATTTTCATTGATTCAAAAGTCTTATCCACTAGTGTATGAAACAGTTTCTGTTAACTCTAATTTTGACAATTTAATGCTGCAAAGACTTGCTCTGTTAATTTTTATTCTTTGTTGTTTTACGTATTATTTATATCCATTGTTTTATATATTATTTATATCCATCGTATATACATACATTCTGATGTGTATGTTTTGCATAATTTCCCAAAGATTTCCTTTAGAATTAACTTGACATCTATAAGAACAATTAAATGTATCTATTTATTGGCTTCTTTCCATTATTATTCTATTTATTCCATTATTATTCTATTTATATCCATTGTCAGTGTTTACATTTTCTTCAGAACTCTTTAAACTCCCCAAAAAAGGCAACATTCTTACCCTTGAATCAATTTTATCTCTTTTTTAATACAATAATTTAATTGAATGTTTTTTGAGAATAAAAATTTTAACTTGAGATATAGGCAGATAGGTATATATATATATAAATGTAGTGATGTAGAAATATAATATGTATTGGTATCTATATAGTTATAGTGGTTATTTATTAGTTGAATTTTGTTTATAGTGTCTTCACTTTTTCTATAGTTTCACTAAATTTGTCTACTTTTTCTGTCAGTCACTGTATAAGGTGTGCTAAAACCACCCAATAAGACGGTGGATTAGCCAATAATTCCTGTATTTCCATCTTTCTTTACGTATTTTGAAACTATAGTGTTAGATACATGAAATTTGGAATGTTTGTAAAAACTGGCATATTGAATTTTCAGTTCGAGATATTTTAATACTCTTTATACTAGTGTTTTGTTTGCTTTCTTGCTGTTTAGCTATTATTTGCTGCTTGGTAATTTTTTTTCTCTGTATATTCCATCTTTAATTTTTAAATTTTGGTTATATTATCTTCTGGGTGTGTTGTTTGTCTCTACTGTGAATGACATGTAACTACACCCTTTTAGACACACACACATACACACACACACACACACATGCACCACACACACACACGATAGCCAATGCAGCAAATTCAGCATCAGAAGACATTGAACTACTACTCTAATGTATAGATAAAAACTAAGTTTCCTTGCTGGATACAGGGAATGAAGTACCCATCTCTCCAAACCCAACTTCAAGGAAATCCTTAGTGATTGACTTTGCAAAGTGGATGTCTGTGTACTCCAGCCCCCTCAGCCCTTTAGGTGTAAATTCTGATATGTATGTTTTGCATTGTTTCCCAAAGATTTCCTTTTTAGAATTAACTTGACATCTATAAGAGCAATGAAATGCATCTTTTTATTGGCTTCTTTTTCATTTCATATTTTCCTACTTGTATTCATGCAGACACCAAATAAATTACATGTACTCAAATCCATTTCTCACGGTCTGCTTCTGAGAAAACCCAAAAGAAAAATCAAAAGTTCCAATTTTTTTGTTACCTAGGAAATATATTCATATTTCTATGTATTGAGTTTTTGCTATGTTAGAATTTATTTTCACCATCTCATTTTGCCTTTTTTATGTTCTCTGTTTATAATTTTCTTTATAACTTGGAGTACATAGAGGGACGACATGCATTATTTCAGAACTTACTTTTATCTTTATTTCATTCTACCCAAAGGAAAGAAAAGGAAGCCTGAAGTTAATTTTAAAGAGAAAATGCATTTGCAATACAAAGAGGATAAAATAACCTATATATGTTAAATACACTAGAGCAAGCATTTAAAAACACTTCTAGAGTATGATTTCAAATTACCTGTCCAAGAGACAGGAAAATAGTTGTAAATCACGGAGGACTATTGGATACTCAGGCGTGTGCTTTGATCATTAAAAAAGAGTGTCAATATCAGAATATTATTTATCTTGCAATTTTGAAAGGGGAATACATTATAAAAATCTAGTAAGTATAACAACAGCAACTACCATTGATCAAGTGCTTACCATGGCAAAGGCACAGTGCTCAGAACATTTCATGTGTTCCCTCCTTCACTTTTCATCACAGCCCTGGGGAGTTTGACTGTTATCTCTGTTTTACAGATAAGGAATCCCAGGTTTCAATAGAATCAGTAAGTTGACCATGTGATATAAAGTGCCGAAGTTACTCTGATGGGAATTAATAGTAGAAATATTTAAGCATGTTGGAAGAGGATGAACTTGAAAATATTTTTTTCTGAGGCAAACAGTTAAAAATGTTTTGAAGTATGAATGTCTTCTTTTGAGAAATGTCTGTTCATATCCTTTGCCCACTTTTTCATGGGGTTGTTTTTTTCTTGTAAATTTGTTTGAGTTCTTTGTAGGTTCTGGATATTAGCCCTTTGTCAGATGAGTAGATTGCAAAAATTTTCTCCCATTCTGTAGGTTGCCTGTTCACTCTGATGGTAGTTTCTTTTGCTGTGCAGAAACTCTATAGTTTAATTAGATCCCATTTGTCAATTTTGGTTTTTGTTGCCGTTGCTTTTGGTGTCTTAGACATGAAGTCCTTGCCCATGCCTATGTCCTGAATGGTACTACCTAGGTTTTCTTCTAGGATTTTTATGGTATTAGGTCCAACATTTAAGTCTCTAAGACATTTCTCAAGAGAAGACATTCATACAGCCAACAGACACATAAAAAAAATGCTCATCATCACTGGCCATCAGAGAAATGCAAATCAAAACCACAATGAGATACCATCTCACACCAGTTAGAGTGGCAATCATTAAAAAGTCAGGAAACAACAGGTGCTGGAGAGGATGTGGAGAAATAGGAATACTTTTACACTGTTGGTGGGATTGTAAACTAGTTCAACCATTATGGAAAACAGTATGGCAATTCCTCAAGGATCTAGAACTAGAAGTACCATATGACCCACCCATCCCATTACTGGGTATATACCCAAAGGATTATAAATCATGCTGCTATAAAGACACATGCACACGTATGTTTATTGCCGCACTATTCACAATAGCAAATACTTGGAATCAACCCAAATGTCCGTCAGTGACAGACTGGATTAAGAAAATGTGACACATATACACCATGGAATACTATGGAGCCATAAAAAAGGATGAGTTCGTGTCCTTTGTAGGGACATGGATGCAGCTGGAAACCATCATTCTCAGCAAACTATGACAAGAACAGAAAACCAAACACCACATGTTCTCACTCATAGGTGGGAACTGAACAATGAGATCACTTGGACTTGGGAAGGGAACATCACACACTGGGGCCTATCATGGGGGGTGGGGGGAGGGATTGCATTGGGAGTTTTACCTGATGTAAATGACGAGTCGATGGGTGCTGATGAGTTGATGGGTGCTGACGAGTTGATGGATGCAGCACACCAACATGGCACAAGTATACATATGTAACAAACCTGCACGTTATGCACATGTACCCTAGAACTTAAAGTTTAATAATAATAAAATAAAATAAAAAAAGAAGAAAAAATGTTTTGAAGTATTTAATAATTTTCTTCTGTAGTATATTGTTCTATGTCATATAATACTGCAATAAAGGTCCTATAGTTTTAAAAATCATCTGCTATCTGAGCTTTCTGAATAATAGAACATTTCAAAAATATTTTTACTTCATAGATATCCCCCTCAATCGAGGCTCCAGATCTATTTTACATATATATGTATTTTTCACATATGTATATATTTTCCATGTATATGTGGCAAAATTTATTCTGCTTTTGAATGGAATTTTCATGAAATGAACAGAATCTTGTCATTGCCTTGAATGTGATAGGTGTTTCTAATATCCTATTTTGGTTTATTTAAACAAAACTCTACTCACCTGTAGTAAACGTGCTATAAAATAGAAGTAAATATTGAAAAAATAAATAAAATAGGAAAATGTTTCAGAGCAAAGAGCAACACATTTACTCAGCAAAGCCATACAATATTTTTGGGCTTGCCATTTATTTAGTGGTCATCAGTGAGGACTGGTTAATATCTCAAGCCCTCATATTTTTCCCCAGAAGCATAACACTGTCTCCAAATTCTTCACACAGATGTTGTCAGGGTCAAATAAAATGCTCTAAAAACTGTCAACTGCTATATAGAAGAAAAATAATTAGGTATTATTGTTAATAAAGTAACCATTTACAGGAATTTTTCTTTTACATTCTCCACTAATGTCTCTCTGATGGAATGTTTTGCCTTAGCCACTTAAACTGTGTGCCCCATAGATAACCTTTAGCATCTTGAATTTTTCTGATGCCAAATAAAAAATCTCTGCTCATTATCTTGTTGAATTAGGAGATAATAACCCAACAGAATGACTCTGACTTTATTTCCCAGATGTTTGCTGTATAAAGATGTACCCCTTGTTAGACTATCTCCCCAATAGAATTTCTGCTAAAATTTTGATGATTTGCATTGACATGAAAGGTCATTTTAGTCCCCTAACCTTAGAGTTCTGAAACTTCTTCACTTCCAGTGATCTGGTCCTTCAGTTACTGACTCTGTGTTCATGCCCTAGTTTTTGTTGTTTCCAGCAACTACATTTCTTCCTTAATATCAGCTCGAACCTTCACACTCTCCAGCCACCACTTCTTATCTTTCCAAATTCTTTAATACTTGAGAATTCCAAGAACATTCTTTTTTCCTACCTGAACTTCCTTCAACCCTTTGACCTACTGCTGTTTGTCGCCTCCATTATGTCTTTATTCTTCTCATTACCTGCTTTGGTTTCTATGAGCTATCATTATAATCATCCTGTTGAGTGTATTTGGAATCCCCTTGTCCCTTTTCCTTCTGCATTTTGCCACCTTGAAAAAGACCCAATTTTAATTAAGTCAAGCTCTCTACCTGTTTCATGCCTGCCTCTGAGCAACTCAAAGTAGTTGAAGAAAAACACACACACCCACACTGACTGATCTTGCTTTTAACTCATGACTAGCAGCCTCCATTTACCTTCTGTTCAAAGATCCTACTCAATGTACCTACTCAATGTATTTACTCTAGAGTTCTAATCTCAAGGACTATATCATACCTTAGTCTTCTTTCTTTCTTTCTTTCTTTTTTTATTATACTTTAAGTTCTAGGGTACATGTGCATAACGTGCAGGTTTGTTACATACGTATACTTGTGCCATGTTGGTGTGCTGCACCCATCAACTCGTCAGCACCCATCAATTCATCATTTATATCAGGTATAACTCCCAATGCAATTCCTCCCCCCTCCCCCCTCCCCATGATAGGCCCCGGTGATGTTCCCCTTCCCGAGTCCAAGTGATCTCATTTTTCAGTTCCCACCTATGAGTGAGAACATGCGGTGTTTGGTTTTCTGTTCTTGTGATAGTTTGCTAAGAATGATGGTTTCCAGCTGCATGCATGTCCCTACAAAGGATGCAAACTCATCCTTTTTTATGGCTGCATAATATGTGTATATGTGCCACATTTTCTTAATCCAGTCTGTCACTGATAGACATTTGGGTTGACTCCAAGTCTTTGAACATTATCTTCGTAAACTTGAAAAGGACAATGAATCAGAAGTGAAATACAATACATTTTCATGCGCTATCTACCTATGCCTACAATTCTACTCGCTGGTTTTCCACCTGATTTAGTTTGTCTTGTAACTATCTAAGGCCAAAGACCAAATCCTAAACTTGTACACTGAAATTAACCTCTCTCAAATGATTTTGTTGTATACACTTTTGTACTTTCTATTATCAAATAACTCAGTGCAGAATGAATTTTAAAATATTTTTGGCTGCACAATCTCTCTGCTATCACCAACAACATTGTTCTCCACACTTTGGAGTAAAACTCTCCTGAGTTGTCTGTATTAGTTGAATCCAATTTTTCTTCTTCCATTCCCCTTGAACTACACCACATCTGATAATACAACAATTACAGTTAAAGCTTCCAATGAGATTTGTTTGTTAAATCTACTAGATTTTTTTTTGTTTTTTGCTTTTATCTTACTTGAGTTATATGAAGCAATTGGCACAGATGATCACTCACTCATACAGAAACAGGTTTTACTTTTTGGTAACCAAGACCCATGTCTTAATAATTTTTCTCTCATTTCACCTTTCAGTCACTCTTGCTGATTCTTCTTCTAAAGTTTTCATGTCCAGAGCTGAGCCGTGAGTTATCTTTGCTCACTTATAATGACTTTTTTGGTGATCCTTTCCATTTTCATAGCCTTAAAAATCATATAAATGTTTAAAACTTCACTTTTTTGCCTCAGGCTGAATCTCTCACCTGAGATATTCCTATGGAAAGCATTCATGTTTATACCTCTGAGTCATCACAGAGTTAGATGTTTGAATCTTCACTTTGATTTTCAATCAGCCCTGAACTTACTTTTTTTTCAGTTGTCCCCATTTCAGTAAAAAACAATCCCACTCTTCCTATATTGGTTACACCAAAACCTTGAGGTCTTCCTGGACTCATCTCTTTTTCTCTCCTCCCAAAGTAATTGCAAAAGCTAACAGTGTTTACTATGTGTCAGATACTGTCCTAGCTAGTACACACACACCTACAGAAAGAAATTTTCACAACTAGCTAAGATAGGTAACACAGTAACCTGTTTTACACAGGTAAGGTATCATAAAAAGTTTTACGCTGCTATGTAGCAAGAAACAGGCAATTTTGGGATTTAAGTCAAAGTAGTCTGGGTCCGGAATGCATATCCTAATAAGTACTGTCTTACTTTCAAAATATAGTTAAAATCTAATCAATTTTCATGCCCTTCACTTATTGGCTTGCTATAAGCCACCATCATCTCAACTATAGTATTGCAAGTGCCATAGTCTTTATTTATAGGCCTTACTAGTACACCCTCCTGCTTGTCTTGCTTCCTCTCTTCCTTTCTGGTCTCTTCAACTATCATCTTATTCAAGAAGCTATCACTGGTCACCGTGCAGAAAATAACACTGGTCTTTTCTCTCTGCTACTTGACTTTTATCCTTTGTAACTGAGCACTCTCCTAGATCGAGGTGAGTTTTCCTTTTTTCCCCACTGTTCTAATATTAGAAGAATGGCAGATATTTATCAAATATTTATTGAATAAATTAATAGTCCATGCATGAACTGAAAGCTTTCTGAGTTGTCCAGATACTTAAGCTAAACTAAGCTGAAATAATATTTACCATGTTGTACATAGTCTTCTTTTCAAAGGAAACTGACAAAATTAGTTGCTTATTTTAGTGATATATATCATCAATTATTGGACAATTTGATGTGCAAAAGTCTGGAACTACTTTGTCATGTTCTATTCATAGGTAAAGGTAGAACATAATAACTATTCTACATCCATTGAAAGTCTGGAGTCAGACAACTTCCTAATTACCAAAATCTGATTTACTAGCTATACTCCTGAGATGGTTTGGAAGACTCCAGACACCATTCCTATACCCCTGGCTTGCTGGGGCACAGTTGTCCTGTGTATTCCTCAAATTAGTTGTCTCCAAAGTGAAGTGTATGTATCAAGATGATCCACTGGGGTATAAGAAGAAAACCTTACAATGAATAATATTTAAAGGTAGAGAAAAATTATTTTTATAATATTTAATATATGGATAAATACTGATGTTCTCACTTCATCTTAAGACAGATGGAGGGTGGTCCTACATTGTGTAAATATCCCCTAAAAAAAGAGAAGTGACAGTCTTACTTTCTTTTTCCCCTAACAAGTTATCATGCATGCAACATTCCTGTTTCAGGTTTAGTGAATTTCTAAATAGTATTATTTTATTTTAACAAAAGTAAGTTTTATAACATGAACAGCCAACTTTAAAATATCCCTGCAAAGAACCATTAGTTGACAATATTGGTCACAGTATAAACACAAGCAAACAAGCAATGGAGGAGCATAAACGTTCTTAGTTAGAGTACATTAACTTTGTCAAGAACTACAGGATAAAACAAATGCCAATTTAAGATTTTTCAGGGGATGATGACAAAAATGGAAACAAAGTGAAACTAATTGGAAACATGTATTTAATGTCATGAGAGTGTGTGCTATGCCTTGAGATGCTTGTTAATAATACTATTTACCCATCATCATTAGCAAAATTGTTAAGAACTAAGCACTAAGTGTCAGTGATTGTTTCATTGAGAGTAATAAGTATCAGAATTTATTTTATTGTGAATTTTTGTGAAAATAATGGATGATATAAAATATCAAATCATGTAGCATTATTGTTTGTTCATTATTTTATTTTTTATTTGGTTAATTTTAATTTCTCTTTTCGTAGATTTTTGCAATGTACATACATATCAGTATGGCAGTATAAGTAGTATAAGTATATAAACTATAAGCAAATCATACATATATTTGGAGTATGTGCTCACAAATTTTAGAAATACAGGTCCATGAGTAAAATGGTTTGGCAATGAAAGGCTCATAATCTACATATGGTATTCACATAAATCTCAAGCCATTAATGGAATTTGTTTATTCAAGCAATTGATTGATTTGATAAATATTTAAAATCCATTACACAGACCAGTACCATGCAGAAAAATAAAATGATTGAATTATTGCCCAAAGACCCACATTACAAAGGAAAATTTGGAGAATGTTTAGCTAGTTTTTCTTACAACATGAGGTAAAATTAGACTAATTTATCATCATGCATAAATATGAAAATAAAGCCCTCAAATACGACATGAAGAACCAAATAACAAAACTAAAAACAATGTTTTCAGGTAGCAGTTAAATCATATTTATACATAAATGAACTGATACTGATTTTTAACTCTAAAAGGTTATTTTTATATAATAAATTGGTAATTTAACATAAAAACAGTACATAATTTGTACTATACATTATTAAATAGTGAATGCTTTATGTACACATTCTTAAACCAATATGCATGATATTGCTCCTGATTAATGAAAAATTGAAGCATTTTTAGAATAATGCAATTATGTCTCTAAGATATTAAAATGTTGGTATATACAATACATATAATTACAATTAAATAATATTGCATATTTAAAAATATTTGCACATTTTTATTCATATTTATGGTTTTAAAATATAAATTTTATAAGAAAATTAGCTGTTTTGCAGTCAACTGAAAATGCAGTATTTATAATTGATTTTACTATTTAAAAGTTAGTAATATATTAAAAAAACCTAAGAAATAGCCACGAAAATAGTAAATCATGCCGTCACCTTTTATATTATATTCACCAAAGATTAACTCTTTAAACTTCTTGCCTAGAGTTAATGTATTTATGGTTATTTTTGAAAGAGAAAAACAAAATTCTTAAATTTTCAATCAAAGTTTTAAATTTATTTTTTAAATGAGAGCAATAAAACAGGGCTTATATTGTACTTTACAAATATTAAACCTTTTAGAAATGTTAGGAAAATACTGATACCATGCAAACAGATGTAATATTTAATACAAATGAATACAAATTGACTTTCTGTTAAAATGTTTGTACTATCTAATAATGAGGAGCAATTATAATGTAAATGGTTGCAAGCATTTGACCTTTAGACAAAACTTCTTAACAGAAAAACGGGGCCGTGATTTAGTTATTAGAACATGGCACCTCTCACATCTAGTAAGTCAACTAAGCCAGTGACTTTTACCTTCAAAGCATCTGTCTCCATTAACCCATGTTTCTTTGTCATCTGCAATACCCTGCTGACCCACATAGGTAAGACGATAGTATCTCTCAGCTTCTTCATTAAAATATCCCTTTTAATCCTTTTTTTCTTTTTTTTTTTTTTTGAGACAGAGTCTCGCTCTGTCGCCCAGGCTGGAGTGCGGTGGCGCGACCTCCGCTCACTGCAAGCTCCGCCTCCTGGGTTCCCGCCATTCTCCTGCCTCAGCCTCTGGAGTAGCTGGGACTACAGGCGCCGCTACCACGCCCGGCTAATTTTTTGTATTTTTAGTAAAGACGGGTTTTCACCGTGTTAGTCAGGATGGTCTCGATCTCCTGATCTCGTGATCCGCCCTCCTCGGCCTCCCAAAGTGCTGGGATTACAGGCGTGAGTCACCGTGCCCGTCCCCACATACTCCTAATGTTGAGCTCACACCAGTTAACCACTGAGACTACCTAACTTACAGTTCTTAAACACATATCATTGTGGCATCCCTGCTTATCATAACAAATAATAATAAGAAGCAAACAAGCAAGCCCAAACAAGTATGTTAGCGACCTGTGTCTTCCAAACAAAGTTGCGATTCCGCCTTCTGATCTTCCTCTGCTATGCAGTATGCAATTTTCTTCCAGACTAACTGTTTATCATACATCACACTCAAAGCTCAGCCTTCTCCCACGTTCTTGCTACTATAACCTTTTTGATTGTTGCTCCTGGACACATATGACTTGTTCAATGCACTGGACCTTTATAGATTTAAAGGTTAAAGGAGCATGCAAGAAATAGCTTTTTTTAGCACAGTACGAAAATGTTTCATAAATATATGTATGTATAGTACTGTGGTGGATTTAACTTATGTTCTTAAATACATTGATAGTCCTCTTTCATAGGTGGAGTTTAAGCTCCTTCCATTGACCCTAGGTTACATACACAGTTTGTGGACAGGTAGCTTATAGGAGTTTATAGAAAGGGGATATAGAAAGTTTTGATACACAGGAAGTTTCTATGTATTTGTAAAAAATGATAAAATCAGTTATCTTGAACTTTCTAGAGTCACTTAGAAATGTCTATTTTAAGTTTTTAGTAACTTCAGATTTTTCCATGTAACTAAAACAGGTAAAATCATAAAGTGAGTTATAAAATTACTTTAAAATATGTTAAAAACTCTCTTGATTAAGAATATATTTATGAGGAGTTTTCACTTTTTATTTTTTTTATTTTTTTTTTTGAGATGGAGTCTAGCTCTGTCGCCCAGGCTGGAGTGCAGTGGCGCGATCTCGGCTCACTGCAAGCTCCGCCTCCTGGATTTACGCCATTCTCCTGCCTCAGCCTCCCGAGTAGCTGGGACTACAGGCGCCCGCCATCTCACTCGGCTAGTTTTTTGTATTTTTTAGTAGAGACGGGGTTTCACCGTGTAGACCAGGATGGTCTCGATTCACTTTTTGCAATAAGATAAAAACTAGCAAAGCAGCTTACAGATCTTTTTTCTCTTTTCCCCCAAACTTAAATCACACTTGACGAGGAGGCTATTGACTTAAAAGAGCAAAGTTACAGTGTTTTCAATCACTTGTCAGAGCACATCTATGAAATCAAATTAAGAAACTGTTGCAAATGTGTTTAAATCACACACCCATGAGCACATGAGTAGAGCAGTCAGCACAGACAAATGCTAATGGAGACTCAAGAGACAGTCCTGTGGGAACCTACACAAATATGGTAAATATAGAACAGTAGCTGATTAGTAGTAGTGTTTAAATGGTGTTTTTTTAAAATCTAGAAATACAATTACTGCTTTATTAAAGTCAATTTCCTTTTGTTTAGTCCTGTGTGGACATAGAAAACTGCATTTCCCTCCTAATTACTCTATGTATGACTCATTTCTATAATCAGATTACCCTTGTCCTTCCTTTCTCTAAGCTAAACAAATCTAATTCATTTAATATCACTATTTGCCAGAAGGTTAATTATCTTTGTTTCTCTTCTCTGACCATCTCCTTTTTCACCCTTTGTTAAATAAGGTCAGCATCTAAAACTGGACACAATTACAGAAATCTGATTGATGTAGAACAGCAGAAAGATTGCTTTCCATTTCTGCCATAATTATTGAATACTTCTTAGTATCTTATTGAATTACACTTTATCATGACATTTCACCATGGCCATAAATGTCAGTTTCAGTAATTACTATTTTTCAACCTTATAGATAGCATTTCCCCAAAAAGTTATCTTTGCAATTCATTTCTACATCAACGATTTGGGGGCTCTGACAGTACCATTAATCCTTGTCACATTCTCCTCCCATGCATTTATCTTCTACCATCAGACTAGTTTCGTAAAGTAGCATCACATACCTTCATCCGGTATGAAGCCAGTCCCTGTTAACTGTTACATGAAGGCAAAGCTCTTCTGGCTAGTTGCCAGGTGTTTCCCCTTTCATCCCTGGCCTGAAGGTGAGCTCTATTCGGTTGTATGCCGCTGAAGATTTCATGCCGCTGAAGATTTCATGCCGCTGAAGATTTCCCCTTTTCAAAATCTTTGTAACACTTTTTTGTAAGTTTGTATTCAATTACTTGTCTTTCCTGCCTTATTGTAATCTCACTAAGAACATAGACTCTCTGATTTACTGTTTTAGCTTTATAGCCTGGAATTTTGTGCTAGTGGTAAGATACTCAATATCTCTTTTATAACCAAATAAATTAAAAAGTCAATTAATATACAAATAATATTGTGAAAATATTTAATTAATATATAGTACTTTCATAATTCACGTTATTCTGTAGCCCATTAGTCATGTCTAAATGAGAACTTTTGTCTATCCTACAAAAGTGGGAAGGGGGAATGTCTCTTGGAAAGAGAACAACAAGGCAAAGTGGCAGTCCCTATGAAATTAACTATTTGTGCAGAGAGAGAGAAGGAGCAAGAGCACAAGCAGTCAGATTTGAGGTTTTTTAACCCTCATCTAAGTCATAACTTCATAGAGAAAGAGCCACAAAACTATAAGATGTTCCCATAGTAAGAAGAAGATTGGATCTAGGAGGACTTTTGCTTATTTGTTCATATAAAAATATTTTTGAAATCCATTTCCTACTTTATCCTCAACTAAAATTATTCCAGATAGAAAAAAGTATATGAAAGTGTATTTAAACCAAGAAGAACTATAAAAAACAAAGTTCTCCTTTGAAAATATCAAATATTGAGTAATTATTGTAGTGCCAACTAATTGACTGTATTAGAGAATTGGGACCACCTTGAAGAAAGTCATATACCTACATAATGTTAGAAGAGAAACAGTATTTTGTTTGTTTAGATTTAGAGAAGAACTTAAGAATTTGGGGGAAATGCTACCTATAGGGTTAATCATCGAATCTTGAGTGTTGCGTAGACATAGTTTAGAACCAGTAGTTCTGTTTTGTGCTGAGGGTAGGTGTTGACTCTATTACAAAGGCTCCAGCTTAAAGAGTGTATTAGTCAGGGTTTTCTAGAGGGACAGAACTAATAAGAGAAATGTATAAATGAAAGGGAGTTTATTAAAGAGAATTGACTCACACACTCACAAGGTAAAGCCCCATGATAGGCCATCTGCAAGTTGAGGAACAAAGAAGTCAGTGGTGGATCAGTCCAACTCCCAAAACCTCAATAGTAGGGAAGCCAGCAATGCAACCTTCAGTCTATGGTCAATGGCCTGAGAGCCCCTGGCAAACCACTGTTGTGAGTACAAGAGTCCAAAAGCTGAAGAACTTGGAGTATAATGTTCTAGAGTAGTGTATTAGTCCATTTACACAGTGCTGATGAAGACATAACCTAGACTGGGCAATTTATAAAAGAAAGAGGTTTAATGGACTTACAGTTCCACATGGCTGGGGAGACCTCACAATCATGGTGGAAGGTGAAAGGCACGTCTCACATGGTGGCAGACAAGAAAAGAGTGAGAGCCAAGCAGAAGGGTTTTTCCCTCATAAAACCATTAGATTTTGTGAGACTTATTCACTACCACGAGCACAGTATAGGGGAAACTGACACATAATTCAATTATCTCCCACTGGGCCCCTCCCACAATATGAGGGAATTATGAGAGCTACAATTCAAGATGATATTTGGGTGAGGACACAGCCACACCGTGTCAGGCAGGAAGCACGCAACAAAGGAGAAAGATGAAGTCTGGAAGACTCAGCAAGTCTGCTCTCCATGCTCTGCATCTTCTCCTGCCTGCTTTACTCTAACCATACTGGCAACTGATTAGATGGCACCCACCCAGACTGACAGTGGGTCTGCCTCTCCCAGTCCACTGACTCAAATGTTAATCTCCTTTGGCAACACCCTCACTGACATACCCAGGAACAAGGCTTTGCATCCTTCAATCCAGTAAAGCTGACACTCAATATTAACCATCAGAAAGAGTCTAGGACAAATACTGAATGAAGGACATGTTTGAGGACTCAGGATTCAACAGTATCTGCAAGAGTCATTTCAGGGATGGATCCACTAGGAGGGCCCAGAAGTCTCTGACTGTGGCCACTTCTTGCAGCCTAGATGGCAGGAAGACACTTACTGCTAAGGAGTATTAATTCATGAGTTAGAGGACAGCACAAGGATCCAAATCAGAGCATAGATCCATTGTCCCATCTTGATGAGGACATATAAAGAGTCTTCTACATATCAGCGATAATGAGGAGCAGAAGGATTATTAGAAGACTGAGCATTTTCCCCAAAGGAGACTATTTTAAAATGAAAATAAATTTAATTTATTTTAACTTTAATTTTACAAAGTTCCCCTGCCCTTAGCAGAAATGGAAACTTGTAAGCCCCAAGGAAAAAAGTAAACACTATTATGCTTTCTAACATATCTAAGGAGTGTGTATATATATATCAATAGATAAATAAAAGGATCATGTTCCTGATTGGCACCAGGGTAGATGTGTAGGATTTCTTTTTACCTCTTCATAAATTTTCTCTATCTATTCAAAACCTGTATTCAGAGTCAGAATGGAAAGCCTTCTCACAAAATCCAGATCTATCATACTTGTCTAGGCCTGTCACCCACTTGGCCTTAATAGCTATCTCCTCTCGAAGTAAATTTTCTATAGTTATTTTAATCTCTTCACTGCATTGCATACTGGCCAACTGACTATATCATAAAATTTTATAAAACAGTTTAAAATATTGATTTGTCAATCGTTTTTTAAAATTGGTTTATCATTTTGTGATTTGGTTAAAATATAATTGAAGTTACAATGCCTAATTTAGCAATGGCAACCCTAGTGATATATTTTAAATAATTATTATGAGAGGCAAATTTCCTAGATAGGCTATAACAAACATGTCATTTACATAGGTCAAAATGCCAATCATACTCACCTCTTTGCTGCCACCAAATCTAAATGTTTGATTTTACTGCTTCTCTATGAACTTCTTTGAAATAAAAAGACTGGCCGGGCTCGGTGGCGCAAGCCTGTAATCCCAGCACTTTGGGAGGCTGAGACGAGCGGATCACGAGGTCAGCAGATCGAGACCATCCTGGCTAACACGGTGAAACCCCATCTCTACTAAAAAATACAAAAAACTAGCCGGGCAAGATGGAGGGCGCCTGCAGTCCCAGCTACTCGGGAGGCTGAGGCAGGAGAATGGTGGGAACCCAGAAGGCGGAGCTTGCAGTGAGCTGAGATCCGGCCACTGCACTCCAGCCCGGGCAACAGAGCGAGACTCCACCTCAAAAAAAAAAAAAGACTGAGTGAGGTAAAAGTGAAAGGAAAGTTTAGTTTAAATAACAATGTGGCCTGCATTCCAAGGGACGGCACTTTTGAGTGGTGCAAAGAAGTAGTAAGGAGCCTGAACAATGACCAATGCTTCCTGTTTGGGAATAAGAGAATGTGTGTACGCAGATACAGGTGAATACACACAAACATACACATACACACAAATTTTTATGGTTTCTTCTTTTTCCTTATATCCAATACATACTCTATTGGTTGTGTCATTAAAGTGTGAGCCTTCAGAGATCAGTTACTGTGCAGCATGCTCCTGATTGACAGCCTCCCTGACCTAACCATTGTTACCAGAAAAATCTTACTCTTAAAGTACCTGGCATCTCAGGCTTGACTTACATATTCTCATTTCATAAATATCCTCATAGAATTAGATCAAGAATTAAGAAAATTGTATTACATAACATTCATGATATAATATTTTTTCTTTTTGGTTTTGTCATCTCTAACTTGTGTGCTTTTCATGACATAGCAAATTATTTTAATAATCGTAAGACATTGTTATACCATTCATAGAATACAAAAAAAAAAAACTCATTATTACAGACAATCACAATCTGTAAGTATCATTTCTGTCTGGCTATTAAATCTCAGATCAATATGAAAGCAGCCAGGAAGCAGAGGAGGTAATCTACTCACTAATAACTGTAAATGAAACTCTGTGATTTATTATATTTTTATAATTTAATATGCACATAAATATTTCAATTGGTTCATTTAAATGTATTCAGAAGCATACTAATACATAGTTGGGTAACACCAAAGTCATGAGGTCTGAGGTTGTAAAATTGAATTATTATTCTAATTGAAAATAACCAGTGGTAAATAATTATTTTACTTATAAAGTTATCATACTTAATATTTTACTCATCTCTTACTCACAAAAGTTTCCCCAGGACTGTTCGTTCTTATTCTCTCCACTGGCCCAAATCCTGAAAATCTAGAATAAAGGACACCTTTGGAGTATTTTGAGGTATATATATTGAAAGTATTTGAGGTATATGTTTATCACCTCTTTATGTTCTACAGAAACTGGTACAGTATGTGAAATACAGTAGATATTGAATAATATTTCCTCAGTATACCTGTAACAGATTGTTAAAAGGAAGTTTCCTAACTCACTTTTATCTGAGACATAACAATAAAAAGTGTTGCATTTCCAAGCAGCTTGTAAGACATAACTCCAAGCAGCCATAATAGGTGGTAAGGATTCCATTTACACAAAACTCAAGAAAAGGCAAACTAATTTGTATTGATAAAAAGCAGGCAATGATTGTTTGGGGATGGAAGGGTAAGGTAGAATGGATGAGAGGCTGTAACAGACTGTTAAAGGGAAGTTTCCCTTTAACTGATATACTGACTCAGGAACATGCGCTTAGCAAACAAAACAAGTTGTTGAATTGTTTTTTTAAAGTGGTTGTTTTTTTACATATATTTTGCATACACATCCTCAGAGTATCAGAGTTCCAGTTCCACCCTATTCTCTGTAATACTTCAGATAGCCTCTTTTAATATTAGCCATTTAAACAAGCATGTCATAGTATCTCATTGTGGTTTTTAATTTGCATTTTATTAATAATTAATGATGTAAAGCATCTCTTAATGTATTTTCAATTTACATAAGATAACATTATAAATTACAGAAATTATTATGGTAGAGAACTCACTTATATCTAACATAAAAGGTATAATTAGAAAGACCTAAATTCTAATCTTCAACAAGGTGAAGAATGTGTGCTTTTGCTTAAAGTCTATAGGTGCAGTACCACTTGAAAAGCTTAAATATTTGTTTCCTGCAGCTGGAGATTTGGGGAATTGATTGTCTGACCCATGCCTGAGAAAGATGAAGGAGAGAGTTTGACTAGAGCAGCCTGTGGTGACTGAGACTCGGAATAAGGCGGTGAAGGAGAGGCAAGGTCTGTATTGAGACAGTTGTGGTTCAAGGAGCCCAACATGGGACACATGACAACAGAGAATGAAAACACACTATTTTAAAGGATGCTTTAAAATAACACCTGTTCTGTAAAACCTTTTGCAACTGCAAAGTTTTAAAGGATAAAATGTAATAATTTTGACACTGTGAAATACTCACCATAATCAAAATATTGGACATGTCATCATCCCCCAAAATTTCCTCATGCTTCTTGGTAATACCTGCCTCCCATCCATTTTACCTTACCCTTCCATCCCCAAACAATCATTGCCTGCTTTTTATCAATATAAATTAGTTTGCCTTTTCTTGAGCTTTGTATAAATGGAATCATCTAATACATACTCTTTTTTGGGGAGTGGAAGGTCTTGGCTTCTCTTATTCAGAAACATTTTCAGGTTCATCCACGGTGTTGATTTTATCAGCATTTCACCCATTTTTGTTGCTAATATTTCATTTGATGGGTACATTATAATGTGATATTTATTCACCTATTCATAAGCATTTAGGTTGGCTTTGACTATTACAAATATCTCTTATAATAATTGATACATGATGTATGGACATATATTTCTTTTTTATTCCTTTGGGTAAATACCTAGGAGTACAATGGCTATATCATGTGGCTGACATATGCTCAGTAAACAAAACAAAACAAGTTGTTGAACTGTTTTTCTAAAGTGGTGTGTCATTTTACATACACGTAGTCAGAGTATCAGAATTCCAGTTCCACCCTACTCTCTGCAATACTTCAGATAGTCTCTTTGAATGTTAGCCATTTAAACAAGCATGTCATAGTATCTCATTGTGGTTTTAAATTTGTATTTTATTAATAATTAATGCTGTGAAGCATATTTTAATGTGTGTATTTTCAATTTACGTAACATTATAAATTACAGAAATTATGCAGTTTATATGACTTTAAGTGACTATAAGTCTGTCTGTTTCTTCCTTTTACAACATACCAGCTTTAACTGAATGAACTATACAGTTTATTATTTCAATGAACATCTCCTAACTCAGTAACTCAGCAAATCCATAATATGTTGTTTAATTACATGTTAAATGTTATGTGAAGTTATTAATGTAGTAGATTCTTTAAAAAACTACTTT
This sequence comes from Rhinopithecus roxellana, assembly GCF_007565055.1. Taxonomy (NCBI): domain Eukaryota; kingdom Metazoa; phylum Chordata; class Mammalia; order Primates; family Cercopithecidae; genus Rhinopithecus; species Rhinopithecus roxellana. The sequence goes on along the minus strand of NC_044561.1, from coordinate 64,968,208 downwards.
TTAAGGAAACAGGGTAATTTTTGGACTATTATAACACAAGGCAAAGCATTTGTGAGAAGTTAGAATATTGACAAGAATAAATGGTAAACTGAAGGATGATGTAAGGAAGCTCTACTAGATTGTTTTTAATGTTTCAATACAGATTTAAAGAAACTGCTTCAGACTGTAAGCACTACACAGAGTGTCACCCAGCAAATAAATGAAAATTAAATGTAAAATCAATAAAATATGACTACAAAGTTAATTTCAAATTATTTTGTTTCTATTAAATACAAACATTATATGTGGCAAATGGTGATAAACAAGAGTCTGCAAATCTACAGTATATGTGTTTTGAATAATATTATATTTATATAATTTTTAATCTAGCACAGGCAGGAATTTATGTTTCATCATCTTGGACTTACTGTGTTTTGTTCTGTTTACTAGCTATCCATACATTTCTCCCAGTCTACCTTGTAACTTGGTTCATAAAATATCCTATAGGTATTCATTGGTTGAATAAAAATCTCTCAGTAATATTTTCTAAAAGGGGGAGGGGATAACCCTAACGAACAGCCACAAGGTATTTCCAGTTTGATGAATGCAAGTCCTTTGACATTACATTAGACCTTTTGCATTATTGATCTAATGAGGAAGAGAAATATAAGAATGGTGATTTAATATCAGCCCTCAAAACTAAGACTCTGACAGCATCCTGTGCTGTCTACTAGGATAATTGTATCAAGCTGAAAAGAAAACTCCCCTTAATAATTTGCCTCATAGTGAAAGACAAAATGATCACAAAAAATGTTTTTTGTGCCAAAGTAGACATAGTCTGATAAATCTTAATTTTTGATATAAATTTTAAATAAATTTTACTTTGAAAAATGAAAACACTGAAAACTAAAAAAAATAATTTCTACTCATTATGACATATTTTAAGAACTCTGTTTAATACTTTTTTTCAGCACCACTCAAAATGGAGGGTAAAATGAACTACTTTTTGGGGGTAGAAATCTAAGAAATATTGTCCTCTAATTAGCTATAATGTTTTCATGGAATATGATTGATCTGTCAATTTGTATGACATTACGTCAACTTTCTAAATACTTTATAATCATTTATCCTTACAAATATTCATTTTCATAAGTTTTGAAACATAACATCACAAAAAGTCTTTCAAAGCAGGTAAAAATATGTGTGAAATATGCCATGGAAAATTTAGTAAATAGCAACTGACGGATCTTGTACTTTGAGACCCAAATGAAACTGAATGTATAGTGTATGGAAGAAGTCTTGAATAACTCCAGTTGTCTCTGAGAATTGGTATTGAGAGCACTAGAATAGATAATATATTAATACATGTCTATAATATACACAGACCCATAGACGTATTCATACAGCTATACATATACATGTAGGTATCTATCTGTTTAACTATTTCATAAGCTGATATTCCCAATTTAAATTCCACACTAGAATATCTGTTCTATTCCCCAACTCCTTTTTATATGGTTACTCCCTTTTCCAACAGTACAACCCATTGTCCACAATGTATAATCTCATTTGTCAGTCTTAGATTACATTGAAAGCAGTTCTAAAACTATCAATCCATGCCAATACAAAAATATTGCTAACTGGGTTACAGAACCTTTTAGAAAGTCTTTTTTTGTCTTTACAATGAAGGTGTTATAGTCAAAATACTGTGCTAATGTGTTTGCAATTTGTTTGGATTCGTTCTTTGCTCCATGCTTCAGTTTGGTTGCATTTTTCCATTAGGTTGAATGGAAATACTGTTAGGTTCGTTTGTTTGTTTGTTTGTTTTCCATTTTAAAGATTTTTCCCTCAACCTTCTTAATTTTATTGTATTAACTATGTAAAATATTAACATGGGTCCAAAAGTAAAATCTATACCAAAAAGGGGAGTCTGAGAAGCTCACTCTTTAACACTTTTTCTCCCCAGTTCCATTTCCATGTATGAATAGATATATTATTTGCCCAGGACTGCCATAAGAAAACAACAGAAGCAGTGTGGTTTGAAACAAAGGAAATTTATTCTTTCATGGTTCTGCAACCTAGAAGCCTGAAATTAAAGTGTTAGCAAGGCCGCGCTCCCTTTGAAACATCAATCCAGAAAGGATTCCTTGTTTCTTCTAGCTGGTGTTGGTTTCCGCGTTCTTGGGCTTGTGACAGTACAACTCCAATCTTTGCCTTTGTCTTTCCATGGTCTTCTTCCCTCTGTGTGTCTGTGTCTCTAAGTCTTCTACTGAAAAAAAAAAAAAAAAAAAAAAAAAAAAAAGAACCTCTACTCTACTATTCTGCTACTACTCTATACCACTACTCTAAAAAGTTACAGGAAAAATAAGGAGTTAGGTCCTACTCTAATCCAATATGAATTCATCTTAACCTGACTGTATGTACAAAGACCTTATTTTCAAATAAGATGACATTCATAGGTTTACAGTAGACATGAATTTTGGGGGACACTATTCAACCCACTAATATGGGCAATATCATTAGTTTTAGATTTAACCTGACTGTATGTACAAAAACCTTATTTTCAAATAAGATGACATTCATAGGTTTACAGTAGAAATGATTTTTGGGGGACACTATTCAACCCACTAATATGGGCAATATCATTAGTTTTAGATTTATCATTCCTGGGTTTTGTTTTGCAAAAATAAGCAAATATATGTATATTTCCTATTACTCCTTTTTTCACACATATGATAGCATACTATATATACTCTATACAACTTCTTTCACTTAAAATTGTAGGACTGTTTCTCCACTATTGGTAGAACAGACCTCCCTCAGTTTTTCTTTTCTTTTTCTTTCTTTTTTTTTTTTTTTTTTGGAGACGGAGTCTCTGTTGCCCAGGCTGTAGTGCAGTGGCGGGATCTCGGCTCACTTCAAGCTCCGCTTCCCGAGTTCACGCCATTCTCCTACCTCAGCCTCCCGAGTAGCGGGGACTACAGGCGCCTCCACCACGGCTAATTGTTTGTATTTTTAGTAGAGACGGGGTTTCACTGTATTAGCCAGGATGGTCTCCATCTCCTGACCCGGTGATCAGCCCGCCTTGGTCTCCCAAAGTTTTCAGTGTGTAATTGTAATAGTTTGTTCAATCAATCTCTTAGGTTTATGAATGCATCTTCACCAAATATCTTGCTATTCAAAACAATGAACAACCTGTTGCAGGTGCATTTTCATATTGTTGGAAATGTCTTTCTCTTAACTCCAAAAAATGAAATTGCTTAATTCAAATGTAAATACACATTTGTTTTAATATATACTGAAACATTTTCTTCCTTAACTTTTTAAAAGCTATACCAATTTACATTTCTATCAGCTATGTTTGAGTGTTCTTATTTCTTCTCTCTGTAGCTCTTTCTTTCTCTCTCTGTATATATGTTGTGTATATATAATATACAGGTTATAATATATTTATAAATTTTATTAAATTATATCCAGGATATATCACCTTTATTATAAGGTTTTTGTAATATTTTGACACTTTCAATGATATTTTAATAAATATACCATTTTGTGTCTAATAAGCCAGAGTCACAGAAAGATATGGACATTTAACTGACTATTTTAGGCAACTAATGATTTTCTCCATTGTACAGGTCCTATATTCCTAAGTATGAATTTTTTTATATATAGTAATGTAAAAATAAATTTTCATTTTCACAATTTTTAATTTTTCTATCTTTTCCCATGTAATTAATTGGTCTCTGGAGCCAAGTCAACTTTATCCCATGTTAAAAACATTAAAACATGCTTTTTTACATGACTTGAGAAACTAAGAAGTACTAAAAAACATTAAATACCATCTAGTAGATTTTCTAGATGTTCCTATTTTCAAACTAATGCAAAGAACGTTCTTGCAACAGGAATCACATAGGCAAAAACCAATGTTATTTAAATGATTCAAATGTTTTCTATTGAAGCATATTTCCCATATTGATTATTAGGGAGAATTTGTTTATGTGTAATGAGCTTGAGATAAATACTGAATCTAACAGAGTTTTTTTTAGTTTTCTTGTTTTGCAGGCTCTTGGAAGGAAATAAGAAGAAGAAGATTAAGTTGCCATTGGGGAATAGTAGTAATTTCTTTGCAAATTTGTTGGTTGTTTATTTTTTCTGTTGTTGTATTTTGTTTTATATTTAATTCAATAGCAAAAAGAGAATAAAAACATGATGGTTGTTAGGATAAAGATAATTGTTACTATTGATCAAGTGTTTATAAAATGTTTGATCTCTTGCTAAGTGCAGTACATACATTAATTTTTATTTCACACAAAACTCCTATTTTGTAATAAATAAAACAGATTTAATGAAGATAAATCACTTATTACTCCCAAATCACTCAGCTAGTCATTGGTGATATCAAGCATATCACTCAGTGTTCAGTCAGAGAACCAGAAATAGATAAATCAATAGCGATTTGGCCTCATGCAGTATTTTCAGAGGCTTGACCATATGCAAACTGGTTAAGTGGTATCTGTAAATCTCTTTGTCTTTGTATTTGATGTTGGACCTTGAAGAACACAGGACACAGGCAGCAGGGAAGGAGGGATAGCTGTCAGGTGGGTGAGAGCAAGCAGTAAATGGAACCCAAAAGCACAAGCTGTAGCAAATGATGACAGGCTAAACGCTAGGTCAGTTGTTACTGCCTCCGAACCTCATTGGTATGAGTGTTCTGCATAAGCCAGACGTAACACACACACCTGACATAGGAGTTTATGAAGCCAAAAGAGGAATAAAACGAAGGTGGAACATTTGCAGGCTTGGCCACTGCCTCAAAGTAAGGAAACAAGCACATGAGTGACACAGTGTGAGAGCTACAGAATGTCTGCCCCTTCACTTTCACTCTCTGAATTTCTCCCAAGTCTTTTCTGTGATCCAGTTAGCCAGAAACATACAGAAAAGGAAGTAATAAAAAACGTATATCAGTGTAGCTAAATTGACACATTACGAAACTACATGAGAATTCAATCGCAGAGTTTTCTATTTTCAAAATCTGAGTTCTAAAGTGCAGTGCTCTGTGGTTATCTATCATCGCAAGAAGTTTAAAGGCGTCTCTCCATGATTTCTGACTGGGGAAATCAGAAATCATTTCCCCAGTCAGAAAAGGGGAGGAGAAGCTGCCCACATCCAGGCAATTGAAGAAAACACATTCTCAAAGAAATGATGCCTCACGGAGTTAGTGAATCCTAACACTGTCCTTAGCACAATTGCCTGGAAGAAGTTAGGCACTCGGTAAGTTCATTTTAAATAAATGACCAGTTTGAGAAAGGTGGAGAGAGGGGGTGGAAACACAAGTCACAATGGCTACAGAAGCAGGGCCCAGGATGCCAGAAACTTGGTGGGACTGAGGAACCAAGAGAATGCTGGAGACCAAATCCCCGAAAATCACAGCATAAAGCCTGTTAATTTAGCTTCTGGGTTTTTATGTGATACTTGTAATCTAGTAAATAGATATTCTTTTTATTTTCTTAATTGATTCCAGTATTTTCCCCTAAATTTTTATATTAACACAGCTATTTGCCAAGTGTTCTGTGGATTTAGTTTTTTCTGCATTATTCACTAAAACATTTTATTATTTGTTTCCTACTATCATCCATATGCACAGATTTAAAAACTAAGATTTGTTAAGAAAGTACTTATATTCATCCAGGTGTGGTGGCTCACACCTCTAATCCCAGCACTTTGGGAGCCCGAGACGGGTGGATCACCTGAGGTCATGAGCTCGAGACCAGCCTGGCCAACATGGTGAAACCCCATCTCTACTAAATATACAAAAATTAGCTGGGTGTGGTGGCACACGCCTGTGATCCCAGCCACTTGGGAAGCTGAGGCAGAAGAATCGCTTGAACCTGGGAGGCAGAGGTTGAAGTGAGCCAAGATCGTACCACTGCACTGCAGCCCGGGCGACAAAAGCAAAACTCTGTCTCAAAAAGAAAAAAAAAAAATAAGAAAGTACTTATATTCAGTAAACAGCTTGAATTCCAGCAAGTGTCCTTTAAATCTATTATTTTGATAGCAATGAAAGGTATATTCTGAAGAATTTTGAATGAACTATATTATATTTGAAGAGTGTTTTTAATTTTTTTAAAATTTTAAGCATGTGTTAGCTTTTGTTTTATTTTATTGGCAAATATTAATTGTACATATTTCTGGGGTACTAGTGATGTTTCAATACACACAACGTATAGTGAGCAGATAAGGGTAACTCACACATCTATCACCTTAAACTTTTATCATTTATTTGTGTTAGGGATATTCAATATCCTCCTTCTAGCTATTTTTAAACTATATAACATATTTTTGTTAACTGTACTTATCCTGCAATGGTATAGAGCAATAGAACTTATTCTTCCTATCTGGCTGTTAGAGATAATTTGTTTAAAAATAATTATTAAGACCACAATTTTCCGAACTCCATTTTTTAGCAAGCATTTTTTTAAAATAGGACAAATATTATAGTTAATCCAGAGGGATTTTTAAGTATAAATGAAAATTGATAATTCTTACTTTTTTGTTTTTAATGTTAGATTAGTAGTAGATTAGAGTAGATGGTAGGAATAAATTAGATTAGGGCAGAGGATATGATCAAAGTCAATGAAGTGTTCTTACATAAAAGATCATAAAATACTATTTTATGTAGGATGTCAGCCTTGATGAAGCATAAAAGCAATTTACATCACATAAAAGTTATTTAAAAAATAAATAGTGATAAGTGGTGGGTGAAAATGGAAATCTAAAAATTTGTGAGCAACGGAGTTATTAATGGAACCAGACTATATGATCAACAGAACATCATATGCCCAGTTAGAATTCATGCAGGTGAAATGTGGGAATTAGTTTTGCAAAAAGCACAAAGAAAATAAATGAAAAGCTAGTCATTTTTTAAAACCTTAAATACCATAGAGAATTCTATTCATTAGCCTTTGAAGTTTCCTGTTTTTCCATTGATTATTCAGTATAATTATAACCACGCATTCTAACAAGGTCACTTAGGACATAGCTGCATATAGAGAGCTTGAGTTCAGTTTTGGAGCCTCATTCCAAAATGGAAATGAGTGCAGTTACTTAGAAAAATAATTCTTGAATCAATTAACATACTTCTATTCTTTTCTTTATGATGCAAATTGCCATTAAAGAGCAGTGCAAAATTTTACTGCGCATCACTTAATGAATTGGTAAAGTTCATACCATCTAATTTTAAGATGTGGAGGGATTGCCATTATAAATATTTCCAGCATTCTGAATTGTACCTTCAACATTTCTCAACAAATGAAACACACAAACCAATGATAACTGCCAAGGTACCTGATTATATTTAATATGTAAATATTCTGTGATATAGAATAATGGCATGATTACTCATAAACACACATATGTGCACACACTACACAACATCTCCAGTTGCCAACCATGTGGTCCTACCTCTTCATTCACCAGGAACTTAGAGATCCACTTTAAAGACTTTCTCGCTTCAACAGTTGTCACTATTCTGGTTAATTTCAAACTCATGTAGGCTGCCTGCTTGACACTGGGGTTTTAACTTTATATAAGAAACCGAAACCCTTCCCATCCCTTAAGTTTTATTATTTCCTGGAACGTTTTATCCCCTGAAATCTCACTTTACTTTCTCCACAGCCTAAACTATAGATTCAATAACATGCGCGACTATCACGACCATCATGGATTCTCTGGGCTGTTTTTATCTACCATCTACTCCCTAACTCACCCCCATCTTCTTTGAGATCATTTTCCTTTATCCTACATCTCCTCACCCAGTACATAATATTTGCTGGTGGAGAAAAATGATACCAACAGGATAAACTTATTGTTGCCATTTCAAATACAATGTTGCCAAATACAAATCTAATTGTTACATGTATTTTATCTTATTTTATTTCTCAGCTGCTTTCCACATGGTTAATCTTTTTCTGAAAACATTTTCTTTTTCTCCATGGCAGATACTTTTTTGGTTGTCTTGCTACTGTACTGGATTTTACTCCTCAATCATCTTTGTTAACTCTTCCTCCACCACTTTGCCTCTAAATAAAGAGGAGCTCTTTGGTCTTTTTCTGGATTTTCCTCTTTTTTTCTACCTCCATTCAGCTTGTTTATTTATTATTCACTTGTTTATACAGCTTCAAATTCAGTGATGTTCTGAGTGTTTTTGATACAGAAAATATTGTCTCCAATTATTCACTGATCCCTCCTGTAAGAAGATTATGACCCTCCCAAAACATCTGGGTTATCAGGACTTGCTTTAACCGATGGAGGGTGATCAGAGATGATATATGTCATGTTTAAATCACCTAAGTAGAAGTTTTAAACCATCATGTGCTTCCACAATTCTATTTTTTTCTTTTCTCCTTTTCCATGAGAATATCTTCTCTCAGAGGGAAACATTTCTGCAATCCGCATTCAATACTAAAGAAGACAGGTGGCATAATTATAGTCGATCTTCAGCTGACAAGTAATTGAGCAAGAAATAAAATTGTACATTTGTAGGCCACAGAGATCTGGAGTTATAAGCACCCCTGCTTATAATTTTCCAAAAGAATTACTCACACTTAGAATAAAATTCAAACTGCATACTTTTTCTAAAAAAAAGAAAAAGAAAAGAAAAAAAGTCCTCTATCATCTGATACTTGCCTGATTATCTAACCTCTTCTATTTTCCTTGCTTCTCTCAGGATGTTTAGGCATCTTGATTTTTTTTCTCACTTTCTTTATGGGTCATTGTACTATCTATTACCTTATTACAGCTGTTTGGAATGATCTGTTCTGATTTTTGTATATTTTGCTCCTCTTTTTTTCCTTTAGGTCTTGGAATAAATGACATTTGAGATAGACTGTTAAGAAAAAATATTTTTTTAAACCCACTAAATTTTTTTTTAGACAGGGTTTTGCTCTGTTGCCCAGGCTGGAGTGCAGTGGCACGATCTCGGCTCACTGCAAGCTCCGCCTCCCGGGTTCCCACCATTCTCCTGCCTCAGCCTCCCGAGTAGCTGGAACTACAGGCGCTGTCACCACGCACGGCTAATTTTTTGTGTTTTTAGTAGATACGGGGTTTCGCCGTGTTAACCAGGATGGTCTCCATCTCCTGACCGCGTGATCCGCCCACCTCGGCCTCCCAAAGTGCTGGGTGACAGGGGTGAGCTACTGCACCAAGCCTCTTTTTGTTTTATTTTGTTTTTTTCTTTTTTGGACGAAGTCTCGCTCTGTCATAAGGCTAAAGTGCAGTGGCCTAATCTTGGCTCACTGCAGCCTCCGCCCTCCGGATTCAAATGATTCTCCTGCCTCAGCCTCCCAAGTAGCTGGGACTACAGGTGCACACCACCACGCCCAGCTAATTTTTGTATTTTTAGTAGAGATGGAGTTTCACCATGTTGGCCAGGATGGTCTCCATCTCTTGACATCGTAATCTGCCCACCTCAGCCTCCCAAAGTGCTGGGATTACAGGCATGAGCCACCGCGCCCAGGCTTTACTTACTCTTTGGTAGTACCCTTCCTTACTGATTGTGGCCTTGTCCATGTGACTTCTTTTAGCCAATGGGACAATAACAAATGTTATCCAAGCAAAGGTTTCCAATTACTCATTGCAACTCTCTTTCTTTGGTGGATGTTAGAACCATCCCACTCCTGTGTAAGCAAGATCAAGCTAGCTTATTGGAAGATGAGAGGCATGTGGCCCTGACATCTGATGGCAAACAGCTTGCTGATCTCGAAATATGTGACAGACACTTACCAATGTCACCCATACCACAGCCAACTTGATTGTTGATTGAAGACACACGGAAAATCTCAGAGCAGAAAAATCAGGCAGACATTCCAAGGAGTTCAGAGATAAAGAGGTGGTTGTTTCAATTCACTAAGCTTTAGGGGCTTATTAGGCAGCAAAAGGTAACAATCTCATCACAGTCATTCCACTATCATCCCGAACAGAGATACCTCTCCACCATTTTTTAACCTATCCTCCTATTTTAAATTATTTGCTTAGCATTTGTGACCTTCTGACTTTTTCTTTCTGTATTCTCACCACTGTATTGTAAGCTCTTAAAAAGCACGATCTTACCCAATTTCTCCACTCTTATCTACCCAGAGCCTAGAGCAGTTTTTTGACAAATACTAGGGATTTAATAAGTATTTTTTGAAATAATGAAGGAAATGAAGCATGTGTTTGTACTCATAAATGCACTGTCAATATCATTCTTTAATATATTCACTCATTCTTTATGAATTCTCTCAGGAATAATTTAGAATCTTTGCCAGACACAATTTCAGTTGTTTGACAAATATTTTTCTTATTCTTTTACAAAGGAATGTATTGTTTTAATCCAAATACCAGATGTAACCAAGAGTTAAGAACTGCACTGTTGTCAATTTATGGCATCTCAAGCCTCTGCAGAGTGAATATGACTAAATAAATTGAGGCAGTACAAGGTAGTATGGTGGTATTTGATATCAGCTTCATATATATATACACACACACACACACACACACACACACACATACACACAATTTGTTTTTAATTTCCAGCATTTTCTGAGAAATCACTGTTCTCATCTGATGGTTGGGTATAAGTCAACATCAATCTCAGAAGCATCTTTAGACTTCCTCCTCCCACCACTGTAGGGCTACAAAAAATTCAGTGAGGTGTTAGTCGGTTTTCTGCCCACCCTATCTTACTTTGCTTTACACAAAAATCATCAACTTTTTATGGAGACATGCTAGATTGTGCAGAAGTTCTACGAAATTTTCTAAGATCCTCTCACTTTACAGAGACCTAATAACAGTTTCTAATCTGGTCTTCTAGTGATGTTTGTGCAAGCAGAATCTTTGCAATCATGCCATTATCCTGGCCACAAATCTGCTACAAGCTTCAGTTTCCTCTCAGTCTCAGTTTCAGTTATTCCCTTCCAGGCTTAGTCCCATGGGTAAAGCCCTGCTTAGGATTAAGTTTCCTTATATAACCCTTTCATTTTTTCTATAACATTCCCTTTCCTTGTCTAGTCCAAGGTCAGAGTACTTTCTCCTCTTATCATCTAAAACTTTGCAAATGCACATTAATTAGATTAAATCACCATTGTTACTCTTAACCTGTATGAACATATCAAAGATGAAAATGAAGGTCAAGTAAAGGAATTTTCCCTGATAGAATATTGTTAACCAATTCAGCCACTCCAAATATTAGGGCAGGCTTATTTGCCCTTAACACATTACCCATTTTAACTAAACGTTCCCCAATACCAAGTCTTGCTGAAAACTTATGCTTATGTGTATTGGAAAACACAGCTACTCTCAGTATTTCTAAAGGTACCATATGTGATTCACCTGCAACAGAATCACCTGGATGCCTGCTGAGAATGCAAAGTCCTGATTCACATCTAAGAGCTACTTCATGAGAATCACAAAGATTAGGAAGAAGGAATTTGATTCTTATGTGCTTTAAAATAAATACATTTAAGATATACATAAGAGCAAGTGCTTAAATAGGTTTACATAATGCAACGAACCCACTGAAAATTACGTATCTATTTCACTTTGTTTTCACGTGGTAGCAATAATCCTCTTCTCTCCTTCGGGATAGACCAAAGTCTTCTCCTAACAGAAATGCTATTCACTTCTCAAGAATGCAATGACCAAAGAGTACAGATACGTAGTAAATGTTTCCAGAAGTTAGCCAGACATTCGAGCATGATATCAGATTGATGTTGCTTCAAGACATTTGGAAATTTTAGACACTATTGGTTACATCTGAATAATTCAGTTTGGCTAATATAAGAGTTATTATTATTAGCCTGCTTGGTTAGCTTCAAGACCCTCACCTTGGCTTACTTCCTAGGACTTTATATTTTAGAAAGAGATTTAATTCATAAACTTACTCTGAACTAGCTTGTGTCCGAAGTAACCATTAATGTAGTTAAACAACTCTTCACTTTCTTAAAGCATTAGGTTAATTAATCCATGAAGATTACTAAATGGTTAATATGTTAAAATACATTTTTTACAAAATTTCTAGACAATAATCAACTTTTAAGCATTATACTAAGAAAAAATTTTTTTTTTTCATTTCGGTTAATTAAATTCTAAGTAATGTATGCGTCCCTGGTCAAAAAAAAAAAAAAAAAAAAAAAAAAAAAAAAAAATCAGTCCTGACATTGTTCAACAGTCTCACTAATCACAAGACATTACCAATACAATTATTTTTTAATGTCAATTAGGAATAAATATGTACATTCACAAACACTCTGAGCTCTTTACATTAAACATCATTTTCTTGCTGAAATTGTCTTAAACAGATGTGAAACTCAGATAAAAGACTTTGAGAAAAATAGACATCATAGCAATCATGAAAATGCAATCGAGTTTTGCAATATTAGCATCAATAAAGCTTCTAGTCGAAAGGCAAGTAGCACAAGCAATTAAGAAATGGGCTCTGGATTCAGACTTTCTGGTTACAGACTTTAGCCATGTCATAATATTTTCAAAAAATTAAAGTCTCAATTTCCTAACATTGATAGTTTGATAAGAAAATAAGTTATTAATATAACATGTAGTCAGTGCTCACTAGATATTATCTATTAAAGCACCAAGCTTTTTATTATATATTCCAAAGTAGTTATGTATTTTTTAAATATTGACTCTCCTAGATCTGACATTGTATGTGTGTCACACACATATCTGAGCTTAAGTTTCACTGACTATGTTCCTTTCTTTGACATAATAAGAAACCAAATTTGATGGAGTTATAAATATTTTTCCAAGGACAGAAGACCATCTCAAATAAACCTGGAACATCCAAGATTTTTAAGGACATGATGTATTTTAATTAGTTTCAATTAGAATTATTTGTATATTTTAAAACATGTCAACAAAAAGCTGCTTCTGTTTGCTTTGGTTCCCATTTTATAAGTGAATGCCATATGAAATAATCAGCATCTTTTATAAGCAAATTAAGATGAATAATCACAACTGTGGCCACAGATCCAACAGACACAGTAGGCTGCCCCATTACCATATGATGTACATTCTGCAGTGAAAAAAATATATATAAAATGTGAAGTTCATTTAGCTTCCAGTCTCAAGTGATGGGGTATTATAATAAAGAAGAGCATAGGAAGGAACTAGGGAATATCGACCTTCTTTTTTTTCTTAAATTTTATTATTTTACTTTAAGTCCTAGGGTACATGTGCACAATGTGCAGGTTTGTTACATATGTATACTTGTGCAATGTTGGTGTGCTGCACCCATTAACTCGTCACTTACATTAGGTATATTTGCTAATGCTATCCCTCCTGCCTCCTCCCACCCCATGGCAGGCCCTGGTGTGTGATGTTCCCCACCCTGTGTCCATGTGTTCTTACTGTCTGATTCCCACCTATGAGTGAGAACATGCAGTGTTTGGTTTTCTGTCCTTGTGATAGTTTGCTCAGAATGATGGTTTCCAGCTTCATCCATGTCCCTATAAAGGACATGAACTCATCCTTTTTAATGACTGCATAGTATTCCATGGTGCATATGTGCCACATTTTCTTAATCCAGTCTATCATTGATGGACATTTGGCTTGGTTCCAAGTCTTTGCTATTGTGAACAGTGCCACAATAAACATACGTGTGCATGTGTCTTTATAGTAGCATGATTTATAATCCTTTGGATATATGCCCAGTAATGAGACGGCTGGGTCAAATTGTATTTCTAGTTCTAGATCCTTGAAGGAATTGCCACACTGTCTTCCACAGTGGTTGAACTAGTTTACAGTCCCGCCAACTATGTAAAAGCATTCTTGATTCTCCACATCCCTCTCCAGCACCTGTTGTTTCCTGACTTTTTAATGATTGCCATTGTAAATGGTGTGAGATGGTATCTTATTGCGGTTTTGATTTGCATTTCTCTGATGGCCAGTGATGATGAGCATTTTTCCATGTGTCTGTTGGCTGCATAAATGTCTTCTTTTGAGAAGTGTCTGTTCATATCCTTCACCCACTTTTTGATGGGGTTGTTTGATTTTTTTCTTGCAAATTTGTTTAAATTCTTTGTAGATTCTAGATATTAGCCCTTTGTCACATGGGTGACATAGATTGTAAAATTTTTCTCCCATTCTGTAGGTTGCCTGTTCACTCTGATGGTATTTTCTTTAGCTGTGCAGAAGCTTTTTAGTTTTATTAGATCTCATTTGTCAATTCTGGCTTTTGTTGCCATTGCTGTTGGTGTTTTAATCACGAAGTCCTTGCCCATGCCTATGGCCTGAATGGTATTCCCTAGGTTTTCTTCTGGATTTTTATGGTTTTAGGTATAACATTTAAAAGTCTTTAATGCATCTTGAATTGTTTTTTGTATAAGGTGTAAGGAAGGGATCCAGTTTCAGCTTTCTACATATGGATAGCCAGTTTTCCCAGCACCATTTATTAAATAGGGAATCCTTTCCTCGTTTCTTGTTTTTGTCAGGTTTGTCAAAGAGCGGATGGTTGTAGATGTGTGGTATCATTTCCGAGGGCTCTATTCTGTTCCATTAGTCTATATCTCTGTTTTGGTACCAGTACCATGCTGTTTTGGTTATTGTAGCCTTGTAATATAGTTTGAAGTCAGGTAGTGTGATGCCTCCAGCTTTGTTCTTTTTGCTTAGGATTGTCTTGGCAATGCAGGCTCTTTTTTGGTTCCATATGAACTTTAGTTTTTTCCAATTCTGTGAAGGAAGTCATTGGTAACTTGATGGTGATGGCATTGAATCTATAAATTACCTTCAGCAGTATGGCCATTTTCATAATATTGATTCTTCCTATCCATGTGCATGGAATGTTTTTCCATTTGTTTGTGTCCTCTTTTATTTCACTGAGCAGTGGTTTGCAGTTGTCCTTGAAGAGGTCCTTCACATCCCTTGTAAGTTGGATTCCTAGGTATTTTATTGTTTTTGAAGCAATTGTGAAAGGGAGTTCATTCATGATTTGGCTCTCTGTTTGTATGTTATTGGTGTACAGGAATGCTTGTGATTTTTGCACATTGATTTTGTATCCTGAGACTGTGCTGAAGTTGCTTATAAGCTTAAGGAGATTTGGGGCTGAGACAATGGGGTTTTCTAAATATACAATCATGTCATCTGCAAAAAGGGACAATTTGACTTCCTCTTTTCCTAATACCCTTTATTTCTTTCTCTTGCCTGATTTTCCTGGCCAGAACTTCCACCACTGTGTTGAATAGGAGTGGTGAGAGTGGGCATCCCTGTCTTGTGCCAGTTTTCAAAGTGAATGCTTCCAGCTTTTGCCCATTCAATATGATATTGGCTGTGGGTTTGTCATAAATAGCTCTTATTATTTTGAGATACATTCCATCAATACCAAATTTATTGAGAGTTTTTAGCATGAAGGGCTATTGAATTTTGTCAAAGGCCTTTTCTGCATCTATTGA
The DNA here is from genome assembly GCF_007565055.1 of Rhinopithecus roxellana. NCBI lineage: Eukaryota > Metazoa > Chordata > Mammalia > Primates > Cercopithecidae > Rhinopithecus > Rhinopithecus roxellana. Next base: position 64,952,789 of record NC_044561.1, on the reverse strand, counting down.
GATAATCATGTGGTTTTTGTCTTTGGTTCTGTTTATATGATGAATTATGTTTATTGATTTGCATATGTTGAACCAGCCTTGCATCCCAGGGATGAAGCCCACTTGATCATGGTGGATAAGCTTTTTGATGTGCTGCTGGATTAGGTTTGCCAGTATTTTACTGAGGACTTTTTCATCAGCGTTCATCAGGGATATTGGTCTAAAATTCTCTTTTTTTGTTGTATCTCTGCCAGGCTTTGGTATCAGGATGATGTTGGCCTCATAAAATGATTTAGGGAGGATTCCCTCTTTTTCTATTGATTGGAATAGCTTCAGAAGAAATGGAACCAGAACTTCTTTGTACCTCTGGTAGAATTCGGCTGTGAATCCGTCTGGTCCTGGACTTTTTTTGGTTGTTAGGCTATTAATTATTGCCTCAATTTCAGAACCTGTTATTGCTCTATTCAGGGATTCAACTTCTTCCTGGTTTAGTCCTGGGAGGTTGTATGTGTCCAGGAATTTTTCCATTTCTTCTAGATTTTCTAGTTTATTTGTGTAGAGGTGTTTATAGTATTCTCTGATGGTAGTTTGTATTTCTGTGGGGTCGGTGGTGATATCCCCTTTATCTTTTTTTATTGCATCTATTTGATTATTCTCTCTTTTCTTCTTTATTAGTCTTGCTAGGGGTCTATCAATTTTGTTGATGTTTTCAGAAAACCAGCTTCTGGATTCATTGATTTTTTGAAGGGTTTTTTGTGTCTCTATCTCCTTCTGTTCTGCTCTGATCTTAGTTAGTTCTGCTCTGATCTGAGCTAGCCTTCTGCTAGCTTTTGAATGTGTTTGCTCTTGCTTCTCTAGTTCTTTTAATAGTGATGTTAGGGACTCAATTTTAGATCTCTCCTGCTTTCTCTTGTGAGCATTTCGTGCTACAAATTTCCCTCTACGCACTGCTTTAAGTGTGTCCCAGAGATTCTGGTATGTTGTTTCTTTGCTCTCATTGGTTTCAAAGAACATCTTTATTTCTGCCTTCATTTCATTACATACCCAGTAGTCATTCAGCAGCAAGTTTTTCAGTTTCCATGTAGTTGAGTGGTTTTGAGTGAGTTTCTTATTCCTGAGTTCTAATTTGATTGCCATGTGGTCTGAGAGACAGTTTGTTATAATTTCTGTTCTTTTACATTTGCTGAGGAGTGCTTTACTTCCATCTATGTGGTCAGTTTTGGAATAAGTGTGATGTGGTGCTGATAAGAATGTACATTCTGTGGTTTTGGTGTGGAGAGTTCTGTAGAGGTCTATTAGATCCACTTGGTGCAGAGCTGAGTTCAATTCCTGGATATCCTTGTTAACTTTCTGTCTCATTGATCTGTCTAATGTTGACAGTGGGGTGTTAAAGTCTCCCATTATTTTTGTGAGGGAGTCTAAGTTCCTTTTTAGGTTTCTCAGGACTTGCTTTATGAATCTGGGTCCACCTGTATTGGAGGATAGTTAGCTGTATTTAGGATAGTTAGCTCTTCCTGTTGAATTGATCCCTTTATCATTAAGTAATGGCCTTCTTTGTCTCTTTTGATCTTTGTTGGTTTAAAGTCTGTTTTATGAAAGGCTAAGATTGCAAGCCCTGCTTTTTTTTGTTTTCCATTTGCTTGGTAGATCTTCCTCCATTCGTTTATTTTGAGTCTGTGTGTCTCTGCATATGAGATGGGTCTCCTGAAAACAGCACACTGATGGGTCTTGACTCTATCCAATTTGCCAGTCTGTGTCTTTTAATTGGAGCATTAGCCCATTCACATTTCAGGTTAATATTATTATGTGTGAATTTGATCCTGTCATTATGATGTTAGCTGGTTATTTTGCTCATCAGTTGATGCAGTTTCTTCCTAGTATTGATGGCCTTATTTGGCATGTTTTTGCAGTGGCTGATACTGGTTGTTCCTTGCCATGTTTAGCGCTTCCTTCAGGAGCTGTTGTAAGGCCAGCCTGGTGGTGACGAAATCTCTCAGCATTTGCTTATCTGTAAAGGATTTTATTTTTCCATCACTTATGTTTGGCTGGATATGAAATTCTGGGTTGAAAATTCTTTTTTTAAAGAATGTTGAATATTGGCCTGCACTCTCTTCTGGCTTGTAGAGTTTCTGCCAAGAGATCTGCTGTTAGTCTGATGGGCTTCCCTTTGTAGTTAACCCGACCTTTCTCTCTGGCTGCCCTTAACATTTTTTCTTTGTTTCAACTTTGGTGAATCTGACAATTATGCGTCTTGGAGTTGCTCTTCTCGAGGAGTATCTTTGTGGCATTCTCTGTATTTCCTGAATTTGAATGCCAACGCCTGCGTCACTAGGTTGGGGAAGTTCTCCTGGATGATATTTTAAAGAGTGCTTTCCAACTTGATTCCATTCTCCCCATCACTTTCAGGTACACCAATCAGATTTGGTTTTTTCACATAGTCACATATTTCTTGGAGGCTTTGTTCATTTGTTTTTACTCTTTTTTCTCTAAACTTCTGTTCTAACTTCATTTCATACATTTGATCTTCAATCACTGATGCCCTTTCTTACATTTGATCAAATCTGTTCCTGAAGCTTGTACATGTGTCACATAGTTCTCATGCCATGGTTTTCAACTGCATCAGGTCATTTGAGGACTTCTCTACACTGTTTATTCTAGTTAACCATTCGTCTACTCTTTTTTCAAGGTTTTTAGCTTCTTTGTGATGGGTTTGAACATCCTCCTTTAGCTCAGAGAAGTTTGTTATTACCGATTGTCTGAAGCCTTCTTCTTTCGACTCATCAAAGTCATTCTCTATCCAGCTTTACTCCATTGCTGGCGAGGAGCTGCGCTCCTTTGGAGGAGAAGAGGAACTCTGATTTTTAGAATTTTCAGCTTTTCTGCTCTGATTTCTCCCCTCTTTGTGGTTTTTATCTACCTTTGGTCTTTGATGATGGTGATGTACAGATGGGGTTTTGGTGTGGATGTCCTTTCTGTTAGTTTTCCTTCTAACAATCAGGACTCTCAGCTGCAGGCCTGTTGGAGTTTGTTGGAGGTCCACTCCAGACCCCGTTTGCCTGGGTATCACTAGTAGAGGCTGCAGAACAGCAAATGTTGCTGCCTAATCCTTCCTCTGCAAGCTTCATTTCAGATGGGCACCCCGCCTTATTAGGTGTCAGTCACCACCCTACTGGGAGGTGCCTCCCACTTAGGCTACTCGGGAATCAAGGACCCACTTGAGGAGGCAGTCTGTATGTTTTCAGATCTCACACTCCATGCTGGGAGAACCACTACTCTCTTCAAAGCTGTCAGACGGGGACGTTTAAGTCTGCAGAAGTCTCTGCTGCCTTTTGTTCAGCTATGCTTTGCCCCTATAGGTGGAGTGTACAGAAGCAGGCAGACCTCCTTGAGTAGCGGTAGGCTCCACCCAGTTTGAGCTTCCTGGCGGCTTTGTTTACTTACTCAAGCCTCAGCAGTGGCGGACGCCCCTCCCCCAGCGTCGCTGCCGCCTTGCAGTTGGATCTCAGACTGCTTTGCTAGTAGTGAGTGAGGCTCAGTGGATGTGGGACCCTCCGAGCCAGGTGTGGAATATAATCTCCTATTGTGCCATTTGCTAAGGCCGTTGGAAAAGCGCCCTATTAGGCTGGGAGTGTCACGATTTTCCAGGTGCTTCCCTTTGCTAGGAAAGGGAATTCTCCAACCCCTTGTGCTTCCCTGATGAGGGGATGCCCTGCCCTGCTCTGTGGGCTGCACCCACTTGTCTGGCAAGCCCCAATGAGATGAACCCAGTACCGCAGTTAAATGCAGAAATCACCCCTCTTCTGCATCGTTCATGCTGGGAGCTGCAGATTGGAGCTGTTCGTGTTTGGTCATCTTGGCACCACCCCTCGACCTTTTTATTAACTACATTAAAGAGGGAGAATTACTGTATCAGGTAACAAGGAAGAAAACTATGGCACGCTGTAGGGTGTAAAATGTAGTAGTGTGTATTATAATCTGAATAGAATAATTTATTTAAAGAAAACCTTAACAATGTAGACATAATTTTGTAATCTGTGACTTAACATAAAAGAAATCCTGTTTTTCATTTCCTCAGGCTATTTCAACTAACTTCTTCTAATTAACCAGCCTGATTGGTTTCCCAAATTCAAATGTCTGCCTCTTCTAATAGAATCTATAGAGTAATGTAATTACATAATCCATCCATTATACACGATAAATATAGTACAGTTAAAATGTCGAACAGAATCAAGGCTATCTTAATGAGAAATATTTTCTATTGTAATTTTTTTCTTTCCTAAAGGAGACGTGATGTGTGTCTCCTGCATGTGTGAAATGTTTATATTAAACTTCTAAAAAGAAAAGTCTCAAGAACCATTTCAAAGTAAAAAGTTCTTTATATTTGTGACCTTCTACAAATTTCCTAATTTTTCACAGCCTCAGTTTCCTTATCCTTAAAGTAAGAAATAGAAGCAAAATTGTCCCCTCACTATGTGAATAACCAAAGATTTTATGTGTCCCCCAAATCAATTTGTTAAAGTAAGAAAATGATATAGTGGCATTTAGCTGCGTGCAGTTGCTCATGCCTCTAATCCCAGCACTTCGAGAGGCTGACTTGGGCAGATCACTTGAGGCCAGGAATTCGAGACCATGCTGGCCAACATAGCGAAACTCAGTCTTTACTAAAAATACAAAAAGCTAGTTTGCCAAGGTGGTGCATGCCTATTGTCCCAGCTACTGAGGAGACTGAGGTGGGAGAATCACTTGTACCCAGGAGGGGGAGGTTGCAGTGAGCCGAGACAGCACCACTGCACTCCAGCCTGGGCGACAGAGTGAGACTCTGTCTCAAAAGAACAGAAAAGATGAAAAGAAAAGAAAGAAAAGAAAAGAAAAGAAAAAAATATGATATAGTGGCACTTAGAAATGTATTAGGATTGTAGCAATTATAATATCAGATTTATTGACACTGAAAGCTAAGCATTTAATTGAGAAGTGTTTTATAGGGAAAAAAGGTAGAAACTGCAATTTAGTAAACTGACATTTCATCTAGACATACCTTGAACAACTCTTCTTTTGTCTACCTCAAAAAGCCTGCATCCCTGGAAAGGGATGTGTTCCAGAAGCAGGGAGAAAGCCAAAAGGAGAGAACCTGTATGAAGCACATTATAATTACTTTGTTAGAGTTTTCACTAGCATTATAGATACTCACCTAGAATAGAGAATGGGAATGAATATGAAAAATGAATCAACATTTTACCTGTAGCACATACATATATAACCCTTTGCACAGAAAAATAAATGTAGTCTTTCCATTGTCAGTGGATGCAAAGTTAAACAGTTTTGTGGAAACTCTAAATCATATAGACAATCTGAAGATAAGGACATAAATATTAAACAACATATATCCAACAAATATATTTGAGTGTTTAATGTATCAGGCACTTGAGATGTATCAGAAAAAAACATCAAAGATCCTAGCCTTGTAAGGACATGCATCCTAGTCAATAGTAGAGGCAGTAGGTAAATGATGTAATACGTTGAAAGCAATAGGTGTTTTGGGAATATTCAAAAAGAGAATAAAAGAAGATTAGAAAAGGGGTATTAGAATTATCTGCTAGCACACTACTATTCAGTCACATTCAGCTACATGCAATACAGGCATGGAATAGTCGGGGGTGAAATTAATCAAGTGTTTCAAAATGAACATTTGAAACAAAGAGAGAAAGGAGATCTGAGAATGTAAGCAAGAGAATGACTGTCGTGACTAACTGTACCATTAAATCTAGTAAGCAAGAGAGAAAAACCATCAAAATGTTGAAGACGAGTTGAAAAAGAAAGTGGTATGGAGAATCAATAAAATGTATGTTTGGTGGGTCATGGAATGGCATAAACAAGGGAATAAGAGGAGATACACTCATTCTAAACCTGGGTCCTTACATTGATCTGGTGGTAGAGTGGGTTGGATGAAATGAAAATTATGGAGAGGTTTTAGATATTGATAATATATAAAGTAATAAAAATGTTTGTCATGAAAGAGTAAAATTGTTGTCATTTCAAAGATGTAAAATACAAAATAAAAATATATTATAATAAATCATTAAGTATATCATTATGAAAAATAAAGACTATTTCAATGATACCAAATTAAATTGAGGAAATGCTGTAAATATTTTATATTTTATTTGAAAGTTAATACTCAGCACTGAGATGGCATTGGAGATTTGCATGTTTCCCTTACTCATATTGACTCAGCTCACTTGCCTGTCATAGAAAAACTGTCAAGTAGGCAGCCCAGTTCATATTTTGCTGATAAGAAAACAATGGCACAGATAAATGAAATGACTTCCTGGTAGAGAGAAGTTCCAGGACTCAAACTAAGCTACTCACTTTTGCTTGCCAGTATATTCCAGTAAAAACCACACCTCCTCCCTGGTAGGTAGACATGTTACGTCACATCTCTGTATCACTCTGTGAGTAGAACAATAAACACAGGAAAAAATTAATTTTAATGACAAAAAGAATTTTGCATTCAAATTGTTAAAATTATTTACAATATTATTTTATATAACAATAATATGCAAAATGTAGCAATATAAAAAAATAGTTAAAAAATTGACAACTTGAGGGAGTAAAGTTATGAAAATCCTTTTGTTTGTTATGTTGGAGAAAGGAGGAGAAACTTTCAAATGCCTTGAAATTTAATTTTGATTAATTACATTTTTATCCGTCTCCAAAAAAAAGTGCATCATTTCTTACAGTAAGGATGTCAGTGACTGTTTTCCTAAAAGATGCAAGGGTGTCCAACTTTGCACAATCCTGATGCTTTCCCTGAATATAATGCAATATATCATTTTGTGATTTTATTATATGAATATCCTTCAATATCACTTTTACTGTTTGTGGTATAGTAAATAGAGGTGAAACCACTCTATTTTCCAAGTTACTGTGAGTTTTCATTTAAAATAATAAAAATTAATATGAGACCTTTGGAACAAAATGCAATTTAACCTTAGTGTCGTATTTTGAAACATACCAAATTCTTCAACTAGAATTGATATAACTAAATATGTTTATTCAGCCCAATAATTTTAAAAGGAAAAACAAAAGTCTTGTTTAGTGCATCCCAAGAAAATGCTAAAATCATCAGTGACAAGGTTAACATTCCAGGGCATTCAATCTATCTTTTGAATATGCATTGTCAGACGAGCCCTAGATACCACCAAAATATGTTTCCCTAACAGTAAATCATCATCATGATTGCCATTATTGATCGGTAGAGTCAGTAACCGAATCTATCCATGAGATTCAACATCATCTATCTTGATATTATATAGCCCCATCCTCCTGCCTAAACTCATTAAGCTATCATTTGTGGGTTTACATCATTTTTATTTGAGGGCCCTAGCGAAACTTTGCACTTTACTTGGTTTCTAAAACAGTTCTAAGACCAAATTGTCTCATCAGGAAAATTCCATAGTTTCCTGTTAACATCTGCTGATTCCTGTTACATCTGTTTTCAAAAAATGAAGACCATAATAATTTTAAATGGGAGGATAGGTTGAGAAAGAAACAAGATGGCAGGAGAGAAGGCTCCACCTATCATCCCCTGCAAGGACACTAATTTAACAATTATCCACACACAAAAAAGCACCTTTGTAAGGAAAACTCACAGTAACTTGGAAAATAGAGTGGTTTCACCTCTATTTACTATACCACAAACAGTAAAAGTGATATTGAAGGATATTCATATAATAAAATAATAAAACCAAAAATCAGGTGACCATTCACAATCCCTGGCCTTTACTTTGTATCACTGAAAGAGACACGGAAGAGGTAGAAAAAACAGTCTTGAATCACTGACACCACCCTTTCCCCACGCACCAGCAGCAGCAGCTTTCTTAAGAGAGCATTTCTGTGCCCTGGGGAGAAGGAGACACAGCAATTTTGAGGCATTGAACTCCATGCTGCCCTTGTTTATAGAAGAAAGCAAAACTAGATTAAACTCAGTTGGTGTCTGTCCACAGAGGGTGCATTTAAACCAGCCCTAGCCAGAGGAGAATGACTAATCCCAGAGATCAGAATTTGAGTTGTCATAAGCCTCTCCACCACAGGCTAAAGTGGTCTGTGGCTCCAAATAAACTTGTAAAGGAGTCTAGGCCATAAGAATTGCAACACCCAGGCAAGTCATGTCCTAGGGCTGAGCTGGACCTAGAGATAGTGGACTGGGGTGGCATGTAACCTACTGAGACACCAGCCAGGGTGGTTAAGGCAGTGCTGACAGCATCCTTCCTCTAACCCAGGCTGCACAGCTCATGGCTCCAAGAAAGAGCCCATCATTTTGCGTGAGAAGAGAAGACAAACTAGTGGGGAGAATTTTGTCTTGCCTCTTGACTTCCAGTTCAGTCACAGCAGAATAGGGCACCAATTAAAGTTATGAGGCCTCCTTCCCAGGCATTAGCTCTCAGACATTTCTAGACACACACTGGGTCAGAAGCGAACTCCCTATACTAAAGGGAATGACTCTGTTTTGACAAGATTCATCACTTGCTAACTGAAGAGCTCTTGGGCCCTGAATAACCAACAGCAATGCCCAGGTACTACATTGTGGGCCATTGATGAGATGCTGAGATTTGCTGGCCTCAGGTGAAACCCAGCACATTCCCAGCTGTGGTAGCTACAGGGTGAGACTCCTTCTGCTGGAAAAAAGCAGAAGAAAAAGTACAGGAGACTTAATATTGCACCTTAGGCACCAGCTTAGCCAAAAAAAGGGTAGAGCACCAAAGAGGCTCTTGGGGTCCCCAATTCCAGTAGGTTGCTCTTGGATGGCATTTCTAGACCTTCACTGGGTCAGAGAAGAGCCCACTCCCCTGAAGGGTGGGTCCCAGACCAGGTAACATTCACCACAAACTGACTGAAGAGCCCTAGGACCCTAAGGATACATTGAAGGTGATATGGCAGTACGTCCTACGAATGTGATGTGGCAGTGACCATAGGGGGCAATTCCTCTGCCTTTGGAAAGGGGAGGGAAGAGGGGGAAGGACTTTGTCTTGTGGTTTGAGTGCCAACTCAGCCACAGCACAATAGAACCCAAGGATGACTTCTAAGGTTTTTGACTCTAGTCTCTGGCTCCCTAACTGAACTTCTGGACCTTCCCAGGGTCTGGGAGAAATCACTGCCCTGAAGGAAAGGACCTAGGTCTGGATGACTACAACGCTGATTTTAGAGATCCAACACTTTGAGGGAACATAGGTGGCACCAGGGAGTGGTTACAGCAGACCTTGCGTAAGATCCAGTGCTGTACAGACTTCAGGTGTGATGCAGTGCACACCTAGGGGTGGTGGCCACTGGGGTTCTTGTGTCACTCCACCCCCAGCTCCAGGTGGCTCAGAGCAGAGAAAGAGGGAGACTCTGTTTGGGAGAATGTAAGAGAAGAGAACAAGAGTCTCTCTGTCTGATAATCCAGAGAATTCTTCAGGATCTTATCCAAGATCATCAAGATGCTACTCTTAGGAGTCTACAATAATGACAGAGCTACTGGGCTTGGGGTCCCCATTAAATCAGATACACCTTAGATAACAACACCCAATTCTTTCAAATATCTGTAAATCCTTCCCAAAAGGATGGGTTCAAATAAGCCTAGACTGCAAAGACTACAATAAACACCTAACTCTTCAAGGCCAAGAAACAGATGAACATCTACAAGTATCAGGATGATCTAGGAAAACATGATGCTACCAAATGAACTTAATAAGGCGCCAGGGACAAGTTATGGGGAAACAGATATATGATTATTCAGATAGACAATTTAAAATAGCTGTTTTCTGGAAACTCAAAGAAATTCAAGATAACATAGAGAAGGAATTCCAAATTAGATAAATTTAACAAAGAAATTGAAATAATTAAAAAAATAAAATTCCCAAGTTGAAAAACACCGTTGATATAATGAAGAATGCATCAGTTTTTTAATCTCAAAATAGTTCAAAAAAAAGAAAGAATTAGTGAGCTTGAAGACAGGCTATTTAAAAATACACAGTCAAAGGAGACAAAAGAAAAAAATGAAAAAGAATAAAGCATGTCTACAGGATCTATAAAATCCCCTCATAAAAAGCAGATATAAGAGTTATTGGAAGGAAGTAGAGAAAGAGATAAGGGTAGAAAGTTTACTCAAAGGGATAATAACAAAGAACTTTCCAAAGCTAGAGAAAGATATCACTATCTAAATGCAAGAAGTCTATAGAACACCAAGCAGAGTTAACCCAACGAAGTCTACCCCAAGGCATTTCATAATCAAACTCCCAAAGGTCAAGAATAAAAGATTCTAAAAGCAGCAAGAGGCCAGGTACTGTGGCTCATTCCTCTAATCCCAGCACTTTGGGAAGCCAAAGCAAGTGAATCATCTGAGGTTAGGAGTTCAAGACCAGCCTCACCAACATGGTGAAACCTTGTCTCTACTAAAAGTACAAAAAATTAGCCAGATGTGGTGGCATACACCTGTAATCCCAACTACCTGTGAGGCTGAGGCAAGAGAATTACTTGAAATCGGGAGGTGAAGTTTGCAGTGAACTGAGCCAAGACCATGCCACTGCCCTCCAGCCTGGGTGACACAGTCAGACTCTGTCTCAAAACAACAAAATAAAACAACAACAAAAAAAAAAATAGCAAGAGGAAGGAAACAAATAACACACAATAGAGCTCCAATATCTGGCAGCAGACTTTTCAGTGGAAATCTTACAGGCCAAGAAGGAATGGCATGACATATCTAAAATGCTGAAGGAAGGAAAGTTTTATCTTAGAATAGTATATTTAGCAAGATTAGCCTGATGTTAGCAAGATTATCCAAATAAAAGTGAAGGGACTTCATCAATGCCCACCTGTCCTAAGATAAATGCTGAAGGTTGTACTTCAATCAGAAAGAAAAAGATGTTAATCAATAATAAGAAATCATATGAAGATACAAAATTCTGGTAAAAATAGGTACACAGAAAAACACAGAGTATTGTAACACTCTAATTATGGTGTGTAAACTACTCTTAAGTAGACGTACTAAATAATGAACCAATTAAAAATAATAACTACAAGTTTTCAAGACATGGGTAGTACAATAAGATATAAATAGAAACCACAAAATGTTAAAAAATGGGGAGATAAAGTTAAGGAGTACAATCTTTATTAGTTATCTTTTGGTTTGTTTGCTTATGCAGACAGTGTTATCATCAGCTTAAAATAATGGATTATAAGATAGTACGGGCAAGCCTCATTTTAACCTCAAATCACATACATACAATGGATACTCAAAAAATAAAAAGTAAGAAAGTAAATCATATCACCAGAGAAAATCACCTTCATGAAAGGAAGACATGAAGGAAAGAAAGAAGAAAGAGAAGACCACAGAACAACCAGAAAACAAACAACAAAATCACAGGAGTAAGCCCTTATTTATCAATAATAACATTGAATGTGAATGGACTAAACTCTCCGATCAGAAGACGTAGAGTGGCTGAATAAATGAAAAAATAAGACCCACTGATCTGTTGCCCACAAGGAACACACTTCATTTATAAAGACATACATATATTGAAAATAAAGGGATGGAGAAAGATATTCCATGTCAATGGAAACCAAAAAAGAGCAAGAGTAGCTACTCTTATCCAAAAAAAGAATAGATTTCAAGGCAAAAACTCTAAGAAGGAGCAGAGAAGGACATTATGTAATAATAAAGGGTTCAATTCATCAAGAGGATATAATTTTAACTATATATGCACCAAACACTGGAGCACCCAGATATATAAAGGAAATATATTATTAGAGTTAAAGAGAGAGATAGGCCCCAATACAGTAATAGCTAGATGCTTCAACACCCCACTTTCAGCAATGGACAGATCTTCCAGACAAAAACCAACAAAGAAACATTGGACTTAATCTGCATTATAGACCAAATGAATCTAATAAATATTTACATGGATCATTTTCAAGGATACACCATATGTCAGGTCAAAAAAAAAACAAAAAACTTAAAACATTCAAAAAGATTGAAAAAATATCAAGCATCTTCTATGACTACAATGAAATAAAAGCAAAAATCAATAACAAGAGGAATTTTGGAAACTATACAAATATATGGAAATTAAACAGTATGCTGCTGAATGATCAGTAAGTCAATAAATAAATTAAGAAGGAAATTGAAAAATTTACTGAAATAAATGATAATGGAAACACAACCTACCAAATCCTATGGGATACAGCAAATGAAGTACTAAGAAAGAAGTTTATAGCTGTAAGTACCTACATCAAAAAAGAAGAAAAACTTCAAATTAACAATTTAATGATGCATGTAAAGAACTAGATAAACAAGAGCAAACCAAACCCAATATTAGTAGAAGAAAAGAAATGATAAAGTTCAAAGCAGAAATAAATGAATTTGAAATGAAGAAAGCAATACAAAAGATCAATGAAACAAAAAGTTGGTTTTTGAAAAGTTAAACAAAATAGACAAATTTTTAGCCAGGCTAAGAAAAAGAGATTATCCAAATAAAAAAATCAAAGATAAAAAAGGGGACCTTATGCCTGATACCACAGATGTTGAAAGTATCATTAATAGAGACTATGAGCAACTACATACCCATAAATTGAAAAATCTAGAAGAAATGGACAAATTCTTAGACACATACAACCTATCAAGATTGAACCAGAAGGAAATTCAAAACCTGAAAGGAGCAATAACAAGCAATGAGATCAAAGTGATAATAAAAATCTCCCAGTAAAGAAAAGCCCAGGGCTGGGTGTGGTGGCTTATGCCTGTGACCCCAGAACATTGGGAGGCCAAGGCAGGTGGATCACCTGAAGTCAGAAGTTAAAGACCAGCCTGACCAACATAGTGAAACTCCATCTCTACTAAAAATACAAAAACATTAGCCAGGCATTGGGGGTGCATCCATGTAATCCCAGCTACTCAGGAGACTGAGGCAGGAGAATTGTTTGAACCTGGGAGGCAGAGACTGCATGAGCCAAGACAGTGCCTCTGGACTCCATTTTGGGCGACAAAGCAAGACTCCATCTCAAAAAAAAAAAAAAAAAAAAAAAAAAAAAGCCCAGGACCCAATGGTTTTACTGCTGAATTCTATCAAACTTTTAAAGAAGAACTAATACAGAGCCTATGAAATCAATTACAAAAAATATAGGAGATGGAAATACTTCCAAACTCATTGTTTGAGGCAAATATTCTCCTGATACCAAAACCAGACAAAGCCATACTTTAAAAAAAGAAAGGAAGGAAACTGCAGACTGCAGGTGAAAATATCACTGATAAATAGAGATACAAAATTCCTTAACAAAATATAAGCAAACCAAATTCAACCATAAATTTTAAAAAATCATTCATCACGACCAAGTGGGATTTATCACTAGCATGCAACAATGGTTCAAAATACACAAATCAATCAATGTGATACATCATATCAACAGAATGAAGGAAAAATACCTATATGATCATTTCAGTTGATGTTGAAAAAGGATTGATAAAATTCAACATCTCTTCATTATCAAAACCGTAAAAAACTGAGTATAGAAGGAACATACCTCGTCATAATTAAAGCCATGTATGTCAGACCCACAGCTGTCATACAAAATAATATCATACTGAATGGGGAAAAACCTAAAAGCCTTTCCTCTAAGATCTGACAAGAATGCCCATTTTCACCACTGTTATTCAACATAGTACTGGAAGTCCTGGCTAGATAAATCAGACATGAGAAAGAAATAAAGAGAATCCAAATTGAAATGAAAGAAGTCAAATTATCCTTGTTTGCAACTAATATGATCTTATGTTTGGGAAAACCTAAAGAGTCCACTAAAAAGCTATTAAAACTGATAAACAGGTTCAGTAAAGTTGCAAGATACAAAATCAACATACAAAAATCAGAAGCATTTCTATATACCAACAGTGAACAATGTAAAAATGAAATAAAACATAATCCCATTTACAATAGCCACACATAAAATAAATACCTAGGAATTAATTTAACCAAAGAAATGAACGATCTCTGTAATGCAAACTATAAAACACTGATGAAAGAAATTGAGGAGGACACCAAAACATGGTAAGATATCTTACATTCAGGGATAGAAATAATCAATATTATTAAAATGTCTATACCACCAAAAACAATCTACTGATTCAATGCAATCCCTATACAAATACCAATGACATTCTTCACAAAAATAGAAAAAAATACTAAAATTTTTATGAAACCACAAAAGATCCAGAAGAGCCAAAGCTGTCCTAAGAAAAAAGAACACAACTGGACAAATCAAATAACCTCATTTCAAATTATATTACAGAGTTACAGTAACAAAACAGCATGGTAGTGACATAAACACACACACACACACACACAGATACACACACAAACAGACACACACAAACAAATGGAACAAGATAGAGAACCCAGAAACAAATTGACAGACATATAGTGAACTCATTTTCAATGAAGGTGCCAAGAACATACACTGGGGAAAAGACAGTCTCTTCAATAAAAGAGGAAAACTGGGAAATTCATATGCAGAAGAGAGAAACTAGACCTCTATATCTCACCATCTACAAAAATTAAATAACAATGGATTAGAGAATTGAATCTAAGTCCTCAAACTATGAAACTACTACAAGAAAACATTGGAAAAATTCTCAAGCACATTGATCTGCACAAATATTTCTTGAGTAACACCCCACAAGCACAGGCAACCAAAGCATATATGGACAAATGGGGTCATATCAAGTTAAAAAGTTTCTGCACAGCAGAGAAACAATCCACAATGTGAAGAGACAACCCACAGAAGGGGGAAAATATTTGCAAACTACTCATCTGACAAGGTATTAATAGCCAGAATATATAAGGAATTCAAACAACTCTGTAGGAAAGAAGTCTAATAATTTGCTCAAAGGATGGGCAAAAGATTTCCATGGACATTTCTCATGAGAAGACATCCAAGTGGTAAATGGGCATATGAAAAGGTGCTTAACATCTCTGATCATCAGAGAAATGGAAATAAAAACTATAATGAGATACCATCTCATTTGAAATGGCTTTTATCAAAAAGGCAATAAATAATGCTGCAAGGATGTGGATAAAAGACAACCCTCTTGTACATTGTTGGTGGGAATGCAAGTTAGTGCAATCACTATGGAGAAATGTTTGGAAGTTCCACTACCATATGATCCAGCAGTCCCCTGCTGATTATATACCTTATATGGTTTGGCTATGTCCCCACCCAAATCTCATCTTGAATTGTAACTCCCACAATTCTCACATGTCTGGGAGGGACCCAGATGGAGGTAACTGAATCATGGGGGAGTGTCTTTCTTATGCTGTTCTTATGATAGTGAGTAAGTCTCATGAGATCTTATGATTTTGTAAAGAGGGGTTCCCCTGCACAAGTTCTTTCTCTTTGCCTGCCATCATCCATGTAAGATGTGACTTGCTCCTCATTGTCTTCCACCATGATTTTGAGGTCTCCCCAGCCACATGGAACTGTAAGTCCATTAAACCTTTTTTTCTTCCCAGTCTTGGGTATGTCTTTGTCAGCAGCATGAAAACTGACTAATACATTAAATTGGTACCACCAGAGTGGGGCACCCAAAATGTGTAAGTGACTTTGGAACTGGGTAACAGGCAGAGACTGGAATAGTTTGGAGGACACAGAAGAAGACAGGAAAATGTGGGAAAGTTTGGAACTTCCTAGAGACTTGTTGAATGGCTTTGACAAAAATGTTGTTCATGATATGAACAATAAGATTAAAGCTGAGGTGGTCTCAGATAGAGACGAGAAACTTGTTAGGAACTGGATCAAAGGTGACCTTTGTTATATTTTAGCAAAGAGTCTGGCTGTATTTTGCCTCTGCCCCAGAGATCTGTGGAACTTCGAACTTGAAAGAGATGATTTGCCAGATCTGGCTGAAGAAATTTCTAAGCAGAAAAGCATTCAAGAGGTGACTTCAGTGCTATTAAAGCATTCAGTTTTATAAGGGAAGCAGAGCATAAGAGTTCAGAAAATTTGCAGCTGGACAATACGATAGAAAAGGAAATCCCATTTTCTAAGGAGAAATGGAAGCTGGCTGCAATGACAGTCCCCAAGACAATGGGGGAAATGTCGACAGGGCATGTCAGAGAGAGGTCTTTACTGCAGCCCCTCCCATCACAGGTCCAGAGGCCTAGGAGAAAAATATAGTTTTCTGGGTTGGCCCAGTGTCCCAGTGCTATGTGCAGCCTGGGAACTTGGTGGCATGAGTCCCAGCCACTCCAGCCATGACTAAAAAGGGCCAAAGTAAAGTTCAGGCCATGGCTTCAGAGGGTGCAAGCCCTAAGTCTTGGCAGCTCCCACAATGGTGTTGAGCCTCCCACAGGTGCACAGAAGTCAAGAACTGAAGTTTGGGAACCCCCACTTAGATTTCAGAGGATATATGGAAATGCCTGGATGCCCAGGAAGAAGTTTGCTGCAAGGGTGAGTCCTTCATGGAGAACCTCTGCTAGGGCAGTGTGGGAGGGAAATGTGGGGTTGAAGCTCCCACACAGAGTCCCCACTGGGGCACTGCCTACTGGAGCTGTGAGAGAGGGCCATCATCCTCCATATGCCAGAATGATAGACCCATTGATAGCTTGCACTGTGTGCCTGGAAAAGCCACAGACACTCAATACCAGCCCATGAAAGCACCCAGGTGGGAAGCTGGACCCTGAAAAGTCACAGAGTCAGTGCTGCCCAAGACTGTAGGAACCCACCTGTTGCATCAGCACGACCTGGATGTGAGACATGGAGTCAAAGGAGATTATTTTGGACCTTTAAGATTTGACTGCCCAGCTGAGTTTTGGAGTTGCGTGGACCCTGTAGCCCTTTTGTTTTGGCCAATTTCTCCCATTTTGAATGGCTGTATTTACCCAATACCTGTACCCCAATTGTATCTAGGAAGTAACCAGATTGCTTTTGATTTCACAGGCTCATAGGTGGAAGGGACATGCCTTGTCTCAGATAAGATTTTGGACTGTGGACTTTGGGGTTAATGTTGAAATGAGTTAAGACTTTGCCAGACTGTTGCGAAGGCATGATTGATTTTGAAATGTGAGGACATGAGATTTGAGAGAGGTCAGGAGGAGAATGATATGGTTTGGCTATGTCCCAACCCAGATCTCTTGATGAATTCTAATTCCCACAATTCCCACATGTTGTGGGTGGGACTCAGTGAGAAGTAATTGAATCACAGGCATGGATCTTTCTTGTGCAGTTTTCAGCATAGTGAATAAGTCTCACAAGATCTGATGGTTTTATAAAAAGGAGTTCCCCTGAATAAGCTTTCTCTTTGCCTGCCACCATCCATGTAAGATGTAACTTGCTCCTCCTTGCCTTCCACCATGATTGTAAGCCTCCCCAGCCACATGGGACTGTAAGTCAGTACCCAGTTGAATACAATACCCAAAAGAAAGGAAATCAACATATGCAAGAGATTTGTCCAACCGCATGTTTGTTGCAGCTTTGTTTACAATAGCCAAATCTTGGAAGCGAACTCAGGGTCCATTGACAGATGAACGGATAAAGAAACTGTGGTACATGGCTGGGCACAATGGATCATACCTTCAATCCCAGCATTCAGGAGGCCGAGGCAGGTGGATCACCTGAGGGAAGTGACTGGAAGATTTGCGAACAGATTTGTGTTTTTCAAAGTCTAGGTTCAGTGTGAGAAGTGGACTTAACGTAGGAGAGAGTCAAGACACCAACAGGAAGGTTTACAAGAGCTGATGAGACACCTAGTAGCTGTCCTAATTCAGTCTTTCCCAGTTTCTCACAGTAAAACCAAGGGAAGGCGTGTGGACCCTCATCTGATAGTATGCCAAGAGTAGATTAGTAGGAGGTAGTAGAATACTAGTAGTCTACTCTGGGCATAGGCAGTAAGGGGGTATATTTTATGTGGAGAAATTTAAAACAATAATAAAACTGACTAAAAGTCTGCTTCTTATTATCGTATGAGCTGACACTGCTAAAATATATCAGAAGATATATTTTTTAACCTAAGTTATAAACAATTGCTGTGATTAATGTTGTTTGAACAATACATTTGTCAGTTACAACTTGCAAGTTTGTATTATCATTTAATCAACATTATATTCTATGGGAAATTTCATTCAAAGAATCCCTGGTTATATAGTCAACCCCAAACACAAGGAGATTCACCTACACATGTTCATCTTGAGAGGAAATTTGTAAGAATTCATAATTGTTTGGCCTTCCTTAAATTCATCTTGTGTCTTTAACACCAAAAGCATATAATTCTGTATGCAAAAACTGCATGCAATTTTCCTTTTATGAGTTATCTTTTTCCTGTAATGTAAAGATTGAAATGAGGTTAATCAGAAGCAAAATATATTTGCAAATAGCCAGAATTAGTCGTGAAAAAAACTACACAGTGGACCACTAAGCTGAAATCAATCTTTGAAAATTAGTATGTGGAAATTGTGGAGTAGGACATTAATTATGCAGCCACAACATTAAGGGAATGGATCTTTCCAAAGAAAAGTAGAATCAAGTTTCTTTCTTTTATTGTTATTGTTATTATTATTATTATTTTTATACTTTAAGTTCTAGGGTACACATGCATAACGTGCAGGTTTGTTACATATGTATACTTGTGCCATGTTGGTGTGCTGCACCCATCAACTCGTCAGCACCCATCAACTCGTCATTTACATCAGGTGTAACTCCCAAAGCAATCCCTTCCCCCTCCCCCCTCCCCATAATAGGCCCCAGCGTGTAATGTTCCCCTTCCCGAGTCCAAGTGATCTCATTGTTCAGTTCCCACCTATGAGTGAGAACAGGCGGTGTTTGGTTTTCTGTTCTTGCGATAGTTTGCTGAGAATGATGGTTTCCAGCTGCATCCATGTCCCTACAAAGGACACAAACTTATCCTTTCTTATGGCTGCATAGTATTCCACGGTGTATATGTGTCACATTTTCTTAATCCAGTCTGTCACTGATGGACATTTGGGTTGATTCCAAGTCTTTGCTATTGTGAATAGTGCTGCAATAAACATACGTGTGCATGTGTCTTTATAGCAGCATGATTTATAATCCTTTGGGTATATACCCAATAATGGGATGGCTGGGTCATATGGTACTTCTAGTTCTAGATCCTTGAGGAATCGCCATACTGTTTTCCATAATGGTTGAACTAGTTTACAATCCCACCAACAGTGTAAAAGTATTCCTATTTCTCCACATTCTCTCCAGCACCTGTTGTTTCCTGACTTTTTAATGATTGCCATTCTAACTGGTGTGAGATGGTATCTCATTGTGGTTTTGATTTGCATTTCTCTGATGGCCAGTGATGACGAGCATTTTTTCATGTGTCTGTTGGCTGTATGAAAGTCTTTTCTTGAGAAATGTCTGTTCATATCCCTTGCCCACTTTTTGATGGGGTTGTTTGCTTTTCTCTTGTAAATTTGTTTGAGTTCTTTGTAGGTTCTGTATAATAGCCCTTTGTCAGATGAGTAGATTGCAAAAATTTTCTCCCATTCTGTAGGTTGCCTCTTCGCTCTGATGGTATTTTCTTTTGCTGTGCAGAAGCTCTTTAGTTTAATTAGATCCCATTTGTCAATTTTGGCTTCTGTTGCCGTTGCTTTTGGTGTTTTAGACATGAAGTCCTTGCCCATGCTTATGTCCTGAATGGTATTACCTAGGTTTTCTTCTTGGATTTTTATGGTGGTAGGTCTAACATTTAAGTCTCTAATCCATCTTGAATTAATCTTCGTATAAGGGGTAAGGAAAGGATCCAGTTTCAGCTTTCAACTTATGGCTAGCCAATTTTCCCAACACTATTTATTAAATAAGGAATCCTTTCCCTATTTCTTGTTTTTCTCAGGTTTATCAAAGATCAGATGGCTGTAGATGTGTGGTATTATTTCTGAGGACTCTGTTCTGTTGTTCCATTGGTATAGACCTATATTTCTGTTTTGGTACCAGTACCATGCTGTTTTGGTTACTGTAGTAACCTTGTAGTATACCTTGTAGTACAGTTTGAAGTCAGGTAGCGTGATGCCTCCAGCTTTGTTATTTTGGCTTAGGATTGACTTGGCAATGCAGGGTCTTTTTTGGTTCCATATGAACTTTAAAGCAGTTTTTTCCAATTCTGTGAAGAAACTCATTGGTAGATTGATGGCGATGGCATTGAATCTATAAATTACCTTGGGCAGTATGGCCATTTTCACGATATTGATTCTTCCTATCCATGAGCATGGTATGTTTTTCCATTTGTTTGTGTTCTCTTTTATTTCACTGAGCAGTGATTTGTAGTTCTCCTTGAAGAGGTCCTTTACATCCCTTGTAAGCTGGATTCCTAGGTATCTTATTCTCTTTGAAGCAATTGTGAATGGAAGTTCATTCATGATTTGACTCTCTGTCTGTTACTGGTTTATAAGAATGCTTGTGATTTTTGCACATTAATTTTGTATCCTGAGACTTTGCTGAAGTTGCTTATCAGCTTAAGGAGATTTTGGGCTGAGATGATGGGGTTTTCTAAATATACAATCATGTCATCTGCAAACAGGGACAATTTGACTTCTTCTTTTGCTAACTGAATACCCTTTATTTCTTTCTCTTGCCTGACTGCCCTAGCCAGGACTTCCAACACTATGTTGAATAGGAGTGGTGAGAGAGGGCATCCCTGTCTTGTGCCAGTTTTCAAAGGGAATTCTTCCAGCTTTTGCCCATTCAATATGATATTGGCTGTGGGTTTGTCATAAATAGCTCTTATTATTTCAAGGTACATTCCATCAGTACTGAATTTATTGGGAGTTTTTAGCATGAAGGGCTGTTGAATTTTGTCAAAGGCCTTTGCTTCATCTATTGAGATGATCATGTGGTTTTTGCCGTTGGTTCTGTTTATATGCTGGATTACGTTTATTGATTTGCGTATGTTGAACCAGCCTTGCATCCCAGGGATGAAGCCCACTTGATCATGGTGGATAAGCTTTTTGATGTGCTGCTGAATCCGGTTTGCCAGTATTTTATTGAGGATTTTTGCATCGATGTTCATCAGGGATATTGGTCTAAGATTCTCTTTTTTTGTTGTGTCTCTGCCAGGCTTTGGTATCAGGATGATGTTGGCCTCATAAAATGAGTAAGGGAGGATTCCCTCTTTTTCTATTGATTGGAATAGTTTCAGAAGAAATGGTACCAGCTCCTCCTTGTACCTCTGGTAGAATTCAGCTGTGAATCCATCTGGTCCTGGACTTTTTTTGGTGGGTAGGCTATTAATTATTGCCTCAATTTCAGAGCCTGTTATTGGTCTATTCAGGGATTCAACTTCTTCCTGGTTTAGTCTTGGGAGAGTGTAAGTGTCCAGGAAATTATCCATTTCTTCTAGGTTTTCTAGTTGATTTGCGTAGAGGTGTTTATAGTATTCTCTGATGGTAGTTTGTATTTCTGTGGGGTCGGTGGTGATATATCCTTTATCATTTTTTATTGCATCTATTTGATTCTTCTCTCTTTTCTTCTTTATTAGTCTTGCTAGCGGTCTATCAATTTTGTTTATCTTTTCAAAAAACCAACTCCTGGATTCATTGATTTTTTGGAGGGTTTCTTGTGTCTCTATCTCCTTCAGTTCTGCTCTGATCTTAATTATTTCTTGCCTTCTGCTAGCTTTTGAATGTGTTTGCTCTTGCTTCTCTAGTTCTTTTAATTGTGATGTTAGAGTGCCAATTTTAGATCTTTCCAGCTTTCTCTTGTGGGCATTTAGTGCTATAAATTTCCCTCTACACACTGCTTTAAATGTGTCCCAGAGATTCTGGTATGTTGTATCTTTGTTCTCATTGGTTTCAAAGAACATCTTTATTTCTGCCTTCATTTCATTATGTACCAAGTAGTCATTCAGGAGCAGGTTGTTCAGTTTCCATAATAGTTGAGTGGTTTTGATTGAGTTTCTTAGTCCTGAGTTCTAGTTTGATTGCACTGTGGTCTGAGAGACAGTTTGTTATAATTTCTGTTTTTGTACATTTGCTGAGGAGTGCTTTACTTCCAATTATGTGGTCAATTTTGGAATAAGTGCGATGTGATGCTGAGAGGAATGTATATTCTGTAGATTTGGGGTGGAGAGTTCTGTAGATGTCTATTAGGTCCGCCTTGTGCAGAGATGAGTTCAATTCCTGGATATCCTTGTTAATTTTCTGTCTTGTTGATCTGTCTAATGTTGACAGTGGGGTGTTGAAGTCTCCCATTATTATTGTGTAGGAGTCTAAGTCTCTTTGTAAGTCTCTAAGGACTTGCTTTATGAATATGGGTGTTTCTGTATTGGGTGCATATATAATTAGGATAGCCAGCTCTTCCTGTTGAATTGATCCCTTTACCATTATGCAACGGCCTTCTTTGTCTCTTGATCTTTGTTAGTTTAAAGTCTGTTTTATCAGAGACTAGGATTGCCACCCCTGCTTTTTTTGTTTTCTATTTGCTTGGTAGATCTTCCTCCATCCCTTTATTTTGAGCTTATGTGTGTCTCTGCATGTGAGATGGGTCTCCTGAATATAACAAACTGATGGGTCTTGACTCTTTATCCAGTTTGCCAGTCTGTGTCTTTTAATTGGACCATTTAGTCCATTTACATTTAAGGTTAATATTGTTATGTGTGAACTTGATCCTGTCATTATGATATTAACTGGTTATTTTGCTCGTTTGTTGATGCAGTTTCTTCCTAGCATCGATGTTCTTTACATTTTCGCATGTTATTGCAATGGCTAGTACTGGTTATTCCTTTCCATGTTTAGTGCTTCCTTCAGGATCTCTTGTAAGGCAGGCCTGGTCGTGACAAAATCTCTAAGCATTTGCTTATCTGTAAAGGATTTTATTTCTCCTTCACTTATGAAACTTAGTTTGGCTGGATATGAAATTCTGGGTTTAAAATTCTTTTCTTTAGGAATGTTGAATATTGGCCCCCACTCCCTTCTGGCTTGTAGAGTTTCTGCCGAGAGATCTGCTGTTAGTCTGATGGGCTTCCCTTTGTGGGTAACTCAACCTTTCTCTCTGGCTGCCCTTAAGATTTTTTCCTTCATTTCAACTTTGGTGAATCTGGCAATTATGTGTCTTGGAGTTTCTCTTCTCGAGGAGTATCTTTGTGGCGTTCTCTGTATTTCCTGAATTTGAACGTTGGCCTGCCCTACTAGGTTGGGGAAGTTCTCCTGGATGATATCCTGAAGAGTGTTTTCCAACTTGGTTCCATTTTCCCCCTCACTTTCAGGCACCCCAATCAGACGTAGATTTGGTCTTTTCACATAATCCCATATTTCTTGAAGGCTTTGTTCACTTCTTTTTCCTCTTTTTTCTTTAGACTTCACTTCTCACTTCATTTCATTCACTTGATCCTCAATCACTGATACTCTTTCTTCCAGTTGATCGAGTCGGTTACTGAAGCTTGTGCATTTGTCAGATATTTCTCGTGTCATGGTTTTTATCTCTGTCAGTTCGTTTATGGCCTTCTCTGCATTGATTATTCTAGTTAACCATTCTTCCGTTCTTTTTTCAAAATTTTTAGTTTCTTTGCACTGGGTACGTAATTCCTCCTTTAGCTCTGAGAAGTTTGATGGACTGAAGCCTTCTTCTCTCAACTCATCAAAGTCATTCTCCGTCCAACTTTGATCCATTGCTGGAGATGAGCTGCATTCTTTGGAGGGGGACATGCGCTCTTATTTTTTGAATTTCCAGCTTTTCTGCCCTGCTTTTTCCCCATGTTTATGATTTTATCTGCCTTTGGTCTTTGATGATGGTGACGTACTGATGGGGTTTTGGTGTGGGTGTCCTTCCTGTTTGTTAGTTTTCTTTCTAACAGTCAGTACCCTCAGCTGTAGGTCTGTTGGAGATTGCTTGAGGTCCACTCCAGAGGCTGCAGAAGATAGAATATTGCTGAACTGCAAGTGTACCTGTCTGATTCTTGCTTTGGAATTTTCGTCTCAGGGGTGTACCCTGCTGTGTGAGGTGTGTGGTCAGCCCCTAGTGGGGGATGTCTCCCAGTTAGGCTACTCAGAGGTCAGGGACCCACTTGAGCAGGCAATCTGTCTGTTCTCAGATCTCAACCTCCATGTTGGGAGATCTACTGCTCTCTTCAAAGCTGTCAGACAGGTTCATTTGTGTCTGCAGAGGTTTCTGCTGTTTTTTTTTTTTTTTTTTTTTTTTTTTTTTTTTTTTTTTTTTGCTGTGTCCTGTCCCCAGAGGTGGAGTCTACAGAGACAGGCAGGCCTCCTTGAGCTGCTGTGGGCTCCACCCAGTTAGAGCTTCCCAGCGGCTTTGTTTATCTACTTAAGCCTCAGCAATGGCGGGTGCCCCTCCCCCAGCCTCGCTGCTGCCTTGCTGTTAGATCGCATACTGCTGTGCTAGCAATGAGGGAGGCTCCACGTGCGTGGGACCCTCTCGGCCAGGTGTGAGATATAATCTCCTGGTGTGCCATTTGCTAAGGACCCTTCGTAAAGCACAGTATTGGGGTGGGAGTTACCCAATTTTCCAGGTGTTGTGAGTCTCAGTTCCCCTGGCTAGGAAAAGGGATTCCCTTCCCCTTTGGGCTTCCCAGGTGAGGTGATGCCTCGCCCTGCTTCAGCTCTCACTGGTCGAGCTGCAGCAACTGACCAGCACCAATTGTCCCGCACTCCCTAGTGAGATGAACCCAGTACCTCAGTTGAAAATGCAGAAATCACCCATCTTCTGTGTCGCTGGTGCTGGGAGCTGGAGACTGGAGCTGTTCCTATTCGGCCATCTTTTCCGCACCCACCCCCCTCAAGTTTCTAAGAAGAAGGTCAAGAGAACTGTAAAAGGTGTTCATCTTATATCATCAAAGATTTTCAAAACTGGGATGGTTTATTGCATAGATTGTTCTCTTTAATAAATGGATACTCATTCTAAATTGATGAATTAATAACACCAATATTTGCTAGTATTCAGCTGTTTCTACAATTTTTATAAAAGACAAAAAATAACAATATTTCAGTAAATATCATTAAAATTCATGGTGTATTTTCTGTTGAAGATACTTTATGGGGAAGTTTGTAAGAGCAAGAAATTAAACAACATAAAATGTTTTCAAATAGGGTATTTATAAACTTCTGCAAAACTCATCTTTATATTGAAGACTTTTGTTAACAATTTGTGTTTCTTGTTTGTTCATGTAGTAGAACATTGTCAAAACTGGAATTAATAATAAGTGTTCTCTGACCAACAAGGAGAGAAAGAAGAAGGATAAATCTGGTTATAATAGCTATAGGACAAGAAGAAGATCAACTTTGATAAAGTCATTGATAAATTTGTATAAGTTAAGACTCAACAGAAAAATGGTAATATTTATAAATATAACAAATCTGTATGTCATGTATTTTTCCTTTTTTAAAAAAAATATTGCAATTAAAACTATCCATCATTTTCCTTTTGGATTTTTTTTTTAATTTTTCTATCATGATTCCACATATATGAAATTCAGTAACATAAAATTCTTACCCTACAATTTTTTTGCCATAATTCACAGTTACTTCATCTTATTAATATCCCAGAAAATAATTTTGTCCTATAGACAAGGAGGTTGTTAAAAAATGATTCACCCTGACTGTCAAACAAACCAGACATTGCCCTCATTAGAACTCTAAACATCTCAATTTAAATCACTTTGCACCAACCTCTGAAAAAACTTAAATTCTATCAAAAGTTTACTGTATAGATTGGATATTAAGGAATTATTATACATTTTTAGCTATCCATGAAGATGGCATTTACATATGAAAATGTGGAAGGCCATAATGTCTGAGATATTTTTGAAGTATTTTATCAACAAAAGAAAAAATATGTGAGGAAACAAAGAAGATATTAAAAAGATATCAAACAAGTTTAGAATAATGTTTATCATTTGAATAATGTATATTTGGAAGTTTGTTATAACATTCTCTCTCTGGGCAGAATAATTCAATTTTTTCATAACAAAAAATAATCATGAAATAGTTCACTTTGATCAATGGATCTGGATTGATACATTACATCATTATGCTTTCTGAGAAAAGCTGGCCATCAGCAGGACTGAATTAAAAAAAAAAAAACAAAAAAAAAAACACGTAAATTTTAGTACGTGTCTTAAAGACCCAAAGTCTACCTTAAAACTGTGTACTTATTCTTCCACAACAGAGATACTTACTTTGTAGGGCGGATATAATACTTTGTGTAGTCCATCTTGATATCTCTCTCCCTCTTTTTTCCCCTCACAAACACATCTTATTCTGCCTGCATTCAGAAATTGCAACTTGAAAAGTAAGCATGTCTGGAGATGGAAGACCTGTAGTAAATACGGTAACACAAAAAGTTAAAAGATGAAGGGAGTTCT
Source organism: Rhinopithecus roxellana (assembly GCF_007565055.1). Lineage (NCBI taxonomy): Eukaryota > Metazoa > Chordata > Mammalia > Primates > Cercopithecidae > Rhinopithecus > Rhinopithecus roxellana. The sequence goes on along the minus strand of NC_044561.1, from coordinate 64,926,457 downwards.
TCTTGTTGCAATGTATCATAGGAATTATGAATTAGTTTAGTAGGTTATGAATTATGAATGAGTTTATTAGTTCATATGAATTATGAATTAGTTTATTCTTCAGTTCAGAAATTCACTGAAATACTCAGTGGGAATAAGAGAAGAATCCAACTCGGTGAAGTAATAGCTCACAAATAGCTTCACTTCATTACTTTCTATGTTCCAGCATCTCTGATAGTTGATGTGCACCTTTCCATTTCTAGTTCAGGAAAATATTAAGTAAAGTCTCAGGAATATAAAGAAAATAGGACAAAGCGGGTAAGAAAAATGTGCTAAGTAGAAGAATATTTACAACAAGTGTGTCTACACATGTGGGAAAGGAAAGTAAGGATCTTACAATAAGGAAGATGAACCTACGCACCTAATCCATCACCCGTGGAAGCAGCAGGCCAGGAAGGACACCTAGTCCAAAATAGAAAATATATGAAGTTAAAGTTAATGAAGCCATTGGTCAGAGTCTTACAATGGCAAGGGCCAAGGGAGAGGAGACAAACAAGGTGGGAGAACTAAAGTTCATATCATTACTCAAGAACCAATCTGTTTCTGAAAAGGTGAAAAGAATAAGAAAAGACCACTTCTGCAGAGGCAGGAGCAGAATATATAATCAGGAAATCTGAAGGGCAAAGAATTAGGAAAGTCCCCGGGTAGTGTCAAGGGAAATTAAAATAGACATAGTTAGAAAGATAAGGAAGATTTAATTCAAGACTATTGAAATAGGAAAGAAAACAAAAGGCAGTCTGAACTGAACTGAGGAAGTCTGAAGGATCAAGAATTAAGACAGTCCCCAGGTAGTCTCAAGGAAAAATTAAACCTGACAAGGTAAAAACGCTAAGGAAGAGTTTATTCAAGACTATTGCAACAGGGAAGATAAAACAAAAGGCAGGATGGACTGAACTCTGCTGCAGCAAAAGGCTGGAGAGTTTTGAAGAGCTGGGGTGGTGGATTATAAGCCGTGTGTCTTTTCAAATGAGCCTCATTCAAAGGAAATGTAATTTCAACTTTTATTTTAGATTCAGCAGGTACATATGCTGGTTTGCTAGATGGATATATTGTGTGATGCTGGGTTTTAGTATTGATGATCCCATCACCCAGCAGGTGACCATAGTACCCCACAGGTAATTTTTCAGCCCATACCTCTCTTCCTCCTTCCTCCCTCTAGTTGTCTGCAAGGTTCCACCTTTATGTCCACATGTTTTTGGTGTTTAGCTCCCAATAATATGTAAGAATATGCTGTATTTGGCTTTCTGTTCCTGCGTTGATTCACTTAGAATAATGGCTTGTTATTTGAAAAATGTAAACTCTCTTTTTATGACTGAAGGAAATTTTACAACTTAGATTTAGGCTTCTGTGCTCAGGTAGAGACTGGGAGATGGGGGCTCTATCTTCCTTAATGATTACATGTCAAAGGGATGGCTCCCAGGTCCTTGAAAAAGACAGTCCTACGGTATAAAAACACCAAGATACTTTTGAAACAGCTTGACATCTCAAAGAAGCGGAGAAAGAATTTGCAATTATGTGTTGTCAAAACTACATGCTTTAAGAAGTGAGAGTTCAGGGGCCTAGAATCAGAAAGAAGTCTGTCCAAGGTTTAGTCAATCTGAAGAGAACATTAAACCATCTTGTTCAGAATGGTTGCTGCTAAAATGCAGAACTGAAGAACAGAGTTATCTCTATTTATTAGTTACCTTTGAATATCTTGTAAGAAGGTACTTCTGTACTTTAAAGGATCCAGTGATTACGATTAGCCCTAATTACCATAATAGAATGTTGTTCTTCATTTTGATACTTCTTTTTATCAAGGCACATTTCCCTTCTAATATTTAGGCAAAGGTATCAAATGGTCCTTCACCAAGGCCTAGAAGGCTGATTGAAACTGAAGAAGATGAAAGTGCAATGGAAGAGCATATACATGTGCTCAGTATTACAGAGGACTTCAGCCATTGAGGTGCAGGTCTTTCAGTCAAGGCCCTGCTCTATATTTCCAGTTTGAAATTATCCAGGGAGACTGGTGTGTATGAAACAAACAGAGAGAAGCCGAAGGAAGTGTTTGGCCATAATGCAGAATGGGTGGAGAAGGCCAGTTGCTGAGAAGATATTAAAATAATAAGACAGGTTCTCTAATTCAGAGTCAACCAATATGGGAAGGAAATAGTTTAATTAAATGATGATGAAGCAGTGCAATGCAGAGTCTCCAAAGTGCTCACCAAGTCATTTCTTCAATCTTAAACTCAAAGCTATTCTTTTCTTGCCTACAACCACCATCTTTTAGAAAGGTGAGACCATGGGATCAAGTTTCGGCTGATAAAATGTGGGCAGAGATGAGGCACCTCTCTTCCTGATCTATTGCCTGATTTTTCTTTTTCTCTCTTTCCTATTGAAGGCTGGGAAGATGGAAATGAGTCTGGAGAACTCCATATTTTTGGAGGATGTTGGAACCACTTGATGGAATACCTATATCCTGTATCTCAGTTCTTTAAAAAGTACCGTCCAAGGGAATTGCATGTTTAGGAAATCTACATTGGATTTAGGAAGAGCAAAACATATACATTTGTTGTGTTTAAGACACAGAGATATTTGATTATTTTGGCAGTTTACTGAGTTCTTAGTTCTAGAACTAAAGTGCAAAAACAAGGCTGACAAAGTAAATGTAGAATGTTGGAACAAAAACGAGAACGAATAAAGTCGCTAAAGGAAAGTAAAAGGACAAAAGAAACAATACTCAAAAACAGAGCCCTGGGAATGTCTCAGATTAGGAAACAAAAGGAGGATGAGTAGCTCTAAAGGAATAAAATAAACTGATTATGTAATAAGTATATAATAACGTAATGTCATTGAAAATAGGAGAGTGAACTTTTTTTGAACGAGGGGTTAAACTGAATAAATAAGATCCAAAACTACATTGATTAAATGTGTACATGAGAGGGATTTTGAAATTTTAAGTTCAATTTATCATAAAACTTACAGTTGATAGGAGACATTTCATTCAGTGCTCTCATTTTAAAACGGATATGGAAAAATTAATAGAGAAAGATACAGATTAAAATTACATGTAATTCTTAAAAATACAGTGAGTCTTTTAATCAAGATAAACTATCATACATGTTTCAGCAACACATTTTTTCAAATATATTACTGTTTGCTGTTTTATGTTAAAGTCTGTGCCAGACACTTAAGGAGTCAATGTAAAAGTAGACAGAGTTTCTTCACTCTTATTCCAGTGAAATTATTAGAAAATTGATCAATGCTTAATTATTTAAGAGGGAAGTTTTGCTTGTATTATTACTAGGAAAAAGAGATACTAGCAAAAATATATCTAAACATCCAAATAGTGATACTACAGCAGACCAGGAAATTTTAGAATTATATGCAATTGTAGACTCTGAATCTAAAATTATTTAGCTAGCAGGAACCTCTAGGAAATACTCATGAATGAGCTACAGGATGTTATTGTATTCCTGAAATTAAAAGTAAAATGCAAAGTGAAAGCCATTTTTATGGAGAGAAGAGATATAACTTTAATCGAATTTTCAAAATGTCCATGACTCAAAAAGATCAAAAGAAATTGTTACAGTTCAGCTTTATCCCTTTTCAAATGAGGTACATAAAATTCAGACCAATAAAATGTCTTATACAAAGTCACACAGGTAGCTACAAAATTATGACCATAATATGTGTGTTCTTATCTATAGTACTATTCTTTTCCATGTATCCTTTCCAATATTGTTACTGTTCTATGAAGAATGCTAGAAACAATAAAAAAAAATTGAAATCTAATGATACAGTTACAGGGTAGAGGCAGGGGATGATTTTTCTCATTCTTTAAGATCATACAACTGTTTTATTCTGTTGCTTCCCCTGTAAAATGCCTGGAACTATTCTAATAAGCATAACTTTTTACATGTTTTGGGGTAGTTATTAAATCTGTCTAGGCCTTTCAGGCAAGATATTATCAATTCTACTCTTTCTTTACATATTGTATTTTCCATTACTTTTATATTTGCTCTCTTATGAAAGGTCTCAAGGTTTTTCCCATGTATTTTCATGTTTGATAATCACAAATTAAAGACATGGTAAATACTCTAGAAAAATATCCCTTTCCTGAAGCATTTTCTATTATTTATTCTTTACTCTTGTAGACATTTCACTTACGTAATTACTTTGGTCTCTCTAAAGTTGAGGGAACTTTGGAGAAAATAAAAGTATCCAAATAAACTGAATTAAATACTTTAACACAAGTTTTTGAGATTTTTCATGAAATTTGATAGCAGTGTAATGTAGTTAAAGAGAATGGACTATGAGGCATTTATGAGCTGCTTTCAAATATTTCCAACAAGTAATTAATGGTGTAACATCGGGTATATTATTTTACTTCTATGAGTGTCCACCTCCTTCTTAAAATGGAAGTATTAGTAGAGAGAGTCAAGGTTTTTAAATTAAACATATCAGTGAATTAGAAATAGTAGATTTAAATTTCCTATAACCCTTCCTAAAAATTTTAATTATTTGTTAAATCGTAATGTGTGATTTGAAATATATATTAGCAACCTTACTCAATATTATTAATTTATGCTAAAAGATGACACAATATTGATTATTAGATTTTATCATTTTATCTTTCAGATATATCCTACATTGTCTTTTTTTCAGTTTTCATGTTAATGTTGAATTCCACAAATAATTTGGATTTTCTAAATTTTATTTAGCTCCACAACCCCTAGTTCAAAGGAAATTATGGATGAACAAAGTGTGAAACAAATAAAAATCAAACTGGTTTTATTTAGTAATGAGTTGACAGTTCAACAGCTCACCTGCTGATTTGACATTTTTTCCCCAATGCTATAATCCTCCTGAGAGTTCATATTTAAAATAGTAATGGGGATGTATTTATGGGAGAATTATGTTTGAACTCTGTATCTTTTCCTAGGCACCAATTTTATTTTGTATAGTATTTTAAGGCACAAATTGCATGTGTGTGTGAGAGTGAGTGAGTGTGTGTGTGAATGCTGATGATAATGTGTATACATCTTCAATCCTAGCATAGAGAAATAATTTTGACTCCCAAAATATCACTTTTACTTCCCACAGCTTCTTATTGTTCCCTTTTTTGCCCCAAAATTTGTCTATAAGAAGTATTTTCTAAAGTTTGACAAAAATTTAATCCAATTATTTTAAAGCTTAAAAAAATCAAGTCTGAGGAACATAAATAGAAAGGAACTGGAGTAGTACTGCACAGGTCATGCTTTACTGAGATAACATATTCACATGTCCCAGAATCTCAGTAACTTGCAGCTTTTTCTTTATTTTATTTATTTACTCATTATTTTCGCAATTTAATTTAAAATATGTTTACTAGTATATTATGAAGGAGCTCACTGAATAATTGATACTACCGTGAAAATAGATATATTTTGTGGTTTGAAATATGCATATGACAATTTTTGGAACAAATGAGAACACTATATTTTCTACATAAAGAGTGGTAGTCACACATGTTAATGCCTGAATTACAATATGATGCAGCACAAGGCAACACAATATATCACAATAACAATACTGGGTACAAGGTACCTCTGCGCTATAAACCTGGAATTGTTTTACTGATGGCCTGGCGACGCAAACGTGAGTATCTGGTTATAATTTAATGTGAAAAGTGTTTCTGCAGGCATTTTAACGGTAGACATTTTTATTGTTAGTCAAGTTTAGCTTTTTGCAAGACAGGTAAACATAAAACAACCATGACATGTTACTTCATTGTTTAGTGACCAATAGATCCAAGAAATATTTTTCCAAATGCAAATAATGTTCCTATTTTCAATGCTAAAAGAAATAAATATTTGTCAAAATTGAGTACACCGAATGCTGTGTGTTTTACATGTGATTTTTTCATTGTTCTGTAAGTACATGAATTTTAACAAATATAACTCTTCATGCTTAAAACATAAATATTTTATTAAATAACTGAATTTTTTTTTAAAGTCATGGCTCTTGGAGACTGGCATGAGTTTAAATATATTAAGTACATAACGGGGTGCCTAACACTCAACGGAGACATATTTTCTTCAATTTCCCTTCTTTATTAAATATTATGATTTACTTTCTGCTATGTTTTAAAAGATAATTTAATTTACTGTCAATCCATAAATTGATGATGGATGTCAAAAGTTTCCCCCTCATCAAGTCCAAAGCAGTATCTTCATTTTAGAAAATCTCCTTCAATTTTTTCCTCCAAGCAAATATCTCCCAAATTTTAAATTATGTCTTGTTTTATTTTCGTTTGCTAATCTACAAACATGTGTTGAATACGAATTTCACTCTAAGTACTACGCTGAACATTAGGAAAATGATGTCAATAAGAAAAATATATTTTCTATCCTCAGATGCCTTACATTCTGATGGGAAAATACAGAATAGAAAGAATTAAGTAAATAATTTAACTCCTTAGAGTGCTCTGTGCTTTGAAAATTCAGAGGAAAAATATCAGTCAATGTATGACAAGAGGAAAAACTACTTTTGGAAGGATATGCTGAAAGAACTCTTTGATCTTGATATGTCCTATATCTTATTGACAAGATGTGAAACTCTGAGGAAAAGACCATCTAGGTAAATACATAAACAAGGATAGTGCCTTGATTGGAATAAGTTTGATTTGGCAAAGGAAAAAGAATTACCAATCTCATGTTTACATTACAGAAAGAGTTTTCTAGCTATTTTTATCCTTGCCATCCTATATTCAGTTCTCCAGACAGCAGCGTTTGTTGAAAAACATCATCAGATGCTTTGCTTGGCTAGTGAAAGGACTTCAATAACTTCTTTTGAAATATAAAATAAATTTCAAATGATTTACTATAGCCTGCAAAGCCAACTCATGCTCAATCTTGTCTTTCTGACATCATCTTCCATTAGTACTCTTCTCATTCAACAAGCTCCAACAATATTGATTTCATGGTAAAGGGTAGAACATTAACACACACATGCTTTATCGGTTTGCAATTGGTGACAGTTTGAAGACTAAGATGCATTGGTGAAGGCGACAAGATGTATCCTCGACTTGGAATGTAATCATGCTTGATATTCTTCAGAGTGTTGTAACTGAGAAAGAAAAAGCAACGATGTGCCCAAGGTTTTGGTTTGAGAAATTAAGTAAGAAGTAGAATGTGACTGAGTGTAACGTGGGCAAAGCTGAATTTATTATTGCTCATGCAACCCCTCCCAATCTGGCCCTTTGCTCCATTACCTGGCAAGTCATTCATTTGAATGACTCTATTACCTTCACTCTTCACATCTAATTAATAGTCAGATTCAATTGACTATAAGTTCTTAATATATTTGTGTCAGATCTCTACCAGGCATCTATTAACTGGGTTAGGGATAGGGTTAGGGTTCAGGTTCGGTTATAGTATATATGACATATATACCTGGTGATGAGATTTCAACATTCTCTCTCCAAATATTCCTAAAAGGCAAATCCAACTATCTCACGCTCTGCAGAAAGTCCTTTATGACTTTGTATTACCTTCAAAATCAAATCTAAACTTAGTAGAAAGGGAGATAGATAGATGATAGATAGACGATAGATAGATAGATAGATAGATAGATAGATAGATAGATAGATGATAGATAGATAGATGATAGATAATAGATAGATACCTCCATCATAAGGTTTCTGCTTCTACCACTAATGTAATCTTTTACTGTCTCCTATTTAGGACTTCCAGCTTTACCTATTCTTAAATAATTATGACCTCCAAAAATAAATGTTTCATAATCTATTCCTTTTTTCCCCCTTGAATGTCTTCTTCCACCATTGGACAACTGGTCACATATAAAGACTCATTTCAAGGGTATTATTCTAGTAAATCCCATTTATAAAAAAAATTTTTTTTTTAAAGATCACGGACAGCACAATATATTAGTTGCTGATTGTATGACTCATTGCTACGTGTTAGAAAAATCAGAAAACTTACTGACCTGAAAGAACAACAATTACTTTGTTTCTGTATCTACTCCTTGGGTAGGGCTTATGATGGGTTTAGTAGGGAGTTTGCCTTTGATTCAAGAGGTCTGTTTAAAGTAATTGATCTCAGAACTGGAGAACATACTATCAAAATGGTTAACTCACATAGGTGGTGATTTGGTACTAGCTATCAGTTGGGATCTCAGCTATACTGTCAGTCAAAATTCATGCATACATCCTTTCCATGGAGTCTCTGTGTTTTGCCTGTTTGAACATTCTCACAGCATGCTGGCTCTTTTTCTACAGCAAGCATCTCAAAAGATCACAGTGGATGATGATGGCATTTTTATGTAATATGTTGAAGCAGTCACAAAAAGCCATTGAGTTTTAAAGAGAGAGGGCAAAGACCCTATCATAGGTTGCATTGTAGAAAGAACTTATGGAATGGAGATACTGTTGTGATCACCATTGAAAAATGCAATACACCACAAAAATTTTGATTGCAGACCCCACACTCCAAAGTATATCACCCCACTCTTATAAATTCTGGCTCCCATTCTAAAGAAATCAATTGCTTGTTAGAGAGAATGGATTTGACGGACTACTTAATCACATGGCAAATAATAACTTTTTCATTTGTTTTCTCGTTTATGGCTGATATGAAATGACATGGTGGGAAGAGGCTCAGCTTATTCCTGGTATAAATCACACACAGTGTAAGGATCATCAGGCATGAAATATTTCAGCATTTTACCTTTATGCAAAGGAAACCCATGTTCTACGTTATTATAAATTATTCCCATCCCTGTTTACTTAAATAACTATACCTGCTAAGATTTTCTTGCTTAGCAGAATTCCAGGTCAACTAACTCCAACTTACTTATAACAGTCCTCAACTTATGTAATGTAACTCAGACACTAAAAGGGAGTCATGTGCTCTTCCAGCTTCAGGGAAACATGATTGATAGTAACTTCTCTATTCTAATACAACTGATGACCTCCAGAAATGTCTGTACTACTAAAAGCAAAGTCGTTACATAGCCTGAGTTCAAATTTTTATGAAACAAGAGGTGCTCAGGTATTATCACCTTTCTAGGCCCATTCTGTAGACTGTAAGTACCTGTGAATTGAATATTTTGGTGTCATCATGGAGGGGAAGTCTGGTTCATGTCGTCTAAAGTTTAATCACTAAGGCAGATGGAACAATAACTAAGGAGTGGTGGGATGAAGCAAAAATAGGCAGATTTTGCTACAGATGCATATAGAGGGCAGGAACAAAGGTTAACATATCCAGAATGACATAACAAAACTTGCATTTTCAATATCTGGTTTCTTATTACATTGTACCTCTTTTCTTTCAAGGTGCATGTGTGATTCATACTCTAAGCACTATGGGTAATAAAGGTAATCCTCCACTAATGCTATATGCACTAATAATGACAGCACAAAGAAACCAATTGCTAATATTATTTATTATGGTCTTTATGGCACTGGGAGATTATTATAAACAGAGTTCATGTAAGGTCTTATATACAATAACATGAAACCACACTATATATGATGAAAAGTCAGACAATTTCCAAACACTGAGCCAGGCACTTTCTACACATTGGATAATAAATGATATGTGCAGTAATTTGCTTTAGTATTTAGTTAATCGATTATTTAAATACATCATATTCAATATATTATCAGGAAGTATATGTGCTCTAACCTATTGCAGGATAATATTTCAAGATTAGTCCCTAATCAGGAAACACACATGATACCTCTTAGTTACTGCATACTTGTGAATGGAGGACATAAATTCTCCCATGTCAAGAAAGCATAAGACACTAAAGTAGAAACTCAAAATATGAGTGACAAGTTTTGCAGATATTATGTTTGATTCAGGTACATACTCCACTTTAAAGACATTAAGCATATTAGATGATTTTTTTAGTTCATATATGAAATTGGGCACAGAAGAGTAAGAAAAACAGTGTGAGAGAAGCTTACCAAGACACAGTGATCTGGGTAAGTTAGGAGCATTAATTTTGTGTAGCCAGGTATTGAGAGAGTACATGCATAACAGCAAAAATACAAAGCCATAACAACAAATAACTTCCTGACAAAATCATGCAAAAATCAACACATACTTTTTTGGTTTTTGTTTTGTTTTGTTTTGTTTTAATTAAATGGGCTTCTCTAAGTGGAACAAAAACAGAGCCATTGGATAAATATCATAACAGAGAAATGATCCACATTTTCATGTTTCATATAAATATTGTAATTTTGTCCCAAATCAGGAGTTACACAATTGGGTGATGGATGTGAGATGGAAATCCTGACTCACAGCATAATAATTGTAAATATAGCATTAAAGATGCATTTCTACAGGAGAACATGAACAGCTTTTGCTTGTTGGTTACAGTTTTGCAGATCTAATAGTTAACTTTAACAAGACAGCATTTCTACTGATGCATAAGTTCTACCGATAAGCTTCAGGATCATCTCATTCTAGTCATAACTATTGTCTGTCTTGAAGCCTGATAGGGCGTTGGTCTTCTTCTTCTGTGGACATTTTCTCACTGTGAAGGGACACATTATGTTATAGGGAATATAGCACATGTACCCTTTGCTGCCAGGTATGCATACGAGTGTGGCCATTCTACCAGATTGTTCTTTTCTGCAAAGCCTTGCAGAGGTGGAAATACTTGCCCTCCTACAGAGAGCTTGAGATTGAGTCATTAAACTTAATGTAGCAAAAAAGCAATGTTTGGGATCATTATAGAGCTTGTTTTGGATTTGCATATGCTTAATGCAAATTTGTGATAGCCAAAATTTCAACATAGAGATATCTATTCACCATAACGATTAAGTTCCCATTTCAGTGCTTTCAGGTATTGGAAAATATGTATGTAAAAATATGCATACATGCACATATACATGAATATATATATATGTAAAATCAAGTGAAGCAACCAAGCTGTACATATATTAAGGAAAATATCTAGCTCGAAATAAAATAGCTTAAATATGACTATGAAAGGAAAAGAGTTATCTGTGTTGATTGGCGTTATCTGTGTTGATCGGCCCTGATTACTAATCCTTGTTAAGTTTAAGTTTCTTTTAAATAAAATGTTGTATAATCATCTTTTTTTTCTAGCAGTTTGATGAATGTATTGTTTGGGACATTTTAAAAAATATTTCTCCATTAATGTGTTCTAAAAAAAAATGTTAGATATTGATCCAGAATACTTCAAGAATGGAGATTCCAAAATATTTCAACATAACCAACATGACCTGTTTTTATGTTTCACTGTGGCAGACTTCCCCAGGATCCCGAGTAATTCCCACCTCATGGTATATCCACACCTCTGTGTGCTCTCCCCACAACCCCTGCCCCTTGGCTGGAGGTGGCAACTGTGACTTGTTTCTAACCATTAGTGTACGGCAAACATGGCAACAGTAATGGCATGTCATGCCTGTGGTTACATAATATGGTAACGTTAATGGAACGCCTATGCCATGGTTCCCGTGGTCACATGATGTAAGACTTCATTCTAGCAGACTGAACGGGAAAATTCACCTTTGCTGGATTTGAAAGTAAGCTTCTATTTGTGAGAAGACCTATAAAGTGGCTCATGTGACAAATAAAAAAAATTAAAAACTTCAGGCACTTATAGGAGCCAAGAGAGGCCTGAAGGCTGTGGCCGTCAAGGAAACGGGAATCCCAGTCCTATAAATCCAGGAAGATTGATCCTGCCAACAACCAGAGAGAGCCTGAAGGTGACTCTGATCCAGCAGAGCCTCTGATGAGACTGAAGCCATGACCAACACCTGGACTGCAGCCTGGTGAGGTCCAATTAAGCTATAGTTGGATTTCCAACATACAGAAACTGAAATACCAAATGTGTGTTGTTTTAAGGCACTAAGTGTATGATAATTTGTTATGAAGCATAGAAATTAATATACTCATACATTAATGTGCCTGCAGCCAAAGTAGAACATTTCAGTAAAGCTGAACCTTATGAAACCAGCCACAATTAAAAGAAGAAAATTTTCACCTTTAATATGCATTTAACATTTTATGGAGACATATTTAATGAGGAAATTATTTCATTTCTATATTTTGTGCCCTGGATCCATTAGAATTAGCATGAGACTAGACAAAGAAAAGGAGTTATTCTTCTCTCGTGATTTACAGTCCTAAAGGTTGTCGTTCTTAGCAGTACTATAAATCAGAAGTGTCTTTATAAGTTATTAAAAACTTACAGTAGCAATTAAAAATTAGACTCAACCCTTAATATTTGGAATTGCTGAATGCAAATGTCCATGTTCTCTTTTTCACACACCATGTGTGGGGAGTGCTATGGTCTGAATGTGTTCTCCAAAATTTAAGTATTGAAACTTAATTCCCACTGTGATGGTATTGAGAGATGGGGCTTTTGGGACATTTTTAAGTCAATGAGGGTGAAACTCTCATGAATGGGATTAAGGCCTACATAAAAGAGGCTTCAAACAGCATTTGGCTTTTTTTGGGGGGGGGTGTTCTAGGGTTTTTGGTTTTTATTTTTTTGCCCTTCCGCCTTTGCCTTGTGAGGACACTGTGTTTGTCCTTTTCAGAGGGCACAACAGCAAGGTACTATCCTGGAAAGCTGAGAGCAGCCCTTACCAGACACCAGAGCAGCTAGTGACTGGTTCTTAGACTTTCCAGCCTTCAGAACTGCAAGAAAGAAGTTTAAAACATTTCTGTATCTACGTTTTTACATGTTTACATTATCTGTTGCCCAGTCTCAGTTATTTTGTTATAGCAGCACAAAGACAGAGAAAGAGCAGGAATTGAGTCTCTTTATGCAAAGGAAATGGGCTTTTCGAGAACTGCGAAGGCAAATCTGGGTCTTTCACTGGTTAACAGCTACTACCTTAATGTCCTCTCATTCCTATAAGACAAAAATATGGTCCGACATCCAAGGCTCTTCACAATACGACTCCACTTATGTTCCTAACATCCCGTCCTGCTTTCACGATATACCAAAATACTCAGTTATATAAACTGGCAATAGAATGTGTTGCTTTTTGATCTATGAGCTGCCTATGTCGCCACTTCCTATTTTGTTCATTCGCAGCTTCTTCAAATATGACTCCCCAGGGATGTGTCAGTTGCACTCCATTCATGCTGAAGCCCTGCCACCGCATTCCCAGTCCTCTTAACACCAAGAATGTTGCACTGTGATCTTTTTATATGCATTTACCTTTATAATTAACAACAATTGTCTTGAAGTCAGGGACAGTGTGTCATTCATATTTATATAACCAAATGCACCAACTAGCATGCAGTAAAACTTAAGAGATTCATTTAGTGCATATACACACACAGTGCAGTCAGCCCTCAATAGATTATTGAATCAATAGTTTGTAAGATAGTATTTGATTTTAAAAGGCTTTCACAAAAATAATGAGTTCTTCAGAGGAAACTTTAATTCCATAACGCTTTCTAAAAATGTGACGGTTACTTTTATCTGTCAACTTCACTAGGCTTTGATGCTGAGTGGTTTGGCCTTACATCTGTCTAGATATTGCTGTGAAGATATTTGTGTGTGTTTTTAAAATTTCCAATCAGAGGAATTAAAGGAAAACAAGATTACCCTCCAAAAGGAGAGTGGGCCTCATTCAATTTATTGAATGCATGAAATGACAAGATGGAAGAATCTCAAAGAAGAATTAATTTCTTCTCCAGACCGCAACATAGAAATCTTGCCTGAGTTTCCAGCCTCTTGACTCATTTCCAAACTATTTCAGATTTAAGATGGCAACACCAACCTTTACCTGAATTTCCAGGTTCCTGGCTACACATCTCAAATTTACTAGCCCCCACATTGCTAGAGTCAATTCTTAAAATATATTTCTAGATAGATGATTAGATAGATGATAAATTGATAGAGCTATTGGTTCTCTGGATTACCCTAACTCATACAGTGAATAAGTTTTAACTGATGATGGCTTAATATTTACTCTGCCCTAAAAATGGCCAATCCAATAGGAAAAGTAAAAGAATGTCCTAATCCCGTTATTTTGAACCTTCAATAAGATTAATCTTCTGGAATTTCAGAAAATTGCTTTTGACAATTAAATATCATATGTATAAAATGTGTGTTAAAGCAGTGTGTGGTGGCTCACACCTGTAATGCCAGCACTTTGGGAGGCCGAGGCAGGTGGATAACGAGGTCAGGAGACGGAGACCATCCTGGGTAAAAAGATGAAATCCCATCTCCAATAAAAAGAAAAAAAAATTAGCCAGACCTGGTGGCACGTGCTTGTCGTCCCAGCTAGTCGGGAGGCTGAGGCAGAATTGCTTGAACTTAGGAGGTGGAGGTTGCAGTGAATCAAAATCACACCACTGCATTCCAGCCTGGGCAACAGAGAAGACTCCATCTCAAAAACAAACAAAAAACAAAACAAAAAAAACAAACAAAAAAACCCACACAATTTTACTTTTAACCAACTTTCCTTATATATCTATGTTAATTATATCAAACTCAATCTTGGTTTCAATGGATATTTAGATGATTTAAGGATGTCATTATGAGATAAATGGTTTTTTAACAAGTATTTTATTGTCCTATGGGCTGGGACATTTTTTGACAGAGTATCTATATAAAATGAAAGCAAAAAGGATCACTACTAGTGAGAGATATAGTTCCTATCAAAATACTCAGAGCAGTAGAGGAGGCTGTAGGCAGAGTAATGCAATCCCCTTTAAAAAGATGTCCCCATTCTAATCACCAGATCTTGTTGATATTAATATATTATCCAATACAGAAAAAAAGGGTTTGTAAAAATAAGCAAAGTTCCTTGAGATGTGGAAATTATCTCGAGTCTGATCTAATATCTCTCTCTCTCTCTGTCTCTCTCTCTCTCTCTCTCTCTCACACACACACACACACACATACACACACACACACACACACATACACACACACACACCTTAAAAGTAGGAATCCTTTCCCATCTGCAATCAGAGGAAGAGTCGACAAAAGCAAAGGCACTAGTTTTGACGATGATGGAAGGTGGCCATGAGCTAATGAGTGCAAATGGTTTCTAGAAACCAGAAAAAGCAAGAAAATAGATTGTCCCTCAGAGTCTCCAGAACACAATGCAGTAGGTACTGACACTTTGATTTTAGCCCACTGAGGCCCATGTCAGACTTCTAACTCATAGAAATTCAAGAGAATACATTTGTATTGTTTTCTGCCAAAGAGTCGGTGGTAATTTATAACAGCAGCATTAGAAAACTGATACATAGGTTTTCAAAGTAATTATGCTTTGGTGACACGTCTATGAAGTTAAAAATGCACTATTCACATAAGGTCATCTAGCACAGGAAAGTATTTACTCACACCACTGATAGCTTCCACCAGCAGGCAATTATGAGCACAGCTCAGTGGGTTCAGTGGTGACCTTAGTACACAGCTAGAACTTCTAGATTGTTTCATTGAGGAAGACCTCAATTCAGAGCTGTAGCCAAGCCTTTTGAAGATGTCGGGCATTATTTAAGAAAGTTAGAAATTTTGGACTTCATAATATCATCTTTTTCCCCAGCATACCTTGGGGTGCATTCTTGTCTTCAGTGTTTCTAAGGAGAAGCTTTTCAATTCCATTATCTCTAATAGGCACAGATGTACTATCCAAAGTTCAATGATTGCATTGCCTGGCACAGTGAATTCCTGTGGATGAATAAGTAGTATATTGGGCTCTAAAAGAACAATATTGAGGATAGTCAATCTTTCAAAATTATATCAATTTTGCAAAAACAAGACAGAGATCTCTTGACTGATCATTGAATGAATGTCTAAATTATAAGCTATTCAATGAAGAAATGTTGCTGTAAGATGCTCTGCTCCCTGCATATAGACAGATTAGTAAAAGAAAGAGGTAAAGATAAAGTGAAGATAATTTATTTCCTATCACACAGGGTTATTCTGAGGAAAAAATGGGATAAAGAAAAAGATGTTCGAAATTATATACATATGGAGAAGCAAGACTTTATTAAAAATCAGAAAAGCTACTGAAGAGAAATAAAGATGAAAGAAAAATATAATGTACCTTTTGTATTGGTAATATATAATATTTTAAGGATTCTATAGCAGCAATAACTTTAAAGCATTTCCTTCTCTAAATAAATTTTTGATTCAATCCTAAAAATACATATATTAAGAGTCTGAAAACAGCTAATTGTGACCATCCTCCATAAGCTAAATTAAGTTCCAACTTAATATTCATTGATGTTCCCTAATGCCCAAATGCTTGGAGATTAGCACTGTCTAATAAAGACAAAATGTGAGATACATATTTAATTTTAAATTTCTGGCAGCTGCATTTAAAGGGCAGAAAAGACAGAGATAAACTTAGTTTTAACAATATATTACATTTAATCTAATACATTCAAAATAGTATTATTTCAATATGTAATCAATATTGTAAATATTATTAATGTATTTTATCTTTCTGTTTTACTATGCTTATAAAATCAAATGTGCAGACTATCTTTTTAACTATCAATATTGCGAAGGCCTGATAACATGTAGTTAGTAGCTCCCATATTAAAAAGAATAGCTGTAAAATATTATGCATGTCCCACATTTTATTTAAAAAGAGAGGTTTCATTCAATCCCAAGTTTTATTCAATTGATTTCTCAGAAAACAACTTGATATATTCTCAATCACTGACCATCAATCTCTAATGGAGATACGGGCAGGTAGGAGCAATGAGTTCCTTTCAGATCTAGTTGATTTTTATTTGTCATTTTATATTTCTATGTAATTCTTTTTGGACAAACTTTTCTTGATAAAAATGGCTTGAAAACAATGCTTTTGGGTAGTGATTACAAAATACAACCCACAAGCTGAAAGAAACCCATGGATATAACATACTTTGGGCTTGTATATTTTATTGGATTTCTTTTTTTTTTTTTTTTTTTTTTTACATAAACTGCAATACTGGTAGCTTGTTTCAAAAGATGAAATATTTGTTTATACATTCTTTGCATGCCCATTCTTCAGTCATTGACATATGCCACCGAGTATCCTAGACGGATTTCTAATACATATTTGTATCACCTATTAAGTTTATAAGGGAAAATACAAAATTTGGGTTGTGCTCTAGCATCGGAGGTGGCTTTCAAGACTAGACCCCAAAGACATGAAAATAAAGTTTCCTATTAGTTTTTTTCTAGGTGCTTGAGCATTACCTACTTTCCTTTAATCTCAGAAACTGAAGCATACTTACTCAAATTTGAAGTTTAATACTTTGACCTCTGTTTTTCATTCTCCGTTCTTCTATTGTCTCAGGCCATTTGTTTTTCAGTTATCTCATTTCTTCTCCTGTATCTTCCAACTCTTCCTCTCTTGCATTCTTTTTTACAAGTCTGCTCCATGTTACAGATCTGTTCTCTATTATTAAATGGCACCATTATTTAGTATACTAGCGATTATCCAACTGGGCTGCCAAATTGAATCACTTGGGAATTACTAATTATCCCAAAGACTGCGAATAGATTGAAAGTGGTGTGGCCTGTATATTAGTATGCTTATAAGTTCCCATATAATTCCAGTATGCTGAAGTTTGAGAACCACTGCATTGTATAATTTTAAGCTAGAACTTGATTCATTTTTTATTTGGTACCTATCAACACTGGCAAGAGACACTTTTAAGAATTCTGTCAATCTCACTTCTTCTTTTTTTTTTTTTTAAATACTTTAAGTTCTAGGGTACATGTGCACAACGTGCAGGCTTATTTCATATGTATACATGTGCCATGTTGGTGTGCTGCACGCATTAATTCGTCATTTACATTAAGTATATCTCCTAATGCTATCCCTTCCCCCTCCCCCCCCAATAGGACCCGGTGTGTGATGTTCCCCACCCTGTGTCCAAGTGATCTCATTGTTCAATTCCCACCTATGAGTGAGAACATGCTGTATTTGGTTTTCCGTTCTTGCGATAGTTTGCTGAGAATGATGGTTTCCAGCTGCATCCATGTGTCTACAAAGGACAGGAACTCATCCTTTTTAATGGCTGCATAGTATTCCATGGTGAATATGTGCCACATTTTCTTGATCCAGTCTGTCACTGATGGACATTTGGGTTGATTCCAAGTCTTTGTCAATTTCATTTCTTAATCAGCTGTCAAATTCAATCCTTGTTATATATACATTACCACTTCCTTGTGTGGAAACTCATCTTTCCTTAGGACTAATTCATTAGTAAAAATTAATCAAACTTATCTTGATCTGCCTCTTGGACAGTAAACTCTTCAAACTTGTCAGACCATGCTGTATAAGTTACAAAGTGGACAATAATTTACTCTCATCAGAAAACATTTGAAGGTTCGCTATTGTGTGCAGCATGAAGTTCAAATGCTTTAGTTAAATACATGACTATGCTAATATGGTACCTTCACATTCTTCACTATCTATTACATCATTCTCCCTCCATCCCACACTTTACTATCCTAAGTCCTTGCTCTATGTGATTAGTGATTAGTGCAAATCTTCTTGGTTTTCAGCATTTAGCTAAGACATCAAATTCTCCATCTAACTTTTCTTCTGTCTTACTCCCCACTGCATGCTCCAATTCCAGTAGAATATTTTTACTTTGTTTATATGCCAAAAATACATTTTTGCCAGTTTGCAAAACATGTATAAGCTTTGGTGCCTTATTTGCTTATAGATTTGCCCTCATTCTCCATATTTTAAGGTTCCTAAAAACAAGCACCATATATTTCATATTTACATTAATGTCTAGTGAAGTCATAACTGTATGAATAGATATGATCCTTTTCATAATATTAATTTCATTTTAACAAGGGGAAAAAATAGTAGTAGAAAGAAATAATTTTCTAATGTTTACATTTCCGACATGAGGAAATATATTTTGAATGTGACCCTAAAATTAGATGATCGGATGTCCTTATCCAAGCATAAATAGCGCCTACATTTCCTTCAGTAAGATCACTTTTTTACCTTTATGGGCTTCACTCACATATCTAAACCTAGAACAGTGGCTCTCAAAGTGTGAGCCTTGGACCAGATGCAGCAGTGTCACCTGGGAACTTGCCAGAAATGTACATTTTTGGGGTCTTGTTCCACTCTTAGTTAATCAGAAACCTGGGAGAAAGGTCCAGTAATCCACATTTCAAGAAGTTCCTCAGATACTGGTGACCTGCCAAAGTTTGAAAGCCACTGTAACAGTCAGGGAAAGAGCTAACATTTGCTGCCTGCCTAATTTTTCTCCTTTGTATCATGCTGTCTACTAGGGGGACTGGGAGAGTAAGCTCTCAATGGGAATTATAACTCACACTCATCATCCGAATAAGGTGAGGAAGTGGCTTAATTTTTTTGAACCTAAGTGTTCTCATTTGTATAATAGGGTAAAATCTCACCTCAAGAGTTGCTGAGAATATTAAATGAGTTACTCTATAGAAAATGCTTAGCACAATTGATAAAGAAAGTGCTTCACCCAATGCCTGTTCAAAAAATTTAGGTGTTTTTCTGCCACCTTTGGCACTATTGCTGCTATTTCTATCATTGCTATTACCACCATTATCCACTATTACTACTATTACCATTACTAGATAATACAATTTTTATAGTAAGTATTATGACTGACATAATCTATACTGCAAAAGAAGGGAAAATAAGAAATGCTTAATAAATGAATGAAAAGGAAATTATGTCATTTGATTAAAAACTATAGACACTGTAAAGTTATGCCAGGTCTTTTTAAAAAGTGGTAACTCATTATTTCACAGTCAAAGTTCAGTTAAAATATGGCACTAAGGTACACAACCCTTGTAAGCCTATTGTTTTCTTTTGAAATTTGATACGCATTTCAACCCAAACTCCCTCAAACTGGGGTGCTTAGTACAGAGATGTTGTTGGAACCACCTAGCCCTGAAGTGATGTGTCCATATGAGCATCTTCGGAGATTTTATTGATCCCATTTGGTCTTCAGTCACTGATTCTTTCAGGTTGTCATTAAAGCATCCTCCTTTCCTGTCTACTGACTTCATTCAGATTCTACTGCCCTGGCTGCTACTTTTATGCCAATTGAAAAGCCAAGGGCATCGTCTGTGGCTTATTTCTTGCCCTGGGACTTGGAAATCACTGCAAGCTTATCTGTGACTCTTTTCTGCTTAATGCTAAAAATATCCATTCCCACATATGGGGAACGCAAAATAGCCTAAATGTGTTGACAAGGCAGGAAGTGAACTACGGAGAACATAAAAATGATAATAAAAATCATTCAGTCTTATTTCTAAACATGGCATACTTTCTGTAATATTTCAAGGCTGAAATCATGTGTCCTTAAATTCACTTTTGGTTGGAAGTCATCTAACTCACTTAGCTTTCCTTCACAAAACAAATTAAGTAACCATTCATCTGATAAGCTACTTCAATTCACCTGATCATGAAATATGCACAGTTCTAATATCTATCATGTGCTTGGCAACAACATAAAAAATCTGTATGAACTGACAAAGATGTTCAAATTTTTACGCTGGAGAAAGATGAGGAGAAACATACAGTATTCACAATGCTAGTGATTAAAGCTTAAGAAGCATGAAAGGAAAAACTTTAAGATCCTGCAAAGTGGAGAGGAGCATCAGCAATGGTCCATGCGTTAGTGGAGAAACAGGGATACAAATTGAGCTTTATTAAGAAGATGTGAGTTGAAATTGATAAATTTATTCCAGATGGCTGAAATAGGTTCAAAATGTCATCAAGCTTAAATCTCAACTGTCAGGGAGAATTGATTCAAAAGACAATAATTGGTTTTGTGTCCACACACACTCATAAGATAAACCACACACACATGCACCCAAGCACACATGCTTTATTTTTGATATATGATTGTAATAAATTTTGGTCCACAGATTTCTTTAATATGTAGATTTATTTACTGCACCCAATAATTCATACATTCATTTCCAATTTATCTTAATAATGGAGCTGATATTTTCATTATCTATGCAAATGAAGTGGTAGTTTATCAGTCTGAACTGGCTGACTTCATGATCAATACCTCAAATACCTAATCCCAGTGTTGAAGCAATTTACAGGGCTTGTTACTGACCCAAAGAGAAAATAGAAACTTTGTCCATGAACATAAATTCTAGTTTTCTTTGGTACCTTAGTAAAAAGCAGTTAGCTTTAGGATTATATTATAGATATATCCATTATTTATCATCTCTTCACAGTATTATATTTTCCTTCCCTCTTTGTCTTTATTTATAAAAATCAAAAACCTGTAAGAATGATAAAAGAATATATAATGAATATATATATATCCTTCACCTACCTAATTTCAATAATCACATTGTTTACTTTTTACCACATTTGATTAATCTCCTTCCACCTAATCACAGACACAATACCACACATATACTCACACATACGTTGAAATATTTGAAAGTAATTTGCACACTTTGCTCCAAGAATACTGACATAAATAATAACTTATATTCTAATATATGATAAATGAGTTATAATTTAAATATTAAACAACACAACAGACTTGTAAAAGAAAGCAGCTTACGAATCAAGTTTAGAAATCAATTAAACTTTAACAATTCATTAAAATAATTCTTCAATTAAACATGACCTTTGTATTTTTTGTGTCATGCAGATCAGATTTCTAGGATATTAAGCTGTCAATAACGCACACAATGTCTCTCCTAAACAGAGAAAATAATTATTGCTAAAGCAATGCATTGCTGGATTGCTGTAAAAGAAATTTATAATAATTTCAGTTGGATTGAAGCAAGTGTCTTTTCACTTATGCATAAAAATAATTATTATGAGAGTTTTCTACATTATTTCCAAATTTTATGTTTCCTTTCAAATAGGGACTGTCTCAAACATTGAAAAATAAAATAAGCTAAAAATTAAACATTGGATTTGCTTTTTTTTCTTTTTATTCAATACGTATCTCATTGGAAAAGTTACTGAAAACGTTGTTTATATTAAAATATAAAATCAAATCACATAGTCGGTTAAAGAAGAAAAATGAAAATATTGAAAAAGTTGAAATTCCATCCACACGTTTTCATTTTTGTCTGGCACATGTTTATTGATTTAACACACCTCTATCTGGCATTTATTGAAAATGGATTAGAGGCAGGGACATGGAAGTATGTTTAAAATCATAACCAAAAGAAGAATCCCATTGCCTATTCACTATGTGCCTGACACCATTCTCAGTACTTGATTCATCAGTCTTCCTAACAATCCTTCAAGAGAGATACCGTTATAATGATACTTTATAGATGAGGAAACTGCAGCTCAGATAAATTAGATAATTCACTTGTACTAGCTTAACCTTGAGTGAAGGAACTGAGGCCTTAAACTAGGCAGTCTTATTCCACCATCTCTTGTTCTAAATCGTGTGGTAACATGCTTCAAAGTAGCTGCAGATCAATATTAATAAAAAGGGAGAAGCAATATGTAAGAAATAATATTAAAATGCCTTCACATTTTATCACAAAGTATTTTTTTGAAACTTTAAAAAGAAGGATAAGATATGGGTTTATTCTTCCACAATATTATACAGTAACTCTAACATTCCCTATATATACATATGTTTTTTTTTTTTTTTTTTAGATGGGGTCTCGCTCTGTTATCCAGGCTGGAGTGCAGTGGCATGATCTCGGCTCACTGCAACCTGCGTCTCCTGGGTTCAAGCAATTCTCCTGCCTCAGCCTTTCAACTAGTTGGAATTACAGGTGCCCACACCATGCCCTGCAATTTTGTGTATTTTTAGTGCAGACAGGGTTTCACTACGTTGGCCAGGCTGGTCTCGAAGTCCTGACGTCGTGATTCACCCACCTCAGCCTCCCAAAGTGCTGGGATTACAGGTGTGAGCCACCATGCCCAGCCTAACTTTCCCTACATTTAAGTGATTTGCCAAAATATCTTGGAAGTGTTGGAAATAAGATCAGATACAGATTTTCTGAAATTATGTCGAGTTTTATTTTTGTAAGAGCAGAAAGCCTACCAATAAAAATTAACAGAACAGCAGTAGAAGAAAAGAGGTGCGTTAATAATAAACTCAAATATAAAGCTTATTGTATGCTAGTCACCTTTCTAAGTATTGCAAATGCCAACACAGTTAATCCACATGAAAACCATGTGAGATAAGTTTTTATCAATATATTACACGTTCTCACACTGCTATGAGAAAAAAATCAAAGACTGGGTATTTTGTAAAGGAGAGAGGTTTAATTGACTCACAGTTTCCACATTGCTGAGGAGTCCTCAGGAAACTTACAATCATGGCAGAAGGCAAAGAAGCAGCAGACACCTTCTTCACAGGGCAGCAGGACAGAGTGAGTCCAAGCACAGGAAATGCCAGACTCTTAGAAAACCATCGGATCACATGAGACTCCCTCACTATCATGAGAACAGCATGGGAGACCTTGCCCCCATGCTCTAATTACCTCCACCTGGTCCCACCCTTGACACGTCTGGATTATGGGGATTATAATTCAGGATGAGATTTTGGTTGCAGACACAGCTAAACCATATCAATCATTATTCCCACTTTTGAGATGTGGAAACTAAAGCACAAATAACTTTATAAATATCTCAAGGTCACAACATTAATAATAAGAAAGTCAAGATTCAAGTTAATGCAATTTGACTCCAGAGTTCTCGCTTTTCAAGTCTAATCCAGTTTCAACATTTCAGTTCTGTGTGACCATGAGGATTTCTGCTCTAAAGTGGGGAAGGCTTGGAAAGCAGACACTCTTCCAAAATTATTTCCCCAAGAAACAGAGAAGGTGAGTAAAAAGTTTGACATATGCTATATTTGAGATGTTAAATGCAGTGACATCCTAATGGAAATGCATTTGAAAATAAAAACAAGTGGGGCTAAATGCCAGTATTGAAGTTGGAATACAAATTTGTAATTCATCTACTAGAGGGAATAGTTAAGCTAAGAGAGGGAAAATAACAATAATGATAATCAAACAATTATTACAAACATACTCCATAACAATTCATTATTTTTTCATTTATGTTGTAGTTTATAGCTAGAGTGTTTTTCACACATATTCTCTCACTCACCCACAGATCTTCTCTAATTTAATGTCAGAGATCAAGTTCGCTATAGAACAGAAGAATTCCAATACAACTCAGGAAAAAGAGTAATCAATTGAAGAATCAGAAGCAGCAGTAGAGATAAGAAATGATCCAGAGCCACAAAGAAAGAGGAAAGAATTTCAGAAGGAAAAAAAAATTACTTCCTAGGAGTTGCCAAAAGCACAAAGGTACTAACATATTGAAGAAAGCCACTGAGAATAATTATTTAACATAAACCAGATTTCAGGAGTTTGAGAAGTGAGTAGATAATGAACCAGTGAGAGCAGCAAGATATGTCTACATTTCAAAATGTTTTCAGAGAAAGAAAAGAAACAGATAAAGGAAATTTAAGGATCTAAAGAAGAAAACTTTCAGGATAAGACAAACTAGAACATATTTAGATGCAGGAATACAGGAAGTAATAGAGAAATTTAAATTAATGAATTTCTATTAACTTAATAGAAATTTAAGTGCTGAAGTAGAGGAGAATATGCTGAATGGCTTGTCTTCCTTGAGACATGCATGATGAGTGCAGAGATTCCCATCTTTATGTGAGAGGTCAGGGGTGAACTCACATAAGGAAAGGTTTATTAGGAAATACAGGGTAGGGATCTAAAACATTTTAAGCTTCAGGGCTTCAGAGAGGTAGCATATAAATTTATCTCTTTAAAATAAGGAATGGAGGTATATTAGTCCATTTCACACTGCTGATAAAGACATACCCGAGACTGGGAAGTGAAAGGGTTTTTGTTTTTTGTTTTTTGTTTTTTTTGAGACCAGAGTCTCACTCTGTCTCCCAGACTGGAGTGCAGTGGCACGATCTCAGCTCATTGCAACCTGCACCTCCAGCAATTCTCCTGCCTTAGGCTCCCAAGTAGCTGGGATTACAGATGCGCACCAACACACCCAGTTAATATTTGTATTTTTTTTTTTTTTTTTTTTTTTTTTATTTTTGAGATGGAGTCTTGCTTTTGTCACCCAGGCTGGAGTGCAATGGCACGATCTTGGCTCACTGCAACCTCTGCCTCCTGGGTTCAAGCATTTCTCCTCCCTCAGCCTCCCGAGTAGCCAGGATTACAGGCACATGCCACCACGCCCAGTTAATTTTTGTATTTTTAGTAGAGACAAGTTTCACCATGTTGGCCAGGCTGGTCTCGAACTCCTTACCTCGTGATCCACCCACCTCAGCCTCCCAAAGTGCTGGGAATACAGGTGTGAGCCACCGTGCCCAGCCCATATTTGTATTTTAAGTAGAGATGGGTTTTCGCCATGTTGGCCAGGCTGGTCTTGAACTACTGACCTCTAGCGATCCGCCCACCTAAGCTTCCCAAAGTGCTGGGATTACAGACATGAGCCACTGGGCCCGGCCAGAAAAAGAGTTTCAATTGGACTTACAGTTCCACATGTCTGGGGAGGCCTCAGAATCATGGTAGGAGATGAAAGGCACTTCTTACATGGCGGTGACAAGCGAAAATGAGGAAGAAGCAAAAGCGGAAACCACTGATAAACTCATTAGATCTCATGAGACTTATTCACTATCATGAGAAACAGCATGGGAAAAACCAGCCCCCATGATTCAATTACTTACCCTGGGTCCCTCCCACAACACATGAGAATTCTGGGAGATACAATTCGAGATTTCAGTGGGGACACAGCCAAACCATATCATTCCACCCAGGTCCCTCCAAATCTCATGTTCTCACATTTTAAAACCAATCATGCCATCCCAACAGTCCCGCAAAGCCTTAATTCATTTTAGCATTAACCCAAAAGTCCACAGTCCAGAGTTTCACCTGAGACAAGGTAAGTCCCTTCTGCCTATGAGCCTGTACAATCAAAAGCAAGCTAGTTACCTCCTAGATACAATGGGGTTACAGGTATTGGGTAAATACAGTCATTCCAAATGGGAGAAACTGGTCAAAACAAAGTGTGTATGGGCCCATGGAAGTCCAAAATCCAGCAGGGCAGTCAAATTTTAAAGTTCCAAAATGATCTCCTTTGACTGCATGTCTCACATCCAGGTCACGCTCATGCAAAAGGTGGGTTTCCATGGTCTTGGGCAGCTCTGCCTCTGTGGCTTTGAAGGGTACAGCCTCCCTCCCTGCTGCTTTCATGTGCTGATGTTGAGTGTCTGTGGCTTTCCCAGGCACCCGAAGCAAGTTATCAGTGGATCTACCATCATGGGTTCTGGAGGATGGTGGCCCTCTTCTCATAGCTCCACTAGGCAGTGCCCCAGTAGGGACTCTGTGTGGGGACTCCAACCCCACATTTCCTTTCTGCACTGCCCTAGCAAAAGTTCTCCATGACAACCCTGTCCCTGAAGCAAAATTTGCCTGGACATTCAGGTGTTTCCGTACATCTTCTGAAATCTAAGGGAAGGTTCCCAAACCTCAACTCTTGACTTCTGTGCACCCACAGGCTCGACACCACATGGAAGCTGCCAAGGCTTGGGGCTTCCACTGTCTGAAGCCACAACCTGAGCTGTAGGCACCTTATAGTTATGGCTGGAGCAACTGGGACACAGGACACCAAGGTCCTAGGCTGCATACAACACAAGGACCTGGGACCGGCCCACAAAACTACCTTTTTCTCCTGGGCCTCAGGGCTAATGATGGGAGGGGTTGCCGTGAAGGTCTCTGACGTGGAGAACATTTTCCCTGTGGTCTTGGGGACATTTTCCCCAAGGTCTTGGAGATTAACATTAGGCTTCTTGCTACTTTTGAAAATTTCTCCAGTCAGCTTGAATTTCTCCCCCAAAAATGGGTTTCTTCTTTTCTATCACATAGGCTGCAAATTTTCCAAACTTTCATGCTCGGCTTTCCTTTTGAAACTGAATGCCTTTAACAGCACCCAAGTCACCTCTTGAATGCTTTGCTACTTAGAAATTTTTTCCACCACATACCCTGAATCATCTCTCTCAAGTTCAAAATTCCACAAATCTCTAGGGAAGGGGCAAAACGCTGTCAGTCTCTTTGCTCTAGTTCCCAAGTTCCTCATCTTCATCTGAAGATCACCTCAGCCTGGATTTTATTGTCCATATCACTTTCAGCATTTTGGGTAAAGTCATTCAACAAGTCTCTAGGAAATTCCAAACTTTCCCACATTTTCCTGTCTTCTTCTGAACCCTTCAAGCTGTTCCAATTCCTGCCTGTTACCCAGTTCCAAAGTCCCTTCCACATTTTTGGGTATCTTTTCAGCAATGCCCCACTCTACTGGTTCCAGTTTACTGTATTAGTCCATCTTCACACTGCTGATAAACACACATCCAAGAATAGGAATAAAAAGAGTTTTAATTGGACTTGCAGTTCCACATGGCTGAGGAGGCCCCAGAATCATGGCAGGAGGCGAAAGGCACTTCTTACATGGTGGCAGCAAGAGAAAATGAAGAAACAGCAAAAACAGAAGCCCCTGAGAAACTGAGCAGATCTCATGAGACTTATTCACTATCATGAGAATAGCATGGGAAAGACCAGCCCCCCATAATTCAATTACTTCCCTCTGGGTCCCTCCCATAACAAATTGCAACTCTGGGAGTTACATTTCAAGTTGAGATTTAGGTGAGGACACAGTCAAACCATATCAGGAGGAAAATGTTGAAAAATGCAAGGAAGTGCATCAGAGGATCAGCAAGAGAAGCATTTTCAATAAAGACTGTGGTATCCACTGGTCAGCTAACTATCTAAAGTAAGATTATGGTATTTAATCAGTTTCATCACTAAAAATTTTTAAAATAAGGTTAATGTTTCACTGTCATAATTATTAGATGCTCCATTACTTGTTGTGAGAAGTAGACGGTCAATGGCATAATTTAAGAAAGAGCTCTCTAATGAACCAATAAAAGATTTGTGTCAGCATAAAATGTTAAATAGGAAATGATTTTTAATATTAATTACCATTATCTACATTGGAGCTGCAAGAAGGCAATGAAGTCAATCACTGAATCATTTGTCATCAATTAATGTTTCAATGGCTGTAGGGAATCTCACTGTATCACACATTAGCAATTATAGGTGTTGCAAATTAACTTCCGAAAATTTTATTTAATTTTTCTAACTACACAGTTTTAATTATTTTAATATTTATCTTATGAAGCTGTTTTCCACATGCTAGAGTGTCCAAAATATGCTACACAACTTTTGTCAGAAAACAAAATAAGAAAATCATTTAAAACTGAGAAAAAGCAACTAAAATTTGCTTCTAGCAGCATCTAACTTATTTAGGCATTGTGAAGTACATAAAAAGTACTAGGAAAATGTAAGTCTATAATTTTTCTTTTTTTTTTTTTTTTTTTTTTTTTTGAGACAGACTCTCGCTCTGTTGCCCGGGCTGGAGTGCAGTGGCCGGATCTCAGCTCACTGCAAGCTCCGCTTCCCGGGTTTACACCATTCTCCTGCCTCAGCCTCCTGAGTAGCTGGGACTACAGGCGCCCACCACCTCACCCGGCTAGTTTTTTGTATTTTTTAGTGGAGACGGGGTTTCACCGTGTTAGCCAGGATGGTCTCGATCTCCTGACCTCATGATCCGCCCGTCTCGGCCTCCCAAAGTGCTGGGATTACGGGCTTGAGCCACCGCACCCGGCCGTGAGTCTATAATTTTTAACATTTCTATACAAACTAAACTTAATGTAGAACTTTAACAAAACATATGTTTATGGAATCTTCTAAGGAGTTCTAAGAACATTCAGACGCAAATCATGTACAATAATCAGAAGGATGATGTGAGGGAAAATTGTACCTAAATTGTTTGTGTCAGAATCACAGATGCCTTGTCCTTCTGCAATAATGATTATTTTAGTTAGTGCTTCGATGTAGAATTATTCCATGTACTATAGAGATGTCTGGAGTAGATACTAGAATTTTTTAACAGAGTTTAACTATGTACTCTTTTAAAAGCTAAGGTAACAACAAGAACTTCTTAAAACCAAAATTATAAAAATTCATTCTCTGAATATTCTATGATCTGTAAGGATTAAATTTACAGTGTTCATTTATTATACAGCAAGTGTATTAGTTTCGTATAGCTGTTATAACAAATTACCACAGATTCTTTGGCTTCAAACAAGACAAACGTATTCTCTTACACTTCTGGAAGAGCTAGAAGTGAAAAATAGTTTCCTTGGGATGAAACCAAGGGCTATGATACCTCTGGAGGCACTAAGGGAGAATTGTTTCAGCTTGTAGGGTTGCATTCGGTGACCCATGATCCCTTCCTGCATCTTCCAAGTCAGTAGCATAGCTTCTCTCTCTGATTGTTTCCCTCTGATTCCTTCACGTGGTTTTCTTCTTCTGTAGCCTGTATTAAATCTCTTTCTTATATGGGTACATGTGATTGCGTTTACGGGCCTGCCCATTTGGATAATTCAGAATAATCACCTTAACTAAGGATTGTTAATTTAATCAGATCTCCAAACCCTTTTTATGCCTCCTAAGATAACACTCACAGGTTCCATGGATTAGGATGTGGTTATATTTGGAGGGTTCATTATTCAACCTACCACATTATGTAATGCACACAATAATCTAAAACTTATTTTCCTATGCAATTTTTCCTTTATCTTGTCCATAAAAAGGAAATTGCAAGAAAAAATTTTAATAGTTGAGAACTTTCAAACTGAAAGGAGCACACTGAAACTTTAGACTGAAAGGAGCACGTTTAGAAAAACATGTTTCTATAAATACATAAAAAACAGAGGCTGGGTTTCCACCCTGGGTTGTCACTTCCTTTACTTACAAATCTCTCATAACTGATAACTATATGAGCATCTCCAGGTTACAACACTTTTGTGTCAAGGACACTGCCTAGCAAATGTGTGCCCATGGGCAAAAGAGTAGCAATATAAAGATGAAAGCAGATTATCGGGAGGTTAAGTCAACATCAAGAAACATGTGCGTCAAAAATGCAAAGAGAGCAATGTTTGGAAAAAGTAATAGAGGATCCTGGGATATTGGTAAACAAATACCTCTTCCCGGCCGGGCGCGGTGGCTCATGCCTGAAATCTCAGCACTTTGGGAGGCCGAGGGGTCCGATCACGAGGTCAGGAGATCCAGTCCATCCTGGCTAACACGGTGAAACCCCGTCTCTACTAAAAATACGAAAAACTAGGCGGGCCTGGCAGCAGGCGCCTGTAGTCCCAGCTACTCGGGAGGCTGAGGCAGGAGAATGGCGGGAACCCGGGAGGCGGAGCTTGCAGTGAGCTGAGATCGCGCCACTGCACTCCAGTCTGGGCGACAGAGCGAGACTGTCTCAAAAAAAAAAAAAAAAAAAAAAAAAAAAAAAAAAAAAAAAAAAAAAAAAAAAAGAAAGAAATGTATTTTCCCAGGATATGCTATTACTTTTAGATTATTAGATTATCATGTGCCTTACATAATGTGGTAGGCTGAATAACGAACCCCTCAAATATAACCACATCTATCTATCTATCCACACACATATATATAATTGGTGATTGATCTCATTGCGAGTATATCTGGCATATCAGTCTGGATTCATAAGCTGTTCTGCTGGTATCTGTTAGATAGCAGTAGAGGAAAATGAAAAGTATTTTTTTGTGTGTCTGTTTAAATGTGTCTCTGTGTGTGTGTGTATATATATATATATTTATATATAATTGGTGATTGATCTCATTGCAAGTATATGTAGCCCAATAGTTTGGATTGATAAGCTGGTCTCCTGGTATCTGTTAGCAGTAGAGGAAAATGAAAAGTATTTTTGTGTGTGTGTGTCTATATGTGTGTGTGTATATATATATATATATATATATATGCAAAACTGGTGATTGATCTCATTGTGAGTATATATAGCATAACAGTTTGGATTCATAAGCTGGTCTCCTCGTATCTCTTAGATAGCAGTAGAGGAAAATTAAGTGTTTTGTTAAAAGCACAAATCAGTCTCAGTAGGTGGAATATGTTCAAATGAGTTCAAATGAAAAATACATCCTTTGGCATCAGAGACCTGGGCATATTTTGATATGGGTTTATTTTTGTATGAAAAGTATGCAAATTTAGACTTTCATAAGTTCCTGATAAAGGTACAAACCTCAGTGTAAATGTGTCGCAAATTGGGCTATTACGTGATGACATCTGTTAGTTAACTACTCATATATTTATATGTTATCTCTTCCACTGGCTTTTTTGTCCCTCATGGGATAGAGCATGGCTGAGGCATAAAACATAATCATCCACAGCAATAAATGTTCTGAGAGAAATATCATTTCCTTTTCAACAATGGCAAACCTGAGTTCAAAGTGAATCTATGTGTTCTAAAAATCACTCAGGCAAAGCTTTTGAACCTATTGTAATGCATAGGATCGCATCTGGTATATAGATGCTAAAGAATGAGTAAAATTATATTAAATGTAAGTCATTAATGCAATTTGTAAAATCTAATCTGTACACAGCTAAATAACTTATTTTTAAAATAAACCAAAGAGTGGACTCAATATCAGAAATTCTTAGCTGAATAAGAAACTGTCATATTTTTCTTTGGAAAAATAACAGTATTTAGCCACTGATACAAGGTAGACTCTCCTCATTTTTTTTCCCACCCTTTCGATTCACAGCTTGACTTTACAAACATGACTCAGATAACTGACAAGGGCTTAAGACATTTTTTTTTTTGATAACGAAGAAAGGAAAAGAGAGATCACAGAGACAATTCTATCTGGGTACATGGTCAATCAAAATTAAAATTACTTTTTTCAGTCTAGTTTTCAGCTAGCTGCAGTCTCGAAATGAAGTTCTGGTCACTAGGCTATATGTCTATATAATCTTTGGAATTGTTAAAATGTAGAAGGAAAGAGTTCAGCTATTATCCCTTTTTTATTCCTTCTTACTGATTAAAATTTGGACCTAATTTTAGTAGCTGGAGAAGCCACCTTGGACTTCAGAAATTACAGGTTGAGTTTTCCGCGGGCAGACACTGAAATGAAGTTTGGCATGCAGGACATTTATTAATAGGACTTGTTATATCACTCTCAGTAGAACGTGGGGAAAGAAACAGGACTGGACAGAGAAAGAAGTCGAACAGATATGGAGGCCCATGATAACCCCTCGCAGGCTCTGGAGATATGTGGATTTGAAGTTGCCCTTCAGAACAGTTTCATGGTGGTTTGAAGTGGTCACAGCTTTATTCTCTTATATTGTTTATTCACTGGCTGTGGGTTGCCCTGGGAAGACATGCGACCAGGGGAGAGGAAGCTCTTTGCAGCCGAAACAACCCCTTAAGGGGCTGATAGCTCAACAACCAGGAAAAAAATAAGTCGTTCAATAATGGAGATCTCAACGGTGCATCACAGTGTCCAATGCAGTGGCCACGTTCAATGGGCAATAAAATACAGAAGTATCATGAGGCCTGGACCCCTGACAGAACTTTCCAGTCTTGTTCTGCTGAACTCTAGACTTTGATACGACATGAGAAATTCAAGGACATTCACTGTGGCATCTCCTCCACTAGCATGGCTTTTGTTAGTAGCTTGATAGTAAGACCCAAATCTTTATCTCTAATCTAGATCAAATACCAGACCCATGTAGTTAATAAACTAGTTGGCATCTCCAGTTGAAACAATGACTTCATCTTCATTTTACCTTGACC
Source organism: Rhinopithecus roxellana (assembly GCF_007565055.1). NCBI lineage: Eukaryota > Metazoa > Chordata > Mammalia > Primates > Cercopithecidae > Rhinopithecus > Rhinopithecus roxellana. The sequence continues at coordinate 64,893,747 of NC_044561.1, read as the reverse complement.
AAACTAAAGTAAACGTCATCCCCATCCAAAGGAGATTTTCTTTTTGTGCTATTAATCTCAGTATATGGCACGACCATTTACATAGATGCTATTGTTCCGCATTCTGAATTCTTCACTGAGTTCATGAAGGACTTCATGAGCTGACCTTTCCTATTCCATCTCATGGCATCTTCACTAGATACTAAAATTTTCTTTCAGTTTTAAACATGGGGCATTTTCTCTTTTTCCTCCGATCTGTTGTTCATGTCATTCCCTTTTTCTGCTCACTCTTATACTCATCCCCTTCCAACTAACTTCTATTCATGTGTAATTCCCTAGGTTAGATATTTCTGATCACTCTCTCTACAGTGTAAACCAAACTGCATTTCCAATTACTTACATCCAAAACATAACGTAATCATGTCATTACATTCTTTTGTCTCTAAGGCCTGCAAAATGTCTAGCATATAGCAGATGATTAATAAATATTGAGTGAATGTGTGAATGCATGCATTAATGAAAGAAATCCTTGGTTTTATCTATTCCACTTTAATTTCTTTTCTCCACCAACTTGTCACCATCCAGTCTTCATAGACTAGAAAAGTGGTGAGAAGTAAACTTGAAAAACACATTGGGATCAAATAATAGACAATGGCAAATATCAGAACAAAAGTAAACTGGACTTACTTCATTAGTGTGGAGCCATTGAAAAAATTTAGAACTCTTTAGACAAAAACATGAGTTTAAGTTCTCTGCTGCAGTCAATTAAAGTGAATAAGAATGATTACTGCATCAATTACTTTTTTTTTTTTTTTTTTTTTAGAAATGTGTGGTCAGTGTTAAGCTGTGAATCATTTAACTGAAAAAACTCTGAAATCAAGGTAATAGAATATCAACTGTGCTCCTTAACTTCAGATAACATTAAAGAGCAAGAGATAAAAAGGATGTGGCTTAAAACTAAGAGGGTATAGGAACAATTTAAAATGACCTCTAAGAATAGAAAAACACACAAAACAAGATGCATTAAAGATAAGATGAAGGAAATATAACTAGAGAGGAAAATAATTTTAAAATGCAAAAATACAATATGTGCAAGTGTGACAGAAACATAGCTATGTGTCATAGTAAATAACAAGCTAGCCATGATCAGTGATGCAGCTCTGGAGAAAGCAAATACAGTGCTGAATTCTAAGTAGGAACCGTACACCCAGAGACAATATGATTCTCAAATTATATTCTCAGTACTTCAGCTATTTTTTAAAAGGTTTTGTTTTTCAGAGCACTTTTAGGTTCACATCAAAATTGAGAGGAAAGTACTGAGTTCCTATATTTCCTCTGTCTCAGCACATGCATAACCTCCATCATGACCAATATCCCCCACTAGAGTGGTATGTTTGTTGCAGCTGACGAACCTACATTGACACACCATTATCACCCAGAGTTTACATTGTGTTCATTCTTGGTGTTAGACATTTTATAGGGTTGGACAAAGATATAATGACATGAACCCATTATTATGTATCGTACAGAGGATTTTTAGTGCCCTAAAAATCTTCTGTGCTCTGCCTGGCCATCTCTCTTTCCTCTTTCCCAATCCAAAACCTAGTGACTACTGATCCTTTTAGTGTCTGTATGTTTTTGACTTTTCCAGGATGTCACATGGTTGGAATCATATAGTGTGGAGCCTTTTCAGGTTATCTTCTTTAACTTTGTCATATGCACTTAAGATTACTCCATGTCTTTTCATGCTTTATAGCTCATGTTCTTTTAGTGCTGAAGAATGTTCCATTGTTAGGATGCACCACAGTTAGTTCATTTATTTGCCTACTGAAGGGCATCTTGGTCGCTTCAACCAATTAATGGCGATTATGAACAAAGCTATAATTATCAGCATGTAGGCTTTTGTGCAGACATAAGTTTTCAGCTCCTCTAGGTAGAGACCAAAGAGCATGATTGCTGGCTTGTGTGTTAACAGTATGCCTAGTTTTATAAGAAGCTGTCAAATTGTCTCCCAAAGTGACAATCATTTTGCATTCTCACCAGCAGTAAATGAGTTTTCTCTCTCTCTCTTTCTCTTTTTTCTTTTCTTCTCTCTCTCTCCCTCTCTCTCTCTCTCTTCAAGTGCACAGAGAAAAGGCCATGTGGGGACTTGGTGAGAAGGCACATGTCTGAAAGCCAAGAAGAGAGCCCTCATGAGAAATCAACCCTGATGGAATCTTGATCAACTTCTGGCCTAAAGAAATGTGAGAAAACGGCCGGGCATGGTGGCTCATACCTGTAATCCCAGCACTTTGGGTGGCTGAGGCAGGCAGATCATGAGGTCAGGAAATCGAGATCATCCTGGCTAACACGGTGAAACCCCGTCTCTAGTAAAAATACAAAAAATTAGCTGGGCATGGTGGCGGGCACCTGTAGTCCCAGCTACTCAGGAGACTGAGGCAGGAGAATGGTGTGAACCCGGGAGGTGGAGATTGCAGTGAGCCGAGATCACGCCACTGCACTCCAACCTGGGTGACAGAGTGAGACTCCATCTCAAAAAAAAAAAAAAAAAAAAAAAAAAAAAAAAAAAAAAAATGGGAGAAAATAATTTCTGTTTTTAAGCTATCCAATCCATGGTATTTTGTTGTGGTAGCCCTATCAGACTAATGCAGATGATTAGATACTGTTCTTCACACATATATTTCATCAATCAGATCATTAGGTTTTGAGTTCTCTTTGGCTGTGTTTTAATAATATCTGCTATAAATAGATTATAACATTATTAATATATAAGTATATTAAAAATGGGCAAAAGATTAGTGAAATCAGTGCCCTTAGTAGAGTTATATTAAAATTTCATCACAACAATGAGAGTGTAGAAATTAGACACAAACTTGAAGTTGGGAAATTTAATATAAGGATAGTCTATGTTCCAATTTTCTAAATGATGGCAACATAAACAATAGAGAAAATTAATGGAAACCTAAGTAATAAAAAATGCTATTATGGAAATATATTTTTTAAATTACTATATTGTTTCTGGAATTGTTAATATTTAGGCACTATTTGTATGTGTACCTCCTCCATCCCCAAAGTTCATGTGTGAAAGTCCTAAAATGCAGTGTGGCTGCATTTTGAGTAAGAAAGTAATTGATATTAAATATGGTCAAATAAGATGTTAAATATGGCTTGGCTCTGTGTCTCCACCCAAATCTCACCTGAATTGTAACAATTCCCACGTCTAAGGAGGGAGCTGGTGGGAGGTAACTGAATCATGAGTGTGGGTTTTTGCCATATTGTTCTCGTGATAATGAATAAGTCTTACGAGATCTGATGGTTTACAAAGGGGAGTACCCCTGCAAACGCCCTCTTGCCTGTCGTCATGTAAGATATCCTTTGCTCTTCCTTCCTCTTCTGCCATGATTGTGAGGCCTCCCTAGCCACGTGGAACTGTAAGTCCATGAAACCACTTTACTGTATAAATTACCCAGTCTTGGGTATGTCTTTATTAGCAGCACGAGAACGGACTAATACAGATGGGCTTTTGAGATAATGGAATTAGTGTCCTTATAAGATGAAACAGCACAGAAATTGGTGTTTCTTTTTTTCTTTTTTCTTTTCTTTTTTTTTTTTTTTTTTTTTTTTTTTTTTGATTCCATGTAAAGACACAGGGGAATACTACAATCTTCAAGCCAGAAGGAAAGCCCTCATAAAAAATCAAGCTGTTTGGCACTTTAATCTTAGACTTTCCATTCTCCAGAACTGTGAGAAAATAATCTGATGTTTAAACCACACAGTGTGGCAGTCTGTGGTATTTTGTTACAGCATCTGGGGCAGACTAAGACAACATTTATTATTTCAAAGTACTGCACTAAAAATTCTAAAGTTTTAAAATATCTGGGCAATAGGATGAGAGACCACATGCAGTCATTAGAATCATAAAGAATAAAGTCAGAGAAGAAGTTATGAGGATATTGTCTATTTGCAAGGGAGCATGGCTTTCAAAGACATTCCCTATTTGTTATTCGCTTGTTAGAGGAATAGAGAGGGAGATTGGTTGTCGTTGTTGTTTTTGTTTAGTTGTTATTGTTGTTGTTTTTAAATCTAAGACGCAATTCTTCGTATTTGTTTGTGTGTTTTCATTTTGAGACATCATCTTTGGCTGATATTTAACAGATAATATTTTTTAAAAATTCATGTAATACTATAAAAATTGCACATTTTCAGAAACCAAATAACATAAAAGTAGTACCAAAGAATGTCATTTGGGGGCACATTAAGGGAATCTCATACAGGAGTTCTCACTGGTATTTTTTTCCATTCTTAGTATTACCTCATAACTCTATGGACTTAGTTGAGAGAAACTAGTGTTAGCTTTAGGAGAACTAACAAGATCTCTTACTTTTCTTTAATTACCTACTAACTTTTGGGTTCAAAGAGAAATTTTATTAATGCAGAATTTTATACATATGCATTAATTTATGTTTACATAAAATTATATAATGAACTGAAAATGCTGGAAACACAAATTCATAATAATATCATTTCCTTGAATAATTTCTTTATTTACTTTCAGTTAAAGAGGTTCAAATGAAGAAACTTAACAAACCACATTGTTTCCTTGAAAAAAAACCCTGAAAGTTTAAAATAAATTAGAAATGAAAATATGGTAACTGAATAATGATTTTACTTCCTCCAAAATACAAATTTGTTGATAGTGATTTCTTTTGTATTCCAAGCCATAATTTTATCTTCTGTGTTTACTAAAGAATAATTTATTTTCTGAACAGCAAGACTTTCTGTCATAAAGTGATATTTGATTCAATATTGCAAAGACATTCTTCATAATTTTCTGCTGAAATGGGAAAGATCTTTAATTATCAAATTATTATTGGAAACATTGGGTTTACTAGTATTATAACTACAGCCAGAGTGTTTGACTATAGCTATTTTAAAAATGTAAACTCCCATACAATACAGCATTCTAGTTTAATTCTTAATTATTTAGTAATATTAGACAATTTTACTGTTTTCTGTTGTAAATGTTAAGCTTCTCTGGACCCATTTTCCTTACTGCATTTTAAAAAGAAAATTTGCTTCAATATGGAAAAAAAAAACTTAGACAATAAGTTAGTTTTCTGTTCCAAATACATAAAAGTACTTTATAAAAAGAACAAATTGTAATTCATTACAAGATTTTTAACACATAGCAACAAAGTATAATTTTCTCCAGCAGTAATAAAACACATATATATTTACATGTATTCAGGACATGAGAAGTAGATGTGCAAATATTAAAATACAAAAATAATTCTTAAAAATAAAATGCGTAATATGTATTTAAAAAGATACTTCAATTTTTGAAAATAGCATTTTGGCGGGAAGAATTATATGCAGACTTCACAGTTTATCACAAATTTATTAGAGTTATATAAAGTGTAAAATATTATATTTATGGCCCAAGTAAAATATCTTAGTGGAAAATAATTTTAAATAACATACTGGGTTACACTTATGAACTAAGTAAGACCATCTCAATTTCAATTAGCTTTATAACCTATGCAAATTAAGGACCATTTTGCAAATGTCAATTTTAACGTGAAAACTTTTCATATTTAAAACCACAACAAACAAATTGTTACTCAGAAATGAATCATATTTGTAACAAATTCCATTTTGAAATGTGCATCTGATAGAACCTCTGCCGTTGAATTTTACTAAAGATTTTGAATTCTTACATTATTTGAGCCTCTGAATTTTAATAAGCTTTTACAGACACATTTTTGCTGTTTGAGTAGTACTCTCCATCAATGTTAATGAATACTTTTACAACACAACTTGTAAGGAATTGTTCCAACCATTAAATTAAATGGGACTTTCAGCATCATCTTGAAAAAAAGGATGCATCAGCTATTTTCAAGCACTTTTAAATACGTGATACATAACTTCTAGACTACAAAATGAAGTTGGCAGAACTCATATAAACATGCTCTTGGTATTCTTATACAAACTTTTCAAAGACCAGTGTCAATAGAGAGGGCAAAAGGTTAGATGAAAAAGGAAGAAACTTGAAAAATCTGAGAATAAATAAGAAGTAACAGTTGGTAAACATGTTTAAAGTCAAGATATGTTTAAAGATATTAGACATAACCCTCACATCTACTTGAGAATCGAAAAAAATATTTTTAATTCTTTAAAGTGTCAGTGTTTTTAATTGATGAATAATCGTACATATTTATGGTACATTGTGATATTTTACATATATGTATACATTGTATAATGATCAAATCAGGGTAATTAGGATATCTATCACCTTAAACACTTGTTTGTTTGTGGTGAGAACATGCAGAATCCTCTCTTTTAGCTCTTTTGAAATATACAATATATGATTGTTAACTATAGTCACCCTATTGTGCAATAGAACACTAGAACTTATTCCTCCTATCCGACAGTACCTTTGTACAAAGGGACCGATCTCTTCCCTAACTCTCTCCAGACTCTGATAACCACTATTCTACTCCTTACTTCTGCAAGATCAATTTTTTTAAAATTCTACATACGAGTGAGATCATGCAGCATTTGTCCTTTTGCTCCTGGCCTTATCCCACTTAATGTTCTCTAAGCTCATTCATGTTCTGCCATTGTGTATATACATCACATTTTAAAAGCTAATCATTCATTGATGGATGCTTGGGTTGATTTCACATTTTGGCTGTTGTGAGTAGTGCTGCAATAAATATGAAAATGTCTTTAAAAATGTTATAACATCAATGCAATCACCTTGAGACAAATGCAGGCAAAGATAGATTTTAAATATATGCTAATATTTATCTTTCATAATGTTTTTAATTGTCTTTTCTTCCCAAGGACTTAAGGAATATTAGGAAGATTTTAAACGTTACTAAATTTGAGGCTGTTTTCTTGCTGAAAAGGATGGGATTTGACAAATACCTTAAATTTATGTAGCAGAAGGAAAAAGATTTCATAATAGTTCCAGTTGTATAAGAAAAAGTCATCTTTTTTCTGTATTTCATATAAGAATAGGTAAAGAAAAAGAAATTCCAGTTGAATGTTTTTGCTGCTTACAATATTAACAAAAATGTTCTATTTGAAAAGTAAAAATAATTGGAGTAACTCATCATTTGCCAAAATAAACTGGTAGAAAGTGTTCATAGAATAAATATTTTATCACGCCCATATTTTATGAATCTACCTTCCAAATATTTAGATTTAATAGCAGTGTAGCCCAGAACATAAAATATTAAACATGTATAATAGCTTCTTTTCGTCAACAAATCTAATATCAAGTGAGTTATACTTTTGTGGAAGCGACTGAAGTTTCTCTGTTTCAGAGGCTTTAGAATAATGTATTTTAAAAATGATAGAAAGCAAGTGTCTCCAGTATTATAAAATTACGGCAACGCAAAATACATTGTGAATCATTCTCTGGACGTCATTAAAAAAATATCCTAACACGTCTGTATGTGTTTTATGTTTCTCATTCTTCCAGAAACATATTCTTTTACAAACTACCACATTTTGAATAAGTTTCAATTGAGCATATCCTATGTATTTTATGTATGTTTCATTATTCAACTGTTGATCAGATGCAAATTAAGGATAGTCAATATCTTTTTTTCAACTCAGCCAATATTCAAACACAGGTCAGATGAAAATCAAAGAGCTTAAGCTTTTCTATACAGTTAGTCTCATTGTAGGCTTGACAAACTACAGTTTGAAATATACAATATATGATTGTTAACTATAGTCACCCTATTGTGCAACAGAACAGCCTTCTCAAAGTATTTCTATTCAAAGAAGTTTAAAACTACTTTCTAATTCTTTAGGCAGCCTGCATTCACCAGATGTCAAGACCATGCATAACACTGAGCATGAACTTAAGGCTTAACCCTACAATGTACATTTGTATTCTTTAATTAAGCTAGTGCTAGGTTACAGTGACTATACATTTGCAGCAACTGAGATAAAATATCTGCTAAAATACAAGCGCTTAATCACTTATCTGTGATTACAAAATCCAAAACCCTTTAAAAAATTGAATGTTTTTATTCCTCGATGGGCAGTAAAATTTGATCTGCTCTGCATTCACTTAGTGAATAAATAGATTTGAGATTATTTATAGTTTTTCTTACCCACTTAGTGTGAATATTCATAGGATTTGCTGTGAACATAAAGCTGTGCTTGATTGCAGACTTCCCTAGAATTGTTATATAATACACAGTAGATATGCATATTGCTACCGAAAGTATTTCCAAATTTCTAAATTCTAAAATGCATCTGGGTTCATGGGTTTCATATATATACACATATATATATAGTCCCTAAAGTTGATATATATATATATATAATATTGTCCCTAAAGTTGAGAGATATATACATATATCTGAAACCCATGAACCCAGATGCATTTAGAACCCAGATGCAATTTAGAATATATATATATTTTATTTACTTACTTTAGAATATTGTCCCTAAAGTTGATATATATATAGAATATAGAAATATAGAATTCTATATTCTATATATAGAATCTATATTTATTCTATATATATATCAACTTTAGGGACAATATTCTTAAGTAAATAAAAGGAGTCTGAAGTTTTTCATATAGCTCCCCTTTCTGAGCAATTTGTTGCAAGACCAGAGCTGTGAAGAACCATTCTGACCTTCGACCTATATCTAGTACTGTCCCCCATGAAAGTCACATCTATCTGGATGTCATTTCACTCACTACTTCACTTTTTGGAAAGTCTCATTTTTCATATTTGAAACCTGGGATGCCACTAGGGTCTTTGCATTTGTAGTGACAGAAATGAGTTCTTATACCATAATTTTTCTGAAAGAAACTGTTTTCTTGCCTCCGTACTCCCCGTAAGATGTAGCAACCTAATCTGACTTCCCTGACTTGACCTTGGGTTACTGGATGAGCCACCAGATAGGCTGACCTTCTTTCACTGTTGCGCCTTTACAAGGTGTTTTCAATAAATAAGGTGATGTAAGTCATGTTAGTCCTTGGTTTAAAACCTTGCAGTAGTTCTCAATTCTATCCGGGTAAAAACACAGATCTTTCCCATGACCCAAAGGCTTCTGGGTCACCCACTCCTTCTTCAACCTTGTCTTCCATGACTCACTCTCTCAGCTCCAGCTACATTGGCTTCCATGTGTCTGTTCCTCTGACACAGTTTGAAGACTTTGCACTGCCTTTTTCCTGTACTGAGGTGTTGTTCCCCCAAATGTCCACTTACTCAACTTTTTATCTCCTTCAATTTTTCACTGAAATGATACCGCTTAGATGAAGTTCGTGGACTACCTTTTCCAAATTTCAGTAGTCCCCAAACTCATTCCCTGCAGGCCAATCCCCTTTAATCTGTTCCCTTTCTTTTTCCATAGTACATAAAACCATTTGACACACAGTGTAATTCATGTATTTAATAGTTGCAATGATAATGTTATTTTGTTTGTATGCCATTTTACTAAATGAGTTGTCACACAGTAGGCATTCACTAAATATTTGTTGTATGAATGAATTAAGTTTTAAAATAATGGTATTGATATTGACTTAATCCAACTATGAGTTTAGAAAGTGTTGGATTATTGGAAAATACATTGAATGAAGAATTAGGAGATGTGGAGTCCCCTTTGCTATTTTTCTGGTAAATCCCTATACTGACTTTGAACAAGTTACTTAACATGGGCTTTATTAATACAATGTTACAACAACAACAACAAATATAGAAAGGATTGGACTAATTCATTTCTAATTTTTCTTCCTTCTTATTTTCCATCTTCTTACTCAATTGCTATTCTATAGTTTCCCATAAAAAGATAAAAAAGTGCCTAACAACCAATTTACAGATATTTGCAATGCATGGCAAATGGTAGGAGGTGAATACATATTTGTTGAATAAACAAATGTATAGATGAAAGAAAAATTGAAGTGTATAATTTTAAATATTCAGATGATAAACTTATCAGGGTACTTTGGAAAATAATTCTGTGATGAAAACAAAAAGTAGAGGTACTGCCAACTCTTGCATAGCATGCACACAGAAAGGACAACATTGTAAGCGTCATCGATGGGTCACATTCTACTAAGTGGAATGAGGAATAATTTTTGTGGGAGTGTAGAAAGAACACTATGGAAGTGTGCCATGCCTGTGAAATTCTTTCTTAGTCTTGTTAGTCTCAAAAATGCATCCACAGTTGGAAATACTGACCTTTGGGAAATAAAGGATGACCTAAGCTTTCTCAATCTTGCTCTGATGAGAATAAGATATTAGTTCAAGAAGAAATGTTGCCAACTATTAGTCCATGTGCTGTATTTCTAAAAACGCTGCCATCCTTATCTCCAAAAAAGATGATGACATTGTAGTATATAAATTTGTACTTTCACTACAAAACTAAAAAATAAATTCTACCTGCCAACAATTGATTATACCCTTGAAAAGTTAGATGAAGGTTATTTCAATGATATTGATAAGTATTTTTCAAAACTAATTTAATGTTTTAAAGCATTATTATCAGTAATAACTTGACTCAGAATCAGTGGTTTATTGCTAAAATTAGTGTTTATGTTATAGGTAAAAACAATCACTAGAGATAAATACATTTAAATGTATTAAATCCATACATATAAGAGCAATACGTTGCATTGAGAACAATCAGAAATAGCATTTAAAGCTTTTTATTTCTCAAATGGGTAAAATATTACATCTGAGTTTTGTCCAAAAGATCAGGGTAAATGAGGAAGGAGGATAATCTATAGTACACAAGAAAGAAAAAACCAGATAAGGGAGTCCTGTGGGTTTTTCAAATCAGGAAGAAAGAGGAAAAAATCTCAAGTAGACTAAGGCTATGATAACGCAATGGAAATTTGAAGTGAAATTTAAGAAAAGGAAAGTTTGAAACATGATTCGAAGTGCTTACAATATCAAAGGGACGGAAACTAATAGAAGATAGAATAAGTTGAGGCAAAGCGTCTGTGTTTTAGAGATTCGAAAAGGGCAGTAAGGCAGCTATTCAGAAATAGGCATGAACATCCTAAGGATATAATAAAAGTGAAACCGGTGTCCTGTAAGTGTGTCTGTCATATACTCTCGTATGTGGTCATCTAAGGGATCCATGGAGAGCTGTCAACCACATGTGATAGAAACCAGCCTCAGCAAGATATCTTCCTTAAGATAATAATTACACTTGAGAGAAAATGTATTTGAAGTGAGAAAACCTGGATCTAGACTGAATCATGTCTCTGGATCTAGACTGAAGTATATCTCAAATAAAAATATATCATTAAACAAATAATCTAAGAAATCAATCCCTTTTTCTAATTAAAAAATTAACTTGCATCATAAAAATCCACACTATTGAGGGCTACAATAACATTTAATTAAAAATTAAAATTTACATTTTAATTGACATTTACTTAAAATTACATTAAATTAATTAAATGTTATTGTAGCCCTCAATAGTGTGAAGAAGCAGTATTTACAACTATGAGCGTATCATTCCCTTGAACCTCAGCGTCATTGTGTTCTGAAACGTATGAGCTATAAGTAGAAATGTTTTATTTGAATTCTCTCCACTTACGTTAATAATCAGTTAAATAATAATTTACAACACGATTTTCTCACACCGCCATTATTTCCAGCATTTCTGCTAAAAAATAGTCCATCCTGGCTGGGTGCAGTGCCTCATGCCTGTAATCTCAGCATTTTGGGCCGCCAAGGTGGGCGGATCACGAGGTCAGGAGATGGAAACCATCCTGGCTAAAACAGTGAAACTCCGTCTCTACTAAAAATACAAAAAATTAGCAGGGCGTGGTGGTGGCTCCTGTAGTCCCAGCTACTCAGGAGACAGAGGCAGGAGAATGGTGAACCCGGGAGGCGGGGCTTGCAGTGAGCTGAGATTAGGCCACTGCACTACAGCCTGGGCAACAGAGGGAGACTCCATCTCAAAAAAAAAAAAAAAAAGTCCATCCTCTTTTCCTTCTTAGGCTTTTGAAAAGCAGATTATCTTTTACTTATGTTCATTCTACACTTTGAACAGTGCCAGACACCTGATTAAAACTCAGTTAAGTGTTAAACCAAACTAAATTTGACTACCCTTCAGATGTCCCATAATATCAAAATCAAAAGAGCTGCTGCTGTAAAATATCCAGACACTACCTTCATATTTTGAAAGTAGCAAAACTTTAATCAGTCTGCATGAATATTTTTATGATATTTCTTAGTTTGTGTTCCTAGGAGCAAAGCTTGAAATAATGACTTGAGTGCAAGTATGTGTTGGGAATGATACTAACACATCACTGGAGGGCAGGAAGACAGAGAGGAAAGGAGGCAAATTTATAATAAAGAGGAAAGGAAGAAAAAATACAGTGAAGGAGGGATGATTGATACTGTTATTGGTGTGACTATCTGGGATTCAATTCCTCTGGGGACAAGAACTGTGTAGAATAGACCTGAGAATTGTCCTGAGAAGGACTAAAAGGTTGAAGCATGCATCCGTTGACTTCCATTCCTACTGGATAAGGTTATCACCAGTGTTTTTAACATCTTTGAACTCCTACCTGGCATCTTCAGGCAGTATGCATGGTCTTGCTCAGCTTTAGAAAAATATGTAAGACACAAAAAGCCAAGAAACCTCACACAGCACTTTTTAGTTGGGGAAAGAGTTGGCCTACAAGGGAGTCCCACCATAGCTGTGCTGAAATCAGAAGTGTGTTGAGGTTCTGTGACATGAGGCAGAAAAGCATATGCTAAACAGGGAACCCTCAAAATGTTCTATTTTGTAAATATTACAGACCATATTAATGAAAATATGATAGCAAATTGCAAATCAAAATATCGCAAACACAATATTTTATATATAAAATGCAAATGCACCATTTCTATAAACAAGAAAATACCACCTATGCTTATGTTCTTTTACACATAGCATGTGTCATATGATATGAAATATGTATTCATTAATTTATTTGTTCATCTATGTATTTGTGTATATTGACTCATACATTTATTGATCGAGGTACAACTATAGTCAGGTACTGTTCCGGACAAAGAGGAAACATTTATGGACAAGATAGAAAAGAAATTACTCTCTTGCAGCTTTTATTTTATGGTGTTGTTAAAGTAAACTAAATATGGCATGACAAAGACTCTGTATTTCTATATTTGAGTCCTTGCGGACAAACTGTAACCTAGCTTAATAGGCAGATGAAAGTGAAAATCTAACTTAGTAGTGTGCATCTGTAATAAAAGCTAAGTGTTGACCAATCCCAGTAGCCATATTTCAACCACTCGTAGACTCCTGAGTGTTAAAACTGCGTTCAAATAAGGCAAACGCCAAGCTGTAACCAAGCTCACTGTTTCTGCACCTCACTTCTGATTCCTGCACGTCACTTGACTATTTACGTCTAAAAATTTGTTCTAACCATGAGGCATCCCTGGAGTCCCTCTGAATCGGCTGTGATTTTTAAGGTTACCCAATAGGCGAATAATTTTTCTTTGATCAATTAAAATCCATTAAACTTAACTTGTTTGGAGTTTTAACAGTGCAAAGAAAGACCCCAGATCTTATTTGATGCAAAATCTAGAAAACTTTGGGTTCTGTCGTTAACTTAGTGAATATTCACAAACTGGCAAAGTCATAGGAAATTCTGTTTTCCTAAATAAAACAATGTATCTCACATATTTTATGTATTAATTCATAAAGCACATTGAGTATCCATGTCATAAAATATGTATTTGACAGGTTGTGACTTCAATTTTTAGCAATAGCATACAGTAAATCAAATTAAATGTTTAACTACATCTTATGCCTGGAGTATGAACCCAGTTAAACAATGACAAGTGCTTAAGTTTAAATATTCCTTGGATTGGGAACAGCAATAGTGGCTTCACCATGATATTGTGTGTAGAATTGGTGGGTTGTTGCTCTCACTGACTTCAAGAACTAAGCCACAAACCCTCATGGTGAGTGCTACAGTTCTTAAAGATGGTGTGTCTGGAGTTTGTTTCTTCATTTGTTCAGACGTGTCCGGAGTTTTTTCCTTCTGGTGCGTTCATGGTCTCACTGACTTCACAAGTGAAGCCACAGACCTTCGCAGTGAGTGTTACAACTCTTAAAGGTGGTGCGCCCAGAGTTGTTCCTTCCTCCCTGTGGGTTTGTGGTCTCACTACCTTCAGGAGTGAAACTGCAGACCTTCACCATGAGCGTTACAGCTCTTAAAGGTGGCGCCAACCCAAACAGGGAGCAGCAGCAAGCTTTATTGAGAATAACAAAAGAGCAAAGACTCCACATCAAGAAAGCGGACCTGAGCACGTTGCCACTGCTGGCTGGGGTGGCCTGCTTTTATTCCCTCATCTGGCCCCACCCACATCCTGCTGATTGGTCAGTTTTACAGAGAGCTGATTGGTGCGTTTTACAGAGAGCTGATTGGTCCATTTTTACAGAGTGCTGATTGGTGCATTTATAAACCTTTAGCTAGCCACAGAGTGCTGATTGGTGCGTTTGCAATCCTTTAGCTAGACAGAAAAGTTCTCTAAATCCCCACCTATCCCAGAAGCCCAGCCGGCTTAACTTCTCACTGGCATGGGAGGTTGGACTTTGCAGCATCTAGGTGGGGCACTCAGGCAGCCCAGAGGGAGCTCATCCCAGACAACCAAGAGGAAAAGAGGGGAAGCGAGAACAAAATGGAGACCTGCCATCGTGGCCAACCACCCCGCGAAGAGGGAACAGCTGTCCACGCACAGGGACCTAGCCTCTGATCAAGCCCAGCAGGTGCTGGCCGTCCGCACCCAGTGCAGGGCCACTGAGCCCGTACCCACCCGGTACCCGCCTGCAGTCCAGCAAGTGTCTGTGCCTCTCCCTCCACACCACCCTGTGAGCAAAGGGAGCCGGCTCTGGCCTCTGCCAGCCCCAGAGAAGGGCCCCCACAGCCCAGCAGAGAGCTGAGGAGCCAGAGCAGACACGGAGGCCGAGGAGGTGCCGAGAGCAAGGGAGGGCTGCTAGCACGTTGTCACCTCTCATTATGACTGAAACTTGTTCAACAGACACATAAGATAATAAAATTTATATAATGAGAACTTTGGAAGAGGTTAGATGAAGTGAGAGAAAAAAAAATTGTTAATATCATCAATAGTGAGGTTAAAAAAAAAAAAAAAAGCTGTAAAGTGTAACTCCCTAGGCTGGACTCCCGACATGGAGTCTGAATATGTTGTTTCCCAGAAAGAGTGTCGTTTCCAAGGAGTTTATTATGATAATTATACATCATGAAATCTGGGGCCCAGGGATGCTCTGTCACTCTGAGTGTGGTACCCATGGGCAAGTCATTTCACTCTGCTATGCCTCAGTTGTTTTACCAAGTAAATACAATTTTTAAACTCAATAGTTTCTTGAAAATTTATGCAAAATGTTCTTCAAAAATTCCCTGATTCCCTAAATCATTGTTGTTGAAGCCAAAAAAACTAAACTGATCAAACCGTGGTCTTATGTGATTGGAAATGTTGCTTGAACATTGACAAAATAAAGATTATCTAAAAGATTATATACTTTTAAAATTAAAAGTATCACTTTAGCCTTATTATTTATTGACACAATGTTGTAAATCAAGATTCAGAGAATTAGTACTAGAAATTCATCCTCAGGACATGCACACCAGAACTGGTAAATCTGGGCTCTATTAAAACATATTATATGGCCGGGCGCCGCGGCTCACATCTGTAATCCCAGCACTTTGGGAGGCGGAGGTGGGCGGATCACGAAGTCAGGAGATCCAGACCATCCTGGCTAACACAGTGAAACCCCGCCTCTACTAAAAATACAAAAAACTAGCCGGGCGAGGTGGCAGGCGCCTGTAGTCCCAGCTACTCAGGAGGCTGAGGCAGGAGAATGGCGTGAACCCGGGAGGCGGAGCTTGCGGTGAGCCAAGATTGGGCCACTGCGCTCCAGCCTGGGCGACAGAGAGAGAGACTCCCTCTCAAAAAAAAAAAAAAAAAAAAAAATTACATTATTCAAGATGAACAGTCATGAATCACATGAATCATAAACTTAATTTTTTTTAAATTGGAAAAGACAAAAATAATAAAGTACACATTTTACCTTTTTTTTTTCTTTGAGACAGAGTCTCACCCGGTCATTTTACCTATTTTTAATCTCTTTCCTTTATAGTTGTAAAGGGATATAAACTGTATGTTAGTTCATACACAGCCTATATGGACAAATAAAATACTTCAAAAAATACATTGCACAACTTAGTATCTCCTGTGGCTATAACAATTCTTTATTTTGAAAAGAAAAATAAAAAACTTTTAACCTCAATAATGGAGTTTAATGTTTCAATAACTGAACCGCTAAAAGAGGCTGCTGAACTGGAAGCTATTATACTTGGTGTTTCTGTGCTTTGTTTAGTGATATTGGGACTGCATCTCCGCAAGAGGCATCTCTTTTTGTTTTTCTCACCTTCCAGTAGATTCCGTTAAGAAAAACATCTAGAAGAAGACGACCTGGAAGGCAGGAAGGTAGAGAAAGGACTTGTTTCATTTGTAAGCTGTTCCTAACAGCTTCTCCCCAGAAATTAACGTAAAAACTGGCAGTAGCTTCTTTCAGCTGACCCAAGACTGATGACTGACCCAAGACTATCCTACATTCTCCCCCGAGGGGTTCCCGCAAGAGCCTGGCAACATCCTGTCCTGAAGGTCTTAGCCGCATTTCATGGCATCCCTTCTCCAATTTTACAGGTTTCCAGAACCCCAACTTCCTCCTGTTGCTCCTCTAGCCTGACATCTTTTTTTGTTACCTGAATGATTCTCTTTTGCTTTGTTAGTTTTCCAGCACCCATAGAACAAATTACACTAACTTCTGTGGAAATACCTCATCTGGTTTCTGTTTTCTTGACTACATCTTTACCGAACAAACTATCCTCGAAAATGTATTTTCCTAGAATATTTTTCCTACATCAATGATTTGCAAACCTAAAGAATTTTCAGAAATTATAACTTAAGGATGAGGGATGGGAGGAGGCTGAGGACCAAAAACTACCGATCGGGTACCGTGCTTATTGCATGTACACCAAAACCCTTGCTACAGGTAATTTACCCATAGAGCAAACCTGCACATGTAACCCTGAAACAAAACATACATTTTTTTAAAAAAGTTTTCATGTAAAAGACATGCTGACTTTTGTGTTGATACACAATATTTCTTCAGTTTTCTATTTTTTACTGTTGAAAAATAACAGACTGAAATATTATAAGAACAGTTAATAAAACTATTTCCAATATTTGGGCAAGAATTATATCACTGAACCACCAATGGCTTTGGAAGTATCCAATATTTTGGTTGTTTTGTGAATGACATTTCTGTGGTTATTGATGGACAGGTTGCTTATGAAACAATTTATATGTTTATATATATACTGTATTAAGGTAATTTTTCTGTTGATTTGAAAGTTGATTCAGTTTTAACTATCACTAACATCTTAACAATAGTTTGTAAGGCTTTTAATAAGAAAATTCACCCAGCTGCAAGCATTTTGTCAGTTACTTTTTAGCAATTTAATAGAAGAAAATTATTAAGTTATTCAATTTTCAGAAAGGTATATTTCCCAAGCTTCAAATATAACACAAAGTACTATTATAACACGGCAGTAAATTTTTCTTTAATGCGTACTTAAATATCTTTTAAGTGAGGCCAAATAATTTTGAATCCTTAGGTGAAATTTAGAGTACATGATGTTTTTTCAACAAGTATGAAATATTCTATGGAGAAAATGAGGAATGCATGAAAGTAGGCTGTGCTTTTTCTTTCTAAAATAAAAGAAGCTGTGAGTAATTATGCCAGATTGGATGGGAATGTGTGAGAACTAAAAGCAGGGATCATCTTATGTATTAACGTTCTAATATGACAGAAATATGAGTAACTCAAAATCTGACTGAAAAAAATCTGTGAAATTCAAACAGATTAGATAAAATACTACATTTTAATGCCGTTGAAAAAAATTTCAACCTTTGTAAGCAGGGACTTGTAAAAAAGATAATACGGATATTACAATAGTCCCCCATTATCTTTGGTGGATACATTTCAAGACCCCCAGAAAATGCCTGATAACTCAGATAGTCCTGAGCCCTATATATACTGTATTATATTTTTCTACACAAACATACCTATGATAAACTTTAATTCCTAAGTTAGGCACAAGAAGAAATTAACCATAAGAACTAATAATAAAATAGAACAATTATAACAACATTCTGTAACATAACTTCTGTAATAAAAGTTATGTGAATATGATCTCTCTCTGTCTCTCAACATATCTTATTGTACTGCACTCACTCTTCTTGTGATAGAGGAGGACCAAATAGATGGTGCGAGATTTCATCCCACTACTCAGAACCGCATGAAATTTAAAACTCTGAATTGCTTATTTCCAGAATTTTCCATTTAATACTTTTGGACCTGATTGCAGGTAACTAAATCTGCAGAAAATGAAACTGCTGGAAGAAGGGACTACTGTATATAAGAAATCCCTGCAGAAACTTCCTTTATGGGATATTGAAAGCATGTTAGTGCAATACTAATTTGCAACAAAACAACTGGAAATAAATGTGATGGGAATGGATACCAATGATTGAACAATCTTAAAATGTTGTTTTTAAAAAGTAATGATGTAATAAAAGGTACACACTTCAGGGAAGAATCCTCTCTGACATTTCTTAATGCTGTAGATAAGTCGAATGTTAATGCAAAAGTGTATTCCTCGGCACGGTGGCTCACGCCTGTAATCCCAGCACTTGGGGAGGCTGAGGCGGACCGATCACGAAGTCAAGAGATCGGGACCATCCTGGCCAACATGGTGAAACCTCGCCTCTAGTAAAAATACAAATATTAGCTGGGCACAGTGGTAGCTGCCTGTAATCCCAGCTACTCGGGAGGCTGAGGCAAGAGAATCGCTTGAACCTGGGAGGCGGAGGTTGCAGTGAGACGAGATTACACCACCGCACTCCAGCCTGGGCGACAGACTGAGACTCTCTCTCTCAAAAAAAAGTATATGTGTGTCCTGTAGGGTGTGAAGTGGACAGAGGACACTGCAGTCTATGAATAGAGAATGGTATTAATGGAATAAAATTGAAAATATAAAAGCATACTATGAGAGAATAATATATTCTATCTAATTCACTCTTAAATTTTCTACCCTCTAGTTTTAAAATACAGTTTCCTCCATAATATTTCCCAATAGACATGCAAATCGTTTTCTGTTTTGGAGAATTACCTGTATACATTAATGAAATAATTCCAGGAATTACAAATATGTTTTACAAGCAATAAATTCCTAACCACATTAAATCCAGCTCAAAAAAAAAAAAAAAATATGTTCTAGGTAGAATGATATACTCATTGAAAACTTTACTTACATTTCAGTGAGATGTAGTGTACAGGAAGTATATTTCATGAAACAGTGTCATTAAAAACTCCTCACTATATCTTGTTGATAACATTTTGGTTCACTTAATTAGGTACATTCATTGTGTACCATATTATAGATAATCAAAAATAAGATATCTAAAACAAAAATCTGCCAGCCAATTTTCTTACAGTGTAAAAAAGACATAAATTAGAGATGTTACTATTATTTATTCATCAAATTTGATAGGATATTTTTCTCATAACAATAGATAATCAAGAATGCTGGAGGATAGAGGAGCAACAGCACAATAAGCAGGAGAGAAATAAGAGACAGAGAAGGTGGAGGAGGAGAAGGAGGAAGAAAGAGACAAACTTCCATATTGTTGCACCCGTTTTTCTTGCAAACTTTGAAATTTATTTTTCCTCCCTAAACTGTAAGCTTTAGAGTTAAACTTTAGAGGAACATTGCTTTACTAAACTTTATTAAACTTTATATTTGCATGATTTCCTCTTATTTTATCTGATCGTATAAAAAGTATTTCGATTTTCTCATAACACCCTTAACCAAAAATATCACCTTTAGATTCTTACTGTTTGAGAAAAATCAGTTGAGTGTAGTGAATATTCACAATGTGTGTCAAAGATGAGATTTGCATGTGCATTAGGAGAAGTAGAAGAATAAAAAAGCTCATGATTTCAATATTCATAGCACATTTCCCCAGCAATTTATGAAATGGGGATTGATATTTTGTGTTATCTTTCAGCCCTCCATTAATGTTCATGGGTAAATAAGAATCCCATAATATTTTTGTGAAATGTTTTCTACTCAGTCTAACCTAGTCTAGCAAAGTTTTTCAAACTGAATTATTTACATGGGGTGTACGGCCAACATTTAAATTTGAAATAATGTTATATTATTATATATGACATACAGTTTTTGATTGTTTCATGTATTATTTTAACAGTAGATATAAGCACTCTTTCCACACATACATACTGAGTACCCATAATATGCAAGGCTCTGTAACAAGTATAATGGGTGAAACATTTAAAAATGCATATATAATTCATTATATAAATATTTTACACAAATGAAGCCTTATCCTATGACTCGTCTTTCTTTTTCATAAAGCCTTATTGTTTATTTACTTATTTATTTTGCTTTCCACTCCTTCAGCTACCTATGGGATCATGCATATCAGCACTTGGAAAATAAATATTGAAAGCAGCAGCTCTGCTACCTGTCCTCAATGACGGGAGGGCATTCACTTCTACAGGAAAGAAGACAGACAGGTGACCTGATCTATGCTGCTTGTAAGCATGGTAATGACACACTTCTTGTCAAACAAGTTGGTGACATTGGCTAGGCATGGCTTCTGGAAAATGTCATGGAAGCTATGTTACCATCTGAGAGAAATGGAGATGTTTCTTGACTGAAATACTTTGTGTATGTGTATGTGTGTGCATGTGTGTGTAATTTATGCGGCCATAGTTATTACATAGGGGGGCACACATTTTAATTTTGGCAATAAAATATACTCAGCGTCATAAGGAAGCACCTGGAGAGCTGTATTCCTTTTCCTGAGGCTTCCCTGTTCCTTGTGGTAACTTACATACTTGGAATTATAGAAAATTGATTTTGGTTAAAATCTCTAATTTGTGTGAATTCGATGCCTTGGGTGATTAAATCAACTTTATATTGGTCAGCGTTCTCCAAAGAAACAGAACCAATAAGATGTACACATACAAAGACAGACAAGTCCACAAAGAGAAGTTGGCAAACTGGAGACCCAGAAGAGCCCATGGCGTAGTTAATGTCCCACTAATGGCAGCCTCAAGACCCAGAAAAAGCCAGAATTTCAGTTCAAGTCTAAAGGCAGGAAAGAACCAAGGTCCCAGCTCAAGGCAGTCTGCAGAGTTCCTTTCTGATCATGGGATGGTCAGCATTTTTGTTCCACTGAGGCCATCAACAGACTAGATGAGGTCCAACCACATGAGGGAGAATAAACTGTTTTTCTCAGCCTATCAATTCAAATGCTATTTTTATCCAGAAATGCCCTCACAGACATACAATACATTTTGGCCAAATGTCTGGGAACCCTGTGACTCAGTCAAGCTGACATGCAAAATTAACCATCACACATAGTAAGCATCCTTCCTTTTAAAAAAATTATTAAAATGATACACAACTTTTGATATACGTTACTTTTTTAATTTAAAAATGACTTAGAGGGGCCGGGCACAGTGGTTCACGCCTGTAATCCCTGCACTTTGGGAGGCTGAGGTGGGCGTATCACGAGGTCAGGAGATCCAGACCATCCTGGCTAATAGGGTGAAACCCCGTCTCTACTAAAAATACAAAAAAATTAGCCCGGCGAGGTGGCGGCGCCTGTAGTCCCAGCTACTCAGGAGGCTGAGGCAGGAGAATGGCGTAAACCCGGGAGGCGGAGCTTGCAGTGAGGCGAGATGGCGCCACCGCACTCCAGCCTGGGCGACAGAGCGAGACTCCATCTCAAAAAAAAAAAAAAAAAAAAAAGAAAGAAAGAAAAAGAAAAGAAAAGAAAAGAAAATGACGTAGAGAACTCTTCTAGTTAAACTAGAATAATAGAAATTTATATTTTTAATGGCTATGTAATTTTGATGGCGTGTACTTTCCTGGTGTATACACTATGCTTTGTCTATTTTTTTTAAATGAATGACCAGCTTTCTGTTTCTAATTTTTGCTACCTAAAAATATTGCTGAAATTAACATCCTTGTACATACACCATTACATGATTTCACTTTTATTTCTTTTGTGTAGATTCTTAGGTGTCAATACTGCGTCTAAAGATGAAAGCATTTTTTATTTTAATAATTGGCCCCAGAAAAAATATCCAAAAATGTGTGTAGACTCTCTCATACTTTACATTACTGAATAATGGACTCTCATACATTAATTATATTATAAGTTCTATGAAGAATGAACACATGTTCTAATAGTTTGTGAAACAGGAAGATTGCCAGTCACTCTTTGTTCCTTTGCTATTGCAGAACCAATGTATTCTGATTTGTGCTTCAGTGTTTTACAGAGTTATCAGTTAAGCAGCTTTCTTTTTTTGTTGTTGTTCTTATATTCTTAAGCCCTAGCTGTCTCTTAATGATTTCTATGAAATCATCAGTAGCACCAAATGATTCATATGGGACACACACACTCTTACAGTCATCATCATTTTGAACTCTGAATCTTCATCCTTTCTTAAAATCTGTGGCTTCAATTCTCTCTTTCCTTAGCTTACTTACTTCCCAGAAAGCAATTTTTAGAACGTGACTCCCATGAGCATTCTGCAATTTTTTCAATCCTATATAAGAGGCTATAGACCTAGAAAAGTGGAACCTTTTATAAAATGGTACTGGGTAGTTGAGAAGGAAGAGGTTTCTGGAAATGCTATGAAAGTTGCCATTGTGAAGTCATTGTTGTAATGTTAAAAGAGTAATGAGATGAAAGAGTAGCAGAGTCAAAGGAGAGGCAGAGAAATTTGATGTCAATTGTAATGAAAGAGAGAAGATACTATATTAGACTGGTAGCAACAGAAAATGAGTTTGAAGGCTAGAAAATCATAAGAATTTTTGTAGTTAAAGGGTTCCATTAGAAAGTTTGGAGAAGCATGGTAGAATAAGAAAATAATGGAACGAAATCCCTAGAGATAGAACAGATTGAACAGAGGATACAAATGGAGGAATTGGCTCTGGTGAAATGAGAGTCAGCTTCTCACTCAAAGATAGAACAGAATAAAGAGAAGGTGGATGAACGTAAAGGAAAGTTTCACGCATAAAGAAAGTTCTGAAAATACATACTAAAAATAAGTTTTTTTTTTTTTTTTTTTTTTTTTTTTTTTTTTTTTTTTTTTTTTTGAGATGGAGTCTTGCTCTGCCGCCCAGGCTGGAGTGCAGTGGCCGGATCTCGGCTCACTGCAAGCTCCGCCTCCCGGGTTTACACCATTCTCCTGCCTCAGCCTCCCGAGTAGCTGGGACTACAGGCGCCCGCCACCTCGCCTGGCTAGTTTTTTGTATTTTTTTAGTAGAGACGGGGTTTCACCATGTTAGCCAGGATGGTCTCGATCTCCTGACCTCGTGATCCGCCCGTCTCGGCCTCCCAAAGTGCTGGGATTACAGGCTTGAGCCACCGCGCCCGGCCTAAAAATACGTTTTATATTTTTTCAATTAATTAGTAACCCAGGTCAGCTTTTGAAAGTAACAGGATGAAATAAGAAAGTCAAGTAACTGATCTCCCCAGTGGAGAGAAGACTTAGCCTCTTCCACTGGGCCCAGAGAACCAGATTGTGTTGCTTCATGTATCTGGCCTGGATACACAAGTGGAGAAGGACATGTTCTTGGTTGTTGTATGTGATGTCAAAAGAACAATAATATAAATGATTTTATAGAAAAGTTAGCATTTAAACCCAGGGATACATTCCAATAGAGCAATCACTCTATAAAGGTGACATAAAGAGAAATTGGGAAGGGTGGAAGGCAATAAAATACAATCTTGAGAAACCAAAATAAGTATGATGGGTAGAATGTAAAGTTTATAGAAATTGTGTGAGCTCTGTAACAAAATTCACAACTGTTGTATGTATATGTGCGTGTGTGTACTTATGTAAGTTTAAATAGACAAGCTGTTGTGTTATGCAGTGTGTTGAGGAAGCTATTCAGAAGACAAACTTAGCCAGGTGCTGTAGCTCACACTTGTAATCCCAGTAGTTGGGAAGCTGAGGCAGGCACATTACCTGAGCTCAGGATTCTGAGCCCAGCCTGGGCAACATGGCAAAACCCCATCTCTACAGAAATACAAAAATCAGCTGGGTGTGGTGGTGCCTGTGTTTGCAGCTACTCTGGAGGCTAAGGTGGGAGGACCTTTTGAGCCCAGCAGGTTGAGGCTACAGTGAGCTACCATCATGCCACTGCACTCCGGCCCCGCTTACCAAGCAAAACACTGTCAAAAAAAGAGAAAGAAAAAAAGAGAGGAAGGAAGGAAGGAAGGAGGGAAGGAAAGAAGGAAGGAAGGTAAGAAGGAAAGAAGGAAAGAAGGAAAGAAGGAAGGAAAGAAGGAAGGAAGGAAGGAAGGAAGGAAGGAAGGAAGGAAGGATGGAAGGAAGGAAGGAAGGAAGGAAGGAAAGAGGGAAGGAGAAAAAAGACAAACTCAACTCTTATTTGGGAGCTTAAGAAAAGTGGAAAAGGACATATTAGATTATGTATTTAGTAAAATAATTTTAATGAGTAAAAATTAACAATGAGAAATCACCTAATTCTGAGTGACAGGAATTTTAAGTAGACAATCATCTATGTTTACAACTTTCCTTTGCAACCGTTAGCAGTGATGCAGTGGTATCTGAAGAAAGGCTCATCCAACATAGTAAGTTTTATGTTTGATCTCATTAAAGGTCAGAGGAAAATCAAGGGTATTCTGGACAGGACAACTGACATGGTTCAATGTAGACAGGATTATAAAAAAAAAAAAATTAAGACTAAGGGTAGAATGGAAAACTAATACATGGAAAATTTTTGATGAATACGTGGTCAGATGAAGGAAAATATCAGATACACTAAACATGAGCAGATGATAAAGGGGAAGGATGAGATATAATAAATGGACACAAAAATGTTAAAGTTTTCGGTTTGGAAGTGATGCAGTTCTATGTGATTTAAGAGT
This sequence comes from Rhinopithecus roxellana, assembly GCF_007565055.1. NCBI lineage: Eukaryota > Metazoa > Chordata > Mammalia > Primates > Cercopithecidae > Rhinopithecus > Rhinopithecus roxellana. The sequence goes on along the minus strand of NC_044561.1, from coordinate 64,868,677 downwards.
GGAAGTCCAAGATCAAGGTGTCATCAGGGTTATTTTTTCCTGAAGCCTCTCTCCTTGCCTTGCAGATGGTCGCCTTCTCCCTGTGTTCTCACATGACCTCTCTGTGAGTGAGCATCTACAGTGATTCTGCCTCTTCTTAAAATATCACAGGTCATATTGCATTAGGGCTCACTCAGATTACCTCTTCTAACATTACATACCTCATTAAGGTCCTGTCTCCAATTACAATCACCTTCTGAGATGGGCTGGGGGTTAGAACTTCAATATCTGGGCCGGGTGCGGTGGCTCAAGCCTGTAATCCCAGCACTTTGGGAGGCCGAGACGGGCAGATCACGAGGTCAGGAGATCGAGACCATCCTGGCTAACACGGTGGAACCCCGTCTCTACTAAAAAATACAAAAAACTAGCCGGGCGAGGTGGCGGGCGCCTGTAGTCCCAGCTACTCTGGAGGCTGAGGCAGGATAATGGCGTAAACCCGGGAGGCAGAGCTTGCAGTGAGCTGAGATCCGCCCACTGCACTCCAGCCTGGGCGACAGAGCGAGACTCCGTCTGAAAAAAAAGAAAAAGAACTTCAATATCTGAATTTGGGCAGGGGCATAATTTAGTAATCTTGTCGGAGCCTTGCCTGTGAGTGTAAGAAGGGCACTAGAGAGAAAAAGGAGCAAGAAAATGGAAGAAATAAACGTAAAGATAGTAATTAACCAAAGGGGAAGAGAGGCAAGCAAAGTAATTACTCTATGAAAGTAAATTTGAATCATATGATTTTGGAATACATGAGGTAGCTAATTGGTTAAAGCTATGTTAACAATGTATTTCGGCTCTTTCTTCTGTCAAACATTAGAATAACTGCTTTATTTCCATTTACCATGTAATATTGCTAACAATTTTGTGAAGTTGGTGCTATTGCTAAGCCTCTTTTATAGATAAAAAAAAAAAAATCTAAGGCTCAGATAAAAAGGCTCGGCAAATTGTCCACCATCACAAAATAATACTTGGCAAACTGAGATTCAGACCCAGAATGCTTCAATTGTAGAGTCTTTACTATTAGACTGAACTATCAGACACAAAAACTACATTAACTTATCAAATTTGTCTTTCTTCACTTAAAGACTTAATAGTATGGATTTTACAAGCTATTTGAGTTTGAATAATATGTCTAACTAATACTCTTTAAAAAATCATTTGTAACAAACACCTTAGAGCCTATGCTTTTCTACCTGTTGCATAACTAGCTGAAAAAAAACACTTAAATATGGATTAGGTTGGTTATGTTTCATGTTTCAAATCAGTTCTTTCCCAGCTGATTTTTATGATCTCTATGATATTTTGTTCTCTATTATTAGAAAAGTTAATAGAGAGTTCAAACAGTTCATCATAGAACTGATTCTTAAAATCTTTTCTCACAAAATTGTTACATGAAGGCTAGCCATAGTGCAAATTTAGATACAAATAAAAACTAAATAACATTATATATGTACCTACATATATAAATGTGTGTGTGTGTATATATGTGTGTGTGTATACATATATGTGTATACTAAAAATTTTTCTAACATTTTAACTACGTGTTATACATACTAGAGTATACTATACTACACTATACACTATAACTATTTGTGTATATACAATACTGCACTATATATTATAGCATACTATACTATATACTATAAGTATGTGTGTATAGACAGTGTGGTATAGTATATGACACCATATAGTATATAGTATAATTTGTATAGTATGTGTGTATAGGTTTTATGGTGTAGTATATACAGTATAGTGTACTATAATATATACTATCGTGTATAGTATATAACCCCATTAATGATGGAAATAAATAGTATATAGTATACTGTACACTATAGTATACCACAGTAGTGTATACTTCATCAATTCATGTTACTGAAAAGTTGGTGGAAATTAATTACTGATGAAAAATGATAATTTTTTTAACTTGATGATAACTCCTTATACTCATTTGGTGAATACTAGGTAACCAATGCCTCTGCAAACTGAGAAAGAAAGGGAAGGACTCTAGCATCCATCGTAAGATTTTTATACAACTGCAACTAAATAATTGATGAAATATACACTACTATGATGTATAGAGTATACTATATATTATATACAATATAGTATGTACTATGAGTATAGAGTATAGCATATGGTACATAGTATGAGTATAGAGTATAGTATATAGTATATAATATAATGAATAATATATAATTTAGAGTATATACTGTAGAGTATATACCATATATATAGTATATACTATACAGAGTATATACTATACAGAGTATGATAAAGGGGAAGGATGAGACAGAACAAACAGACACAAAAATGTTAAAGTTTTCTGTTTGGAAATGGTGAAGTTCTGTGTGATTAAGGGTGGAAGTTCAAGATCAAGATGTCATCAGGGTATAGTATATACTGTATAGTATATAATATCTATACATATTATATACTGTATAGAGTAATATATACTATGTAGAGTATAATATATACTATGAGTGTATAGTATATACTCTCATATGAGTATAGAGTATAGTATATACTCTCATCTATATGAGTATAGAGTATATTATAAATACTATGTATATACAGTATATAGAATATAGTATATATACTATTTATGTCATTATATAGACTATATTATATACCATGCATAGCATAGAGAATATAGTATATACAATATGTATAGAGTATATAGAATATAGTATATACTGTATACTATGTGTAGCATAGAGTATAGTATATACACTATGTTTACAGAGTATATAGAACATAGTATATACTATGAGCATATAGTATATACACTATATATAGTATATACAGTATGTAGAATATAGTATACACTATATATAATATCTATTGTATAATATACTATATATGTATAGTATATATAGTATATATACTATACTCTATATCCTGTGTGTAAAAAGTATAGCATAATATACTATATAAGTATACTATACTATATATACACACATAGCTAAAATAATATTAGTAAAAAGTCTTTAGTATCTTTGCACTGTTTGGAAACATTTAGGATTTTCAAAACCATATAGATACTCATAGTACTTGCAGTATAATCTGATATATGCCTTAAATATTATAGATATTTATTATGATTATATTCTCAAAGAAAGTAGCCATAAGTTATGTAAAACACAAAAACAGGTACATAAAGTAATATTTTGCATTATTGTCTGCTTCATTTTCTAAATTTCCATTTCATAAAACTTCTCAATTTTCTCAGTTTCTCAAAATTCTCAATATTCTAGTTGTTAATGGGATTTTTTATCCTACTTATTGATTTGCTCCAGGTCCTGTGTCTGCATTCACAATAACTACATGAATATCCCATAATAGAGAATAGAAAATGTATGGTTCACACCATATTGATCTAAATTTACTAATTAGTGATAATGCAAATATAGAATTAAATGTTATCAATCTTTTTATTCTTTGTGTGTTAATGATTTATATGTGCAGTACCTGAGAGATATGGTGTTACAAAAGAAAACAAATATTTTAGAATGTTTATTTACATACCACCGCTGCTTCTTGAATATAAGTAATAATGAGCCAAATGTTGGCATCTTCTGCCAATTGGGGTCCCATAAACCTTCTTATACTTCTACCATTATTGAACAAAGAGCTTAATTTATTGAGAATCCTGAATCCTAATCAGGATTCTAGATTTTTGCTTTTTCTGATAGTTTTGAATAACCAGCCAATGGAGCTTCTGTTTTTTCCCTCTTATTTACTAAATTTTATAAAATAACATATAATGACAGTTTATTTCACAGCACAAAATGTACCAAATTTTATTTTTGATTTATAACTTCCACCTGCTAGAATTGCAGTGAAGCATTAAATCAAAGAGTTGATTGAGGACTGAGCAATTCAGCATGCCACAGTTGTTTAATTATACAAGAAAAAGATAATTTAATACACTTTTGAGGTTTCTACTCATTATAAACATAATTATGGAATTTTTTAAAGACTCATGAATTTGCTTCCATAGCTAAATTTTAAACAATTAATGGAAAAGTGATCAGGTTATTGATGCATTTTTAATTTTTATTTCCATTTAAAACCTTAATACACTCAATTTTATCTTTTATCGTCCTTTATTTGGCCAAATACTTTTGTTAAAATGTGACCATTTTACATTTTAAGGAAATTAAATTTTATTAGTATTTATTAACTTGACTATGTTGATTCCACTGTCCAATATGTTTTCATGAATGAAATACATATTTTTAATTCACCTGGTACATTAGCCTACACTGTGATGCAGAGCTCTCCAATGCGCTAGGTGGGATGAACCACAAGAATTCTAAGAGACTGAAGAAATTCCTGGGAGAGAAACCATCTTAAAGGATAAGGAAGCCAGACACAATGAACGTGACCTAACTGAGCCCTTTACATTGGACAAAAAGGTCATCAGTTCTGCCTGCCGATTCTTCTCTAGGCCTTGGGGCAAATTTAACTAAATTCAGAAAGAGCTATCTTTCTAAAAACGATTGAAAGATATTGAGTCAGAAACAGCAACACTTCAGTGTATTTTAAGCCACAATAAAAGGTCTATTCTGTCAAAGGCAGCTTGAGATTTCTAATACGATAAAGACTAAAGAGTAGCCTTTATATTTAGAAACCAGATACTTTATTTTTGACCCTGACACAAGCTCCTTTAGAATATATGGAGAAAGTGAATGGAGACAACTCTTTCAAAAATTTCTGTGGTAAAACACAGGAAACAAGTAAGATTATGTCCTCATGGATATTGAATGGGTACATTGAAGACCAAGAAGCTTCCACTGTATTTTGGTGAATGTCTGCCTGTTTGTTTTAATGATGGAAGAATATTGAGTCATATTTTGTGAACACATAATTAAATAGTAGAAAATTGGCAGTCAAGGATCTTGGAGAAAAGCAGTTAAGCAACATGAGAAGGTGCAGAAAGGAATATAGGGATGACCTTTATAGAAGATATGGAGAGGTGAGTCTTTGCTAGAAGCAGATCTTCCTCCATTAATGATGGTAGAGAAAAAGAAAGAGGTGAGTACAAATGCCGAAAGCTTTACAGAATTGGCAGTGTAAACTTGAGTTGGCATCTGCCTGATGACTTCAGTGTTCACCGTAAAGTAAGAAGTGACAGCATTTATAAGGGCAATGTTGTATAGATGAGGAAGAAAGTAGGGATGACCCTGAGAAATTTGAAATAATAGTGAATGGATAGCAGGTGAATTTTTCAAAGACAGCCTAAACAGTATTTCCCATCTCACGTGCTCTTCAGCGCTGTGGCTTTACCACTTTCCAATTAAGAACTGAAGTCTATTTTTCAGCCTTCCCGAATCTCACTAGTTACAGTGACTGTTTTCGCCAATAAAATACAGCCAAACTGACGCTGCCTATCCCACATATAGCCTGTAATGGGAAATTCAGCTTTGATTCTCCTTCTTGGAAGACAGGACCGTATTAGAAGTGTGGTTGTCCTGAGTCCATCATGTTATGAGAAGCCAAAGCCATGACGAGTGATCCCAGAGATCAGATGCCACACAGAGAGAGCTAAAGAAAGGAGCAAAGAAATACTGAACATGTGAGTAAGAAAGCCACATTGGACCCAACTCATGAAGCTGCAGTTAAGCATTCAATTAAGAATTCAGACGACTCCATCCCCGGACACTACCTGTATGCAAGGAAAAGACATAACTACTCAGCTGAACACAAGCAATCCATAGAACTATTAGACATATATGAGATAAATTATTGATTTAAACCATTAAGTTTTGTGAGTGGTTTGCCATGCAACTATAAATAATTAGAATAACATTGAATATGTTATTTTGCAGGGTGCTAGAGTAGGTTAACAAGAGGAATACAGTAAGATAAATAAAACACTGTTGAATGTCTACAAAAGTGTTTATTTTGGTAAACTCTCCATATATAAAGCCATCCAGCTATATTCATTAGCTAAGTATGGGCCCTGAGTATGAAGAAAATTAGTTGGGTTTAATCTAACATTAAGTTTTAGCTAAGGCAAGTACAATAAAATGAAAATCAGTTGAGAGAGCAGAAGATGATAACAAATAATTATTTCAGTTATTATTTCAACCTAAAGTGAGTATCTCATTGGCTTTTATTATTTTTATCATCTTTACTCAACCTGTTCCGGAGTGCTCTGAGTCACCGTCCTCAGCATCCTCATTACCCCCAAACTTGCTCTTGCATTGAATGCAATCACAGTTTCCTTCCATCAAAATAGTGGGTGGAAATCACTACACTTTTCCTTTGGGTTGCTGTATGTCATTTTCAATCTTTCTCAAATGATTGGCATTAATTATAGATCATCATTCTTGAGAAGATATGTGTTTTTCAACAAACTGATTTGGTGCTGAAGTTTCTCTTTGTTCCTCTTCAAGTTGAAGCTTATAATATAAAACCTAGGAAATTCTACTGGATCTTGAAATAGCAGTCAGGCTATACTTTATAACAGTTTCCCTCTAAAGTTATTTTTGTAATGTTGTTTCTTTTCTCTCTTCTCTTTTTAAATAAAAAAAGAGATCTTTTTTTTTGTTTTTTAGGATTACACTTGAAGGTTTTATCAGAGATTAGAAAAATTATTTAGAACAGGAAATGAAGTTCTTCTAGATTTATTTTTTTTAAAGCCATCCTGAGTTTGTGAAATTGTTGGTCCTAAGCAAGAAACTTTACGATGTTAAATCACACTTACATTTTCACCACTCTCCTGAACTGTGAGTCACAGTTACAATTGCCAAGAAGAGAAAAGAGTGCTTTAAATTTTAATGACTGATTTGCTGTGTTTTCTGTTTTGCTGGCTGCCAGAAAAGAACTGCTAGTCCTTTCCCATGCCAATGAAAACTGAAATAGAATGAGATACATTTACACTGATGGTGCCAAAGGGGAAGGATGTGAGAAGCTGATATAAATGAACTTCAAATGTTCTTTCTAGTTTTATTTCTTCTTAAAAAAGAGATTTTCCTAAGAAAATGCAAGAATCTCGGAACAGTAATTTATTTTGAATCCTTTGTAAATGAATTAAAAATTGAATTGGCTTCAAATATATTCCCTGTATTCTTCAGTAATGCGTAGAAATAATTACTTGGTGGAAAATTTTTCACATAGCCATGCAAAGAAGTATGCAGAACAATAGGCTACTCCTTGGACAATGAAAATACAACCCCGCTTTCTCTATTTGGTCATGCAGCCTACACACAATTATCTGGTTCAATCATTCTATGTAGTAGGGCAGTCATGTCCAAGAAAGAATGAAATAGAAGGAAGGCAATTTGTTTTCTGAGGTAGCTTAGCCAGTAGAATTTATCCCCCTCTGTTTTATAACACAGTCCCTATAGATATTCAAGTTTACTATTATTTTGTGAGAATTAGATACGTTCACATTTATATTCTTTTTTCTTTTATAAAGCTCCAGCCAGTTGTCTGGAACTGTGTGACTTTTTTTTTTTTTAATAAGCCAGGACCCCTATCCATCATCACTGTGTAATTTTACTACTCCTCTTGATCCTGTAACCTGTGAAGACTTACATCCACAGATGGAAAACAAGAGGTCCGTACCGTGTTGTGGTAAACCCAGAGATGCCTGACATTCTATTACTTTCTGTGTTAATAAATCAGCTTTGTAAATTTTTAGACAAGTAGATGGGCATACATGTTGATACTGATGATTTTCATTTTCAAAGTGAACACCACACTGGGCAGTGTTCATCCGTGAAGACTTTGGATCGTTGCCTGTTGTGTATACCTGAACTTTGACATGAATAGTACACTCTATCTCATAGGTTTGGGAAGTTGCTCAAGTAGAAAATTTCAGCCCCTGGCAGCTGAATACCAATCTCGACTGACATTTGCAGTTATCCTCCATCCCATAATCCAGACACAGAGCAGGGCTGATGGAGGCTGTCACTGTGAATCCCCAAAGAACTTTCCTCTTGCTGCTTAAAATAACTTCACCATCACCCGCGTCAAAACAGCTGTTTGAAGATTCTGCTGGCTCCCTTCCATTCTTCACACAACATTATCTCCACATTGTTCTGTGGCCACAGTTCATATACTGGCAGAATTGCTACATGCCAGGACTTTTTATCAGTGACCTTTGCCTCCTGATGGAGTGTCAGGCTCAGAAGTAAAGCTTCTGACAGTTTGGAAAAAGTCAAGGTCTTAAAGTCTAAACGTTCGTTACACAGCAGCATTGTCTTAAAGACCTCAGTTTTGTATGGATTTGGATGTCACATTTGACAAAACATTCTGTATCTCATAGTCACATATTTCTTAAAAATCGCAGTAGATAATATTATCCCAATGCTTTGCAGCTAGTCAGATCTTGGGCCCACAGGGTCAGGGAACTTACGTAGAGCAGATAAATAGAGTTCAGATTCAGATGCAGTGAAGAGCACATCCACTGTGACTTTTGTGCACACGTAAGTAGAGAGGGAGAAAGAGTAACAGAAAGTATCATTCCATAAATAATGTATAGCAAAATATTTTTTATCCTTCTATACTTAATTGACAATATTTAAGAAGTGAGCTATTATGATAATTATTCTAGTTTAGATTTTTGAATTTATTCATTTTTTTATTTCTATATTTTTTGTCCTGCTATCTGAGTGAGTAATGTTACTCAGTCTTCTTGTTCTTGATGGCTTAAATGTCCTGAGCATATATAATCATCTGTATATTTAAAGTCAACTATATTTCTACCTTAGAGGCAAACTTCAAAAGATCCTTAATATTATAGTATCTTTTAACCTGCTTTCTTATATTACCTAGAACAGCACTGACCACTAGAAATATCATGCAAATTAATTAAAAATTAATTTTTAATTTTCTAGTAGTCATATTAAGAAAGTAAAATGAGTGGGAAATTTGCATAGTAAGCCATGTTACATAAACTGATATATTCAAAATGTTAGGTCAAATATAATTAATAGAAAATTATAAATGAAGTATTTTACATTTTTGCATTGTATATGAAATTCATTGTGTATATTTCAAAGTAAGAGAGCAAATTTCAAACTTCTCATCATAAAAATTGATGGGTGAGATGATATATATTAATTAACTTTAATCATTCCACATTCTATTCATATATCAAAATAATAACATTGTATTCCATAAATGATTACAATTGTAATTTATCAATTAAAAATAATATTTACAAAAGAAATTCGTTGTGTGTTTATATCACATTACATTTCAATTTGAATTACACACTTTTCACTTGAAGTGAAATGTGGGTAGTGGATACCATTTTAGACGATGTAGTTCTTAGCTGAGTTTGTGGCTTTAAATTGCTCTTTCCAAACTAGTGCATTAAATGTTACTTAAAAATAAAATAAGCACACAATGATATCACTTTCTCTAAATGTTATACTGTTTTTAACTTTTATAATGGAAAATTTCTAAAAAATTCAAAAATAAACTAAATGATGTAATGGATTCCTTGTGTTCATTACTCAAATTTCACAGTTATCAGCTTATAATGGTACCTGTATTTTATGTCAATTCATGTTTAATCTATATTTCCACCCACTTCTACCCTCTATTTTTCTTAGAAAATATATTCCAGACATCACAACATTTCATTCACAAATAGTTAAGTATGAATCTCTAAAAGTTAAGCCTTTTTGAAAGCGTACCCACGGTCATTAGTATACCTACAATATCTGCAAATAATTTAATATTCAACGTCAATGTTCACATTTCCAATCGTTTCAAAATTGTCACACATTTTTAACCATTCTTTGGAAGATATTTAAACTGATGATTTTTTAAGGTCTTTTTACTCCAAAGATTATTTCTCTTTTTGTTTCTTTTTCTCTCTCTCCCTCCTCTGTCTTCCTTCCTGCCTCTGTCGCTTTCTCTTCTTTCCACTTATTTGTTGAATAAACTGTTTTTGTTTTCTCATTTTAAAAATTATATTTCTATAGCATTTCTTACATTCTGGATTTCGTTGATTGTATTGATGTAGAATAATGAAACCGTATTCTCTGTTCGTTGTATTCCTTATGCATTGAAAGATGAATCTAAATGCAGGTTTTATATATTTTGACATAATTATTTTTATAGTACATATATGCACTGTTGTGATTTTTTTAATTGAAAATGCATATTTTGTATTAGGAGAAACATATCAGCTGATCATGATCTTTTTATGGTGCTAGCAACTACTGGTGATAATTGCATAGATTATTTTATTGCAAATTGCAAAAAATCAATATATATTATCTGCAAAATCTTTCAGCCTGGGGAACAGAGTGAGATTCCGTCTCAAAAAAAAAAAAAAAAAATAGAAATTATCATCAATTTCTGCTTGATTACCAAGTGGTATAATTCCTAAGGAAAAATATAGAATAAATACTTATTTCTTTAAATTAATCAGGTTTCAGAATGGTTTTTTTCTCAAGCTTCAAAAAATAAATTATTTTTAAGAAATATAATCAAATTATGGATATAATTATATTTGATAGATTTTTTTTGTGAAACTAAGCATGTTTTGTCATCTTTTGTCAATGGAAATGTCTATTAAATTTCTGTGTCTTTGAAAGTATCCTTGCTATATAATATATCAGATGCTGCAAACTCATTTTTTATATTGTCTTGTCCATAGCTAAGTAAGTAATTTATGCTCTGTACATTGGCACTCGGTAAAAGTATTATTAATAGGGGATAGCCCATATTTCCTAGGTGTTTATAGTAAAAAATTAGGAAATTTTTGTTGTTATTTTTTCTTTGCTGATTTCCAAATAAAGTGCAAAATGAGTTTATGATATTTCCCATTTAAAATGCAGACTATAGGGTTTACACTCAATCCATCTTACCTTGTATATTTGTATCTCCTTTACCTATGCTGAGAAGCTCATTTCTCTAGGACACTGGGAGCAAAAGATTTCAAAGATTACACAGTTATTTAACTTTTATACCTTAGAAAACTACAGGCCGGGCGCGGTGGGTCACATCTGTAATCCTAGCACTTTGGAGGCCGAGGTGGGCAGATCACAAGGTCAAGAGATCAAGACCATCCTGGCCAACATGGTGAAACCCCGTCTCTACTAAAAATACAAAAAATTAGCTGGGCCTGGTGGCGGGCGCCTGTAGTCCCAGCTACTCAGGAGGCTGAGGCAGGAGAACCTGGGAGGCGGAGGCTGCAGTGAGCCGAGATTGTGCCACTGCACTCCAGCCTGGTGACAGAGCGAGACTTCATCTCAAAAAAAGAAAACTACAACCATCTCAAAATAAAAATACCAATACTATCACAAGTAATATGATTATTTAAACATTTTTATACCTATTTTTGCTCCATTATATATTTATAGTTAAATTACTGTGTTTTAAATCCATTTGGCGTACTTTTCACATGTATGGATATGACCAACTGGGTGCGTACTTATGTTTGTTACATTTTATTTTGATTGTGTTATTTGAGATTTTAAACTTAATTTTGTGTAATAATTTTATGCAATATTAGCATGAATTCAAATAAAACAAAATTTACAAAACATATAATATTTTTAAAAGCATAGTTTTATTTGTTTAATCAAAGTCTGCTCTATCTTATTTCTACCATTATAGATAGGCTTCTCTTTCAATTGTTTATTCCTTCATGTTTTGTTTATTTTAAGCAAATATTTGTATGTTCTATATCCTTCTCACATTAACTGCAGCATACTATAGGTGGCATTATAATACTATATAGACATAAAACCTCAACATTTTAAACAATAAATAATTATAATAAAAATATTTAACTTTTTTAATGGAAGGAGTGAAGGACTTATATTTTGCTTTGCTATTATAGACTTTCTGGGATAAGAACTTCACAGTTACTCAAAAAGATAAAAAGAATTTATGGTCTCCATATGAAAGGAAGTCTTTATAGTCTTTTATAAAATTTACACATTTTATTAGGATGCACATTTGAACCCAGAGTATTCTTTCAGTTTGCTCCTACAAGGGAAGAGGGCATATATCTGTTTGACTCTTTGTCAAATTCTGTTTGACAGAATTGGTTGTCACTTAGAGTTGGAAAACAAAGTAGCCATTGGACCTGCTTCATCTTGGAAATTGGTGTATGCTTCTAGAAATATCTCCTAGAAATATTTCCTCTGGATTTGATAATATGTTCTGCCAAGTAGGCAGTAAAAATTGCCCTCAGTTAGAGGCACTTATCTTCTATAACTCTAATTTTCAATTAAGCTTTGTATTTTAAATAGCGTTTGTTAATATATCTGATTTATTGGATGATAGATTCATATGAGAAGATTTTGCTTTAAGTAATGTAAACCAGTTCAGAATGATCATAAAGTGGTGATTTTGAATTGCTCCAGTCATAGCTAATTACTAAAGACCTAGTTTTAAATCCTTTCCATTTGTCTTCTCTCCTAAATTTAGCAAAGAGAAAAGATGTTAATGGTTGAGGTACACTGTGATTTTCTCCAATCAGAGAATTTTTGTCAGGTGTTTATACTTGCCCTCTCCAGTGAAGGTTTACATGCTTAAAACATCTAGAAACAAACTTAGTAGGAATCATAATTGTCATATTGCCTGGAATACACATCTAGGGATTTTCAATGTGTTTGCTTTAATCAAAAAATATATTTTAAAAAATGTTTAGAGACAATTTTTTTAACAACTTGTTATGAGAAGGTCAGAAGTAGATTGATCTACGTGCAACATAAAGAGCTAACAGAAATCAAATACCCTGTCAATGAGACTACATTTCTTTTTAATGTAGACACTTAGGAAATCAATTCTCTCTCAAATTTATATTCCTTTATTTCATATTTTGGTACTCACAGATATGAAAAAGAACTTAGTTAAAAAATGAAAGAAAGCTTTCACCAACTACCTGGTGTGGTGCATGCATGTATTATGACAAAGAGCACACATGAGCAAAAGACACTAAAATATGGGTAACTAAAATGTTCTGAAAGAAAGATAGAAATTGTAAGAAAATGTGACTTTCCTTTGTATAGATAATATCAATTTCAAGAGAGTAATAAATCATTCAATTTCAGAGAGACATATTTCATTTAATAAGCCATTTTAACATAGCATTGGCCTGTTTGGACAGGGGCCAAAGGATAGCACTGATAATGATAATGATGATAAATTATGCTTTGGAAAATTGTCCATCAGCTTCCGTTGCTTTTGAGGTGTGCCCCTCTGTGGTCAATATAAATTATAAACTGAGTTTAGTACTTGATTTTTGGGAATTCAACCAAAAGGATGAGGCTTAAGGCATTTGGATGCAAGTACAAAAGAACAGCAATGTTCTGAATATGTGTGCATAGGGTAAGCAACTGAGTGTTGGATAGAATCTCTGTAACCAGTCTTATAGTCAAAAGTATTTATCGATTCTGCCATATTATGATATTCAATTATATATATAGTTTATATATCAATTTGATATTTATATATTTTATATATTTATATATCAAATTTATATCAAATTATATATATAATTTGATATAATTTCTATATGTCAATTTGATATAAAATGACATTTACATATCAAGTTTTTTATATCAAACTAAATACATCAAACTGTTTATATATAATATAATTACATACAATTTTATTATATACAATTATATACAATTTTATTATATACAATATATTTATATACAATTTTACTATATATAATATATTTATATACAATTTTATTATATATAATATAATTATATACAATTATATTATATATAATATAATTATATACAATTGTATATATTGTATACTATATATACAATTGTATATAATTATATATAAATATTTATAGTATATATACAATATTTGATATATAGTACAATATTTACAATATAATACAATATATAATATGATATATAATACTATATATTGATATATAATATAATGTATAATATACAATATTTGATATATAATAGAATTGTATATAATTATACATAATATATAATTATATACAAATGTATTATACATAATATATAATGTATATAATAACGATTATATATAATAGTTATTATGTATAATTTGAATATTATAATATAGCAGAATTGGTAAACAGTACTTGATCATTACCCTGCGTAATTCAAAATTGCATCGAATTCATTTCATTTTTGTAGATCCCAGGAAATGATTAAAGATTTTATAATTGGGAAGAAAAAAACTAACATGCCCATGCCTAAAGATAATCATTACAAAAGAAAGGCATTGAAAGTGGGGAAAAATAAATGAGCCAAGTATCTTATTCCTTTCCATTGCCATCTTCACATCGCCCTTCTGGCAATTAAGCTCCTTTTAATTAGGCTTTTGCAGATATTGAATTCTAAATATTGAAGAAACCGCATTTCATTGAAAAATGCCACACTTTCATTTTGGAATAAAAGATTTAGTTCATAAGAGATGAGATTCTAATCCAAATTTTCCTTTTAGTAGTGTTACAATCCATTATGTAGCAGCCCTACATATAAACGAGAATGATAGATTATTTTTTTCCACACTCAGGATATTTAGAAATCTCTTCAAAAAGGTTCATGTACTTTTTAAATATGGAGATGTAGGGTCTGAATCAATGGACTGCTATTTTAAGACTGAAAATAGTGTTATTCAATCTGAAGTTCCACTCTACATCTTCAAATGGGTCATCCACTATTTTCATAGCCATGGTTTCCAGATGTGAGGTAAGTGGCCTAATTCCTAATCATAAAATCTTTACTAGGCCTCATTCAAGGGAAGAAATGACAATTGTCTTTACTACTTCAGCACCTGGAAATTTTCTACAAAAATAACTTAGAAATGCATGGGGGTCATGAGGATCCAACCCACATCATCTACTCTGTCTTTAAAAGTTGTAAGATCAGAGGAAAAGTGGTTTCAAGGCATTTCATAAAACCTATATTTGTGAGTTCCTAATTAAGTGCTTGAATAAAATAAAACCCTAACATTTAAATTACTATTTGTGTAGAAAGGGAAGATACTATTTCCACTTTACATAAGGAAACTCCAGTCTGAGAAGGGGCTCTAAATCCTACTCAAGAAGCAGCAGCTGGTAAGATAAAAAACAGGATTTTAACCTGTAACTGTTTGACTTCAAATACAGTTTCTCACCACAGGCTCTTTGTATAATATTTGAGGGCTAGGCTTAATAATCAAAAAAAAAAAAAAACCAAAAACCTGAATGCCTTGTAAGATATATGGACATAATTCCACATTCTCTCTTTACCTCCTAGTGTTGCACATTTTGATATTAATTTTAGGTCATTGTCGTCATGCTTATTTATATTAATTCCCTCAGGCAATTTTCCAATGATATTGTTAAAGAAAAATATGTTCTGACACTTGTTACAGATGGTAATGAAAACTTTATACAAGGGACTACTGCAATAGGGTTTTGCAGTAGAAGAGAAAAGTTGAGCTCAACTTCTAATACAGCATGAACAGGTAGGATTATATCCAAGGAACAGAGAGAGGATCAGTGGATGAAAAATTACCAAAAAGAAACACCAAGGATAAGGGTACATTCTGGTTAAATAAATAAGATTCTTGGTGAGGACAGGACCAGGTGATCAGATACCCCTGGGGGGTGGTGGAGGATGAGGAATTTGATTAGATGTTGAGAGTGAGCAGATATCGAGGGGGAGGCTTCTTGCTAAACTGACTTGAGAAGGTTCATGCTACAACTAGGCTCTTGACATCAAGGCCCAAGAATGAGAACTAATTGAACAAAAAGCTCAGAAGAACCTGTCTAGAATTTGGTCAAATAAAGAGTCTTTGTCAATATTAACACTGACCCTTAAGCTAATAATAACAAAATCTGCACCTCTGTCCTATTTTGCATCGGTATTTTTTAATCTCACGTCCAACTCTATTAATCTCATTGTAGATGATCTATGAATGTCTTTAAAATAAATCTAATGTTTGCTATTCTTCCCAACGATCCTATAATACCCAGTAGTTCCACCATTGCAGTTAAACCTTGGTAACTGATTGTTTTTTTTCCTGAACACCCCAAGTTTACTAGATTTTGGGTTATAGGTGTGATTGGTCTCTTTCCACTAGTCCCTCCTTACCAATCCCATCGCAATCCCAATGCTAGCATGTGGGGAAACATGTTAAATATGGAGTAGAGCCATCTACAACAGGGTGATACAAATACACATATTTCAAGTAACTTTACAAATTAATTTGAATATTTATATAATACATGTATGCCAAAAATGCAATTAAAAATTGTCTTGTATGGGTTGATAGATGCAGCAAGCCACCATGGCACATGTATTCCTATGTAACAAACCTGCACATTCTGTACAGAATTTAAAGCAATATTTTTTTAAAGTCTTGTAATACAATATTATTTTAAAACTCTGTGCAACTAATATGTTGCTGAATTAATTGCACTTCATAAAAGATCTTGATTTTGGAAGTATCATCTCTAGATCTTCCAAATTCCTCAGATGGCTCTATCATATGTGACTCCTTTTCAAATAATATTTGAACCCGTAAGAACTTTTGCCAAACAGCTACTCTCTTCTAACAAAGACCAATGAGGAAAAGAGTTTTCATTGCTATATAACAACATTGCATTTCTGATAATTTCATCCTTTCATATCTCATTCTAGTATTCTACTATTTCAATTAGAATCCTTTTACGTTGCCACCATAATCATTTTCCTGATTTTTAATCAATCTTTCAATACCTATATTTGCCATCAGCCACTGATCTTGCTACCCTGCTCTTCGTTGCATTGCTACGTTATATACAATTTACTGAGTCTTCTTATCTCGGATAGAGAAATAAAATTTTCTTAGGTCGTGTTACACATGTTCTTCTATTTGACTGTTAATATTATATTCTCAATTTGCTTTCAAGTTTTCTTTTCTTCTACACCAATATTTACGTTCTTAACTGTTTCTTTTGACTCCACAATTAATAAATGAATGGCAACTCTAGATATTGCTTAGTCCTTTCAGTAGAGGCTAAAAAGATTGTTACCATGTCTTATAAATCACTCTATTTCTCTGTAGGTGCTATTAAAATGCAAGGTTATTTCCCTCTAGGTGTTACAACCAATAGCCCATTTTGATAAGACACTGATGTGGAACACATTTTCCCTCTTTTTTTGTTGTCTTCTTTTTCCTGTAGCAAAATATTAGTCAGTAAACCAAGAACTAGACCTGGAGTCATAAAAGCTGACTTTAAATCTCTTGTTCTTCCACTGAAAAGATCTGTGTCTTCCTCTAGGGAAGTCATTTAAAATGTCTGGGCTTTAGTTACCTCAATCACAAAATAATAAGGTAGAGTTGTAATATTTAATTTTTCTTCTAGATCTATAAAATATTGAAATATCTATTAACCATATATCTTATTATCTCTAGCCTATATCAAATCAGACAACAGCAGAAGCAAATCTATTTTTCTCTTTGTGCATGTGTAGTACATTGGATAAGATAAAACCTTCCATGTTCATTAAATATTTAAATGATTGAAAAATTAAGGAAACTCTTCTTATTGGTTGAATGAAGTTCATTTAGGTAGCTAATGGCTTCAAAACCTAAAAAATGTTAAGAAATATATCGATAGATTTAACCTGACCTAAATAGACAAGTGGTTTGACTAGTAAAACCACTAGTAAAACTTATCAAAGCAATATCAATTTTTACAAATTATATAAATCTTTTTGATGATATACTTATTCAGTACCTTTATTACCTAGCACATAGTCTGTGCTTATTATGTAATTGAGTGGTTGAATGTCATAGTAAAAAACATTCAGTGAGTCAATAGAAGCCAATGTTTAACGGTTTCACATTGGATAACGCAGCCCCATGAGTAATGGTGTAATGAGTAATTCGCAATGGTGTTGAGGAAATGTACATGGCAAGATCTGCAATGTTTTAATATGGATTCTGAAATGCCATGACCTTGTGCTGCGCTTTTTCAATATGAATAATATGAAATTAGCCAGTAACTGCACATATGACAATTCATTTTAAAATAGAGGGGCCAGGCGCGTTGGCTCATGCCTGTAATTCCAGCACTTTAGGAGGCAGAAGCGGGCGGATCCCCTGAGGTCTGGAGTTTGAGACCAGCCTGACCAACATGGAGAAACTCCGTCTCTACTAAAAATACAAAGTTCGCTGTGCGTGGTGGCGCATGCCTGTAATCTCAGCTACTCGGGAGGCTGAGGCAGGAGAATCACTTGAACCCAGGAGGCAGAGGTTGTGGTGAGCTGAGATGGCACCATTGCACACCAGCCCGGACAACAAGAGTGAAACTCTGTCTTGAAAAAAAGAAAAGAAAAGAGAGAGAGAGAGGTGGTTCCTTAACCAAAACAGGAAAATATGGACACTGGAAAAATCTTTACAGGAACTTACTGAATAATAAACAAATATCCCAGTGTCTCTTCTGTATTTATTTTGATAAATCTTTATTGATAAATCACTATGACTCACATCATTAATAAATATTGTAATAGATTTATAATTAAATTGTACAGACAGGTAGAACCCAGCAAGAAATATTTGTCTGTTCCTGTACATTCTATATGTGACCTTGAGTTTGTCAAACATCCAGTCTTCTCCTCCTATAGACAGTAAGTTCCATAAAGTTACATATTATGATAGCATATGCAAACTGAAACCATCTACAGCTACAAGGGTTACAGTAACTTTAAATTTCTAATTAAAAATCTACATTGGTGGGATTCTATTATTCCAAGACATTTCTAAACCAGACAGATAAATCACAAAAAACATTTGCGAGATGAAATTGCAAATAACATTGTTTAAGAACTGTCTGAATCTCCTTTTATCCAAACACAAGACCCCTTGCATGGTCAGGGTACTCATTCTTTTCTCAGAGAAATAGATGGTTGTATTCTTCAATCTCACAACAAAATATTTAGCTCAACTCACTTTGAGGATTATTTGTAAATCATTCTTCTGCAAATGCTGATTAGGATACTAATTTTAAAAATCTACCTTATACCAGTCCCAAACTCTTATAAGTATCCTAACTATAACCTCTCTTCCCCATATGCTACCAAGACACTACAGAGGTAATAATAGTTTTTGCTTTAGTAACCAATACACTCAGGGTGATTTTGAGGGTATCTTTGAGACTTCACCTAGATTCACATTTAACGTTCTTGAGTAAACATATGAGGGAATAAATGAGGAAATATTTGTTTTCTTTGACAATAAGACAATTTTAAAACATAATGGCTCACGCCTGTAATCCCAGTACTTTGAGAGGCCAAGGTGGGCAGATCACGAGGTAAGGAGATGGAGACCATCCTGGCCAACACGGTGAAACCCCGTCTCTACTAAAAATACAAACAATTAGCCGGGCGTGGTGGCGGCGCCTGCAGTCCCAGCTACTCGGGAGGCTGAGGCAGGAGAATGGCGGGAACCCCGGAGGCGGAGCCTGCAGGGAGCCGAGATCGTGCCACTGCACTCCAGCCTGGGTGACAGAGCGAGACTCTGTCTCAAAAAAAAAAAAAAAAAAAAAAAAAAAAAAAAAAAAGATATATGCTAAGCAGTATTTTACAACATTTATTTCAGACTGACTACCATAAATGAGCTAAGGAAGAGCCTGTATTTTTTTTTTCTTGAGATGGAGTCTCGCTCTGTCACCCAGGCTGGAGTGTGGTGGTGCGATCTGGGCTCACTGCAAGCTCCGCCTCCCGGGTTCCCGCCATTCTCCTGCCTCAGCCTCCCGAGTAGCTGGGACTACAGGTGTCGCCACCGCGCCCGGTTAATTGTTTGCATTTTTAGTAGAGACGGGGTTTCACCGTGTTAGCCAGGATGGTCTCGATCTCCTGACCTCGTGATCCGCCCGCCTCGGCCTCCCAAAGTGCTGAGATTACAGGTGTGAGCCACCGCCCCCGGCCGAGCCTCTGCATTTTAAGAAGACATTTATAAGGGAAGGTAGCCTTATGTGCGTTCTAAATCCATATCTCTATTCCTCCCAACTATCCTATAATACAAATACCCAGTAGTTCCACCATTGCAGTTAAACCTCAGTGATTGTTTTTTTTCTCCCTGAACACCCCAAGTTTACTAGATTTTTAGTTATAGGCATGATTGGCCTCTTTCCACTAGTCTCTCCTTACCACTCCCATTGCAATTCCAATGCTAGCATATAACCTCTATGTAAAATTAATATTGCAGGCCGGGCCCAGTGGCTCACGCCTGTAATTATTGGAGACACTTTTACAGAATTATTGGAGGCCCTTTTAGAGTTTGCCTAACTCAATTAGACATGAATTACCCTACATACAATCTTTCTTATGCTTAGCATCAAAAAAGGCTTAAAAATAAGCCCTTACGTTGAAAGCTGTGGAAGGTGTTCACGAATAGCTAAAGTAATTGCACTTGTTATTACTAAGTTATTAACATATAATTAATTAGTAGGAGACGTGAACTTCGATTATTTGTGTGCATTGTGCAATTCAGAAATTAACAACCTAAGAGCTACAGCATAAAAGAAAAAATTAAATATCTGGTGTAGAGGAAAAAAGATAGTTTATGAAGTAAAATTTGGAAACTTTAGAAGACATCTACAGACAACTTCTTTGTAATAACTGTTTCAACTTACTAATTAATTGCGGACTATGGTGAATAACAATTGGTTACAAAATAATTTGCATTGCAGAAATGAGACCAAATGAAGAAATCTTACACAATAAAGGAAAACATTACAGCCTAATGAAATATTTGATCACAATCAGGAACATTTTAATTTTACTATTTGGCTTATAAAGGATTATTTTTTAATATTGTAGTAATAATATGACTTAAAAATATAGAATATGGCTCCCCAAAGACCATCAGAATAGCCTGTTCATCACCAAAAGTTGAGTTTATTACCTGCTGCAGTATGGAAGAGCATCGATTTGACAAAGTTATAACACTGCCCGGGAAAAGGGAAGGTAAGTACAAAAAGTAATGTCATTAGCAATAACACATGTTTCTACTAAAAATAAAAATAAGCAAACCTTATTAAATGATTTTGAAATTGCTCACAGAAAGACAAATATCACATGATTGCACTGATATGTGGAAGCTAAAAAAAATATTGAACTCAAGAAAAGAGGAAAATAATGGTTACCAGCAATTAGAAAAAGTAGTAGGGAGGGAGGATAAAGAGGGAATGTTTAATAGATACAAAATAGAAACAAAAATACAGTTAGGTAGAAAGAATAAGATCTAGTGTTTGGTAGCACAACAGGGCCACTGTAGTTCACAATGATTTATTATATATTTCAAAACAACTAAAAGAGTGGTACTGGCAATGCATAATTACAAAGATACAGAACCAACTTAAGGACCCATTGACCAACAAGTGTATAAAGAAAATGTGGTATATATACAGCATGGAATACCTCTCAGCCATAAAAAGGAATGAAATAATATATTTTGCAGCAACTTGGCTGGAGTTGGAGGCCATTACTCTAAGTGAAGTAACTCAGGAATGGAAAACCAAATATCATATGTTCCCACATAAAAGTGGGGACTAAACTGTGAAAATGCAAAGGCTTAATTAAGAGTGATATAATGGACTTTGGGGACTTAGGGCAAAGGCTGGTGGGGGCTAAAGAATAAAAGATTGCACATTGCTTGGGTGATGGGTGCACTAAAATCTCAGAAATCATAATTAAAGAACTTATCGTGTAACCAAAAACCATCTGTATCCCAAAAACTATTGAAATCAAAATAAAAGGAAAAAAAAGAGTGGTGGTGGAATGTTCCTAATACAAAGAAATGACAAATGTTTCAGGTGATAGATATAATGATTATCCTGATTTGATCATCACACATTGTATGCTTGTATCAAAATATCATGATTCTCATAGATGTGTACAACTAGTATGCATTTACAATAATTATTTTTTGAAATTTTCTATTTCTAGGAGAAAAAGAAACTCAAGTTGGTTGTTCATGAGAAAAGGGACATAAAAACAGGAATTTGAGGTGAGGAAGAGATTAATTAATAATTCTCATCTTCTTAAGACATAGTATATGTCCTGAGGGTAAAAAAGTCAGGAATAAATACATTTTGGGGATTGGATTTATCAATAAAATGTGTGATTAAATCCAGTGCTTGCAACTTTATAACATGGGCTTTGCAGAAGCACTTCAATTGCTTGTATCACTTAAAGTTACACAACTAGAAATTGAAAGGATCTGTATTAGAATCCAATATTATTTTCTTTTAACAATATATGCTTTTTCAATATTCTGAAATCAGGGATCATGTTGTATGACACATTGTTCAATCAAACACTTAACAGAGCTATATATCTAATAGGTTTTTGCTATATATATACATAAACACAGATACATAGCCTTGTTTCCTTTAAGAAGTGTGGAAAATAAGCCAGACACAGTGACTCACACCTGTAATCCCAACACTTTGGGAGACTGAGGTGGGCAGATCACTTGAGGTCGAGTTGGAGACCAGCCTGGCCAACATAGTGAAACCCCATCTCTACTAAAAATACAATTAGACGGGCGTGGTGGTGCAGGCCTGTAATCCCAGGTACTTGGGAGGCTGAGGGACGAGAGGGTCACTTGAACCCTGGAGACTGAGTTTACAGTGAGCTGAGATCATGCCACTGCACTCCAGCCTGGGCCACAGAGCAAGACTCTGACTCAAAAAAAAAAAAAGTATGGAAAATATACTTTATCTCTGAACACTAACATTGGAAAACTAGGAAACATTACTTACTTTTTTTGTTCTTTATTGTGGAATATTTGAAATATTTGTGCCTTTACAACAAGCATACATTGCTTCATAATTAAAAGTAGAATTAAATTTTATCACTGAGCAAAGTTCTAATAGCAAGATGCTAAAATTATCTGGTAAAAATAGCAGTAAAATGAGTGCCAGTAAATCTAGCTTTACTAATAGAACTAGTATTATTATATATAACTTTTAGGTAAATGACCTTATAAAAGTCATTATTTTTTAAGTAAAAGTCGTATCTTTTCTAGGCCCAGGTTTCTCATGTGTAATTGAGGCATTATTACATCATTATATATGTCTCCTCCAGTTGTATTATCCTCTGATTTTTAAATAATAATAAACCTGAATATCCATGAGAAAAAATAAAAAGTAGGGAGGATGGTGACATAAACAGCATAAAAATTTACATACAAAAATAAGAATCCTCATTTCTAAAAGTATGCCTTAAATTTTCTCCATGATTGTACAAGATTTACTGGATAGATCTGCTGACTGCAATTTATGAAGGTTAGGGAAAAGAGACAGTCTCTCAGGTGAGAGACCCAACTTACATTCTCAAGAAATCAGGATCTTCAGAAAACCAGAGGCAGACTCATTAGGGGAAGCGCATAAAATATGCATATCCCTGGGCTACATCCAAGATCTATTGGATTAGAAAGTGACAGTGGATTTCAATAATCATCATTTACACTAAATTGGTCAAGCATTACTAATAAAATCTGAGAACAATCTGTAATTAGAATTAGTAGAAAAAAAAAAGGCAGCCAGTAATAACTACAAAAACAGAAATTACAGGTTAATTGCAGGTATCATTATACCTGCTTTAACTTTTAAAAAAACAAATCTGCCATAAGTCATCTATTCTGTATCTGGATGTCCACTGGTTCCAAGTTATAGGAGCCTGAATTGATAAACTTAGAATGTTGTGGTTCTATAGCTTAAGCAAGATTTTTCAGGTTACTGTAGAGCTAGACTTTAAGATACAGTAACAGAGAGATGGCAAGTAAGTTGGGAGGTAGTCTGTTCAAATAGTTCAGTGAAACCATAGGAAGCTTTACTCCTTATAATCACTCCCATAGCAACCTGACTGAAAGCTCTTAAAAACAGTGCAATTCCATCGACTTTCTGAGTGTTAGTTCTGGGGGAAAATGTGGCTGGACTACCACAATTCCAGATAATGTGTTCAAGGACAAAGTTGGTATTCCAAAATTCGGGATGGTGAACCAATATATGGCTGATTTGTCATCTGCTCTATCAGAAATGATGAAAACACAAATGTAAAACTAAAATGTGATTTTTTTTTTTAGCAGCCTACTTAAAGCAACCATTTCAAAGGATTTTATTCAATAAATACATCCATTTTATATCAATAAATATGTTCATATATTGTAACCAATGCTAGTGAGTTAGAGAAAAATATTCGGTAGGAAAAATTAAGAAGAATATTTATATTTGATTATTTCAGTGGAGCAATACACTTGTAACATATTTTTGGTGAGGTCACTTGTTATTTGATTCACAAATGTTTAAAA
Source organism: Rhinopithecus roxellana (assembly GCF_007565055.1). NCBI lineage: Eukaryota > Metazoa > Chordata > Mammalia > Primates > Cercopithecidae > Rhinopithecus > Rhinopithecus roxellana. Next base: position 64,844,377 of record NC_044561.1, on the reverse strand, counting down.
TGTCATTAAAGCAGTGATTGGAATTTCAACAGGGTCACACACACACAAAAAAACTTGAAAAATGATGAAAAGTTTAGAATGCTCACAAGCAAAGTGTATATATACAAGAAATTTTCATTTTTTCCGAATCTCTTGAATCTCATTCACGGATCATTAATTTTTATTTTGGAGAATGTTTCTGTAAAAATAGTGAAAAAAGGTAATAAATGTAAATCGATCTCATTAAAGATTTAGCTTTTCAAATCTGGCAGAGGAAGAGGTGCTTTATGATTTTTTTTAACTGTCAATCACACCAAAGCATTAGGTAGGCTGTTCTACATATTAGTCATTCAATTTTATCTGTCAAAATGGAAAATATGTGGGTAGTCACTTGAAAGTTCAAGCAAATTTACATGAATTAAAGGTTCAAATAACTAATTACTGTCATTGAATAAAAGGTTACTTAGGACTAAATTTGACCACTCCATCTATTTTATAGTCTCCAGTCAAAGTTTAGGTGGCTGTATATCATTGCCACTCTTTTTAAAAAGCTGACATAGGCATTAGTATGCTGACATTGAAACTAATTTTACAAGATATTTTGAATGTAACTAGGCATGCGACCTGTGGTCTAAAGATATCCTACTGCTCTTTAATTCTAAGGACAAATCTCTGACAGATTAAGTGCTGTAAATCTTTTACAGACACTGTCATGACTGCCTTCAAAGGCCACTCAATTTCCCCACAATTCTGCCAGGAAAGAAAGATCAACTATGGGTACATATACAAGGAAGGAAGCAAGATAATCGTTTTTATTTTCAAGGAATTGTAATGCTGATTGGAATTCCATGAAATGTTAGTAAAATGCTCAAAAATGTAATTAACGACAGTTGAGAATCTCAGTACTAAGCTCTAAAACTTTGACAGCAAAATATTAAAATAAGAATAATAATATAAATAGAAAAAACAGAATAAGTAAATTACATGATGTCTAAATAATGACATGTAATTAATAAAAACAATAACAGTTTGTTGAGCATGTAGTATATGCTTGAGTCTATTTTATTTATAAAGTTTATTTCATCTACAAAAAGTGTACAAGGTTGAGTCCCCATTTTTTTCTTAGGACCCAACTGAACAGCGGCAAAATTAAGAGATGAGAGTCATGCAACCACAAAGTATCAAGGTCCAGATTCAAAGTCAGGTCTTACTGGTCTCAAAAGTTTCATCTTATTTCAATGAATTGGAGATTTTGGAATCATCTAGATTATAATATCAATGAAGTTAACTAAATAACTAACCTGGTTGGTATTTACATCAGTTAACCTTTGCTACATCACAATGTGTCCCCCAGCTTCCCTCAAAAAAATAGTAGCAGGAAACAAAACATCAAGATTTTCTTTGACTGTTACTTGGCTAAGGGGTTTGTTTGTTTGATCTGGGTTGGGTGTCTTGTATGGTTTCCCTCCAGGGTCCAGCTGGAACTAAGACACTCAGGCACTTTCTCTGAGTGGTCTCTCATCTTTTAAAATATTATCCCCTACCTGTTCATACAATGACAAAAAACATCCCAGAGAGAAGAGTGGTCAAGTCTCAATGGATGACCGCTTTTCAAACCGTGGATTACTTCACCTCTGCTTCCATTAACCAAAACATGTCACATGGCAAATTCTTTTCACAATACAATGCTCTGGTAGAAATTGACTCAATTCTACGACTATTAAACTAAGTTCTTTTAAAAAATAATCAGTGTTAGCCTTACCAAAACAAACAAAACATTTTTTTGAATGAACAGAAACTTCCACATATGTGGTGAATCTTCATACTTAATTAAAACAGAAGCGTTGCTCCTCCCCACCACTCCCTGCCACATCTGCTGCGCTGCAGTCTTCTATGCATCTAGCTGATGGCGACACGGCCCTTCCAATTAGTTTGGCCCAAACAAGCCTCTTTTTGACTATTCTTTTTCCTTTTTCACATATCTCTTTTCTTTTCCAATCCACCAGGAAATTCTGTGGCATTTACCTTGCAAATATGCAGAAAATGGCCACTGCTCATCACCTCCATTACTAACATGCCGGTCCTCGACTCTGTCATCTCTTGTTTGTATTTCTGCAATGGCCTTCTAATTAATTTCCCTAACTCCACTCTTACAAACCTACACTTAACCCAGTGGTTAGAGTGACTCTGACAGATCATGTCAAAACCTAATACTGGCTCCATATTTCAGTCAGAGTATAAGCAAATTCCTCACAGTAGCCCACAGGTACCCACATACATCTGCACACTGCACCATCTTCTCTTTCCCTCAGTATCTTTTCCTTGAATATCTCGTTTCAGGCTTACCAACATCTCAGAGGTTTCACAAACAGGGAAGGCACACTTCTGCTTTATGAACTTGCAAATATCCTCGCAAATTAATGGTTTTCCTCCTTTTAGTTGTTGCTCAAATGGCATCTTCCCAATGAGGCCTATATTGATTCTGATCAGTATCTTCATAATTATAAACCATGATACACATCCTTGACTCCCCAAACCTCTATTTCTTCTAATATTTCTATTTTTCATAGTATTTATCACATAAAAACATATCATATAATTTACTTATTTTGTGTTTGTTGTTCTACAAGAAAAGGAAAGAAACTTTTGTTGTGTTTAGTGGTTTATTTCAAGTACCTAAAAGGTGCTCGAGAAATTCTGAATGAATGAATGATCATAATAATACAGAGGATTAAGACATTTTGATATTTTAGCAGAAAATTCTCAAGTAAAGGTTCAGTATAGTAAACCAAGATCTCTTATTTATGCTCATAAACTTTAATCCTGCTTTTATAGGAAATAATTGAGCATAATCAACATCTCTGATGAGCAATCCATGAGGAATATCATACTTATGATTTTTCTGAAATCTCTGACATCAGTGATATGGAGTCAGATGAAGTGAAGTTACAACTAAGTGTAATGACAAAGCATTTAATATTCCTAGATAAAAAATAAACTTGAATTAATTTGTATTGTTCATAACTTTCATTTCCTAACCATTTGTTAGTGACACTTACCAGCACATTACTTGGTAATGACCTTTTGCAATTAAAAACAAACTCTTTAATTAGTGTATTTAAGCTTTTTTCCAAAATATTAATTCCCTAATAATTATGTGGTAGATTTTGACTCTTTCTAAGGTACAGAAGGGATTGCTACATTCATATTAATTCTATGATTAGTGGTTTGTTGAATATTTTCAGAGTAATGATTTTAAGGGAAATAAGGAATTAAAATTATCCCTGAACTATTTATAATAAAAATGTTTTATTGAAAACATTAAATCATTTATGTTTTAAAAACTCTACCTTTACCCATTCATTCATTTATTTTTTATATTCAATGTGTAGATAATATATATTCATTTTATGTTCACTTAGCATTTGCCTGGGAAGTTTCAGAATAAAAAGGAGTTACTAAGCAAACTGCTACAATAATGTACGCATTTGGGTTAAAAAATATGTTACAATGATGCTATCATAAATAGAAAAATAAATAGTTGTAGTCTTTTACCAATATACTATGTACAACCAAATAACACTGAAAATGGAGAATTTATTTGCATCTTCATTATCTTTCTCTTACACATCCCATTTCTTGTCTCTCAACCTAGAATATGACTATTTTCTAGTTATACTCTATGTAGATTCAACATGCTAGCTAAGTTACTACTTCAGACTCTGGTCTGTTTTAGGAGCCATCTCTAGCAGCATTCTTCTGTTCTCTCCTACTCCTCACCAGATATAGATGGTGATCTTAAAACATGGCTCCAAATTCATGTGTATATCAAAACATCGTTGTGTACACCTTAAATACATGGAATAAAAATAAATTTAAAGATAAAATTTTTAAAAAGAAATCTTTATATTTTCAAGTTATTCCCAGACTTTGGAGTCTCTCCATAAACAAACCATTCCCTCTTTGGCAAATCCTAATTATTGATGCAGAGAATGGACAATTATAATGAAATGGTGACTATTTCAAGCCATTAAGTTCCAGGTAGTTTGTTATAGCACACTGAATAACTGGAACACCAGGTACGCACTTTAATGACTGATGAGGGTGATTGTGTGACTGAATAATTGATTGTAACCTCTGTTCTACAATCATGATGCATTTAAAGAGAAATTCAAAATTTTGGACAGAGCTTTGTTAGTTACTTCATCATGAAAAGAGAAATAGATACTGGCCGTCTGTCAACACACAAACCTACGAAATCTGTAGATTTCCTTAACCATTTCACTGATCATCGTCACCAAAGCTGATCACAAGCAGTACTTTCTAGATCAGTTTATCAGAGAAAACAAGAATGCTTTGTTTGATGATATAGTTCGGTTGTGTCTCCACCCACATTTCATCTTGAATTGCAGCTCCCATAATCCCCTTGTGTGGTGGGAAGGACCCAGTGGGAGATAACTGGATCACGGGAGTTTCTCCCATACTGTACTTGTGATAGCGAGTAAGTCTCATGGCGTCTGACGGTTTTATCATGGGTTTCTCCGTTCACTCGATTCTCATTCTCTCTTGCCTGTTGCCATGGAAGACGTGTCTTTTGCCTTCCACCATGATTGTGAGGGCTTCCCCAGCAGCATGGAACGGTGAGTCCGTTAAACTTCTTTTTCTTTATAAATTACCCAGTCTTATATACGTCTTTATCAGCAGCATGAAAATGGGCTAATACAATAAACTGTACACCATTGCAATCAAGGGTGTCAGGCAAGACCTGAACTGATTTTATGGCTATGATCAAATAATATCTTGTTAATTAAAGAGGAAAAAGGAGGAAGATAAAGAATTGCTGCTCTTCTCAATAGAGACAGTGAAAGCTAACAAGATTTAGTTGGTAAACTCCAAATCATAATTTTTACTTTAAAAACTATTTTCTGATAGTTGTTAAATGTAACTTAAATTCAGTATCACTAACAGTGCTTACAGGAGACACTGTAAGATGTCGAGAGTAATTAAGTAACATTAATACTTTTTCAAATTACTCAAATTAATCTGCAAATAAAATAAATGTGATTAAAATTTATGCTGTGTGAGATCTATGAAATAAATATCTTTGATCGAAATTTTTATAGCTGGGTTTTAGCCAGCAGTGCAAATTATAGGAGTAAGTTGATTCAGTAAATATTTTGATTCTAATTAGCTTTACCTACAGCAGCCGTTTTATTAATAATGTATTTCAATAATGTTCATTTGCTTATAATTTTATTTTTGTTTATAGTATATTAAATTTCCATTATATATAATACCTCTACATGTTTGTAATTATTAATACATGTGTATAATTATGTCTTATCAATACTAAAGCTGTGTTCTGAAATCAAAATGTTAAAAAATAGGGTTACATTAAAATGCATTACCTTCTGAAATTACATGAGAAAGGTTTTTCATTTACCTATGTGATGGCTAGTGTAAAAGAGCAACCAGAATTATGGCAATATTTCTGTAAAAATGAATAAGCTATGAGAATAAGAGCTATTTGCCAAATAAGTTTTTTTTTGCATTACAAAGAAATATTGAAATTATTTTACTTCATTCACACATTCATTTTGTTATGTATTTTCTGTCCTGAGGAAGTTATACAAGTTATTTTGTCAGAATGATTTTTGAGAAGTTTAATAAGAATGAGAAAGTGTGAAATGACCTAAGAAAGTAGAAAGAGGAATGGAATAAAAATATATAGAATTTCCACATAGCACCGGGGCTTCTAACTACAAATAAATGCATCTTCTTGAGGGAATAGGTTATGTATTAACTCCCTTTGTGTATACACAATGTTGGTAGAATATCTACTACATGACTTTTACAAAGTATTTGGTGAATTAAACTGAATGAAAATGAATGCTGCATCATTTTTACTTATTCCTGACCTAATAATATATGACTTCTCATGTTTATCTACAATTATATTATAGGACGAAAAAAATACATTTGTTGTCTTGATTTCTTTTTACTACTACTTCTGGGGCATAGATCAGAAGTTCTGGTGTTTAACAATATTGCTGTCTTTCTATTATATCTCTCTTTTTGGGGGTGGAATTTGATGGTGCCTATTCTTATGAAGGCATTTGCAAGCTTAGAGGAAGAGAGGACTGTCTTTGCTTGTATCATCTGTGTGGTGACCAACTTAGGTGATTCTATAAAAGAAAACCAAACAGTTTACAGGGATTTCCTTTCAGAACTTATTCTTAAAGTTCCACTGCTGGAGTTGACTTATCTAACCCTTCTATCACTCTACTTCCTCTTCCATATTTAAAATGGGCTTCCTGTCTCAAATATCCTTGAAAATTTAATTGCCTCTTGTCAGTAGACTATTCCAGTGAGATAAAGCAAAAAGATTAAAGAGAAACCCTTACCTTTCTGTCTTCATTTTTTCTCTTTTCCCTAATAACACCTCCAGGGTTCATTTCATGTTACCCAAAACCTAAGAACATCCTGCCTAGGGGTCAAGATATAATAATTATTCATTATAAATACCCCTGGGGTTTTCTGAGCAGCCCTGATGACACTAGCTCATGACCATTGAATCAAATTAAATTGTAATTTTAAATGTCATGCTGAACCTAATTTTATGTAGTAATTAAAATGACTTACAGCTCTCTCAGTTTTCACTTTTTCTCTCTTTACTGAGCACCTCATGCACTGCATTGTGCTTAGCAGAAGAGAAGGACAATATTGAGAAGTATCTTATGAGATCCTTTTCCTCAGGACATTTACAATGTTAATAGGGTGACAAGAAATGTATGCATAAGATTTTTAAAATGCCTGTCAAATTTTGGTATAATAATGAAGTCCAGAGAATTACATTTTTGGCATAGATGAGTTTAGTTTAAATACTGTCAGTTGAATGGTGTCAGATGATGGAAATGCAGTCAAGTGGAAAAGTCCTGCAGGCAGTAGAAAATGCAGGACTGGAGTTCAAAGAATGGTAAAAACTAGAAGTTAAGATGAATTATTCTGTTGCATAGAAGTGGGTGAGTTTTTTAAGGAAGCTCATTTCCATAGAGAAAAATATACAGTGGAGCTGTATTTTAATAAGATGCATTCAATAAGATGACTGAAGACTGTTGAGATCTTTGAGTCAAAGCATGGATTAGAACTTATTTCCACATCTGCTATAAAATAAGTTTTGACTGCTGATACCATCAAAAGATAAAAAATAACAAAGAAAACTGTTCACCAAGGAAAGATAAGTAAATTGTTCTTACCAAAAGGAAGAGTCTTGAGTCTGCAGCATTTCAGAATGGCGTGGACAGAGGACGGTATGTACAGGATGCCTAGATCTGTGATACAGCTGATTATTTTGGTTCTTTCAAAGAAAGAAGCTAATTAGGTTTGTGCAAAGATGGAGACATAATTAAGATTAGTGGACACAGTTAGATGACAGCCTCGATAAGTAAACTGCTGTAAAATAAGCAAACTGTTTGGACAGGTTAGCAATCTATTGTCTGAGGGGAGACTTGCTTGCCTAAATGATTTAACTCTTTACTTGAAGAAAAATAAAGTGGCTTTGAAAACATTTCTTAGTAAGAATGTAAAATTATTTACTGATTTACAGGCCTAGTTTCCCAGGTAAACATTTCTGCACCAAATACATTAGTCATGCCAACACCAGCACCACAGATTGGAGTGTTGGGGCCATGGACTGGGAACACCTTGGTCCCCATAGCATAGCAGATTTCTAATGTTGGGGGTCCAGAAAACAAAGCCAGAACCCAGTACCAACTCCCCATAATTGAAACACACAACCCAGGAGTGCTGAGCTGAGCCTCGACCCACTAAAATATTCCAAAAATGAAGACTGGAACCCACTTTATACCACAATAAAACCCCCAACAGCAGCAAATAAAATAAAAGCAAAAAAACTTATCCAAAATATAGCATCTGCAAAGACTGAAGAAACTTCAGTACACAGAGATGAGAAAGAACCAGAACAAGAACTATGGCAGCTCAAATAGCCAGAGTGTCTTTGTACCTCCAAATGTCCACATTATTTCCCCAGCAATGATACTTAACCAGGCTAAAATGGCTGAAATGACAGAAAGAGAATTCAGAATCTGGATAGGAATGATGATCATCAAGATTCAATAAATAGTAAAAATCCAATCCAAAGAATATAAGAATATAACAGAATAATACAGAAGCTGAAAGAAGAAATGGGCATTTAAGAAGGAACTAAACTCATCTGATGGAGCTGAAAAACTCACTTCAAATTTTATAATACAATTGCAAGTATTAACAGCAGAATCAACCAAGTTGATGAAAGAATCTGAGACTAAAGACTGTTATCCAAAATAACTCAGTCAGAAAAAAATAGAAGAAAAATAGAAAAAACAGAAAAAGAAAGAAAAGCTCTGAAAAATATGACACTATATAAAGAGATTAAAGTCTATGACTCATTAGCATTCCTGAAGCAGAGGGAGAGAACGCAAGCAACTTAGAAAACCTATTTGAGGGTAAAGTTTGTACACATGTCCCCAACCAGACTAGAAGGCCAACACTCAAATAAATACAGGATATGCAGAGGAACCCTGTGAGATACTACACAAGATGACCATTCCCAAGATACATAGTCATCAAGTTTTCCAAGGTTGAAATGTAAGGAAAAATAATGTTAAATGCAGCTATAGAAACGGGCAGGTCACCTACAAAAGGAACTCCATCAGGCTAACAGCAGAGTTTTTAGCAGAAATCCTACAAGCTGGAAGAGTTTGGGGGGTCTACTTTTAACATTCTTAAGGAAAAGAAATTCCAACCAACAATTTCATTTCCAGCCAAACTAAGTTTCATAAGTGAAGGAGAAATTAGGTCCTTTTTGACAAGCAACTGTAAAGGGTATTTGTTACTACCAGACTTGTCTTACAGGAGGTCCTAAAGAGTGTGCTAATTATAAAAAGGAAAGACCATTCCTGGATAATGTAAAACAAAGTTTAAGTACATAGACCATTGGCACTATAAAACAACTACATGATCAAGTCTGCATAATATATGAAGACATGATCAAATCCACAGATATCAATATTAACCTTGAATGGAAATGGGATAGATGCCTCAATTAAAAGGCACAGAGTGGAAAGTTGGATAAAGAAGCAAGAACCAACTGTATGCTGTCTTCAAGAGACCGATCTCACACGCAATGATACCCTTAGGCTCAGTAAAGGGATGGAGACAGATCTCATGAGCAAATGAAAAGCCATCAAGAGCAAAAGTTGCTATTTTTATTTCAGACAAAACAGGCTTTAAACCATTAATTATCAGAAAAAAAACAAGGGAGAGCATTTCATAATGGTAAAGGGTTCAATTCAACAAGAAGACCTAGCTATCCTAAATGTATACGCATCCAACACTGTAGCACCTAGATCCGTAAAACAAGTTCTTAGAGACCTACAAAGAGACTTAGATGACCACACAATAATTGGAGACTTCAATAACGTACAAAGAGTAATAGACAGACTAGAAAGGCAGAAAGCTAAAGCAAATATTCAGGACCTGGATTTGACAACTGACCAAATGAAGCTAACTGACATCTACAGAACTTTCCACCCAAAACCAACAGAATATAGATTCTTCTCATCTGCACATGGCACATTCTATAAAATTATCCACATAATGGGCCATTAAACAATTATCAGTAAACTTTTAAAAATCAAAAACATACCAACCACACTCTCAGACCACAGTGCAATAATAAAGGAAATCAATCCTGAAAACATCTCCCAGAATAATGCAATTATATGGAAATTAAACAGCCTTTGCTTAATGACTGCTAGGTCAACAACAAAATTAAGGCAACAATCAAGAAATTATTTGAAACTAATGAGAAAAAAGATACAACATATCACAATCTCTGGAACACAGCTAACGTAGTATGAAGACAGAAGTTTATAGCACAAAACAGCCACATTGAAAAGTTAGAAAGACAAACTAGTAAACTAATATGACACCAGTTTCTAGAGAAACAAGAGCAAACCAACCTCAAAGCTATCAGAAGGAGAGAAAAAAAAATAAAGCTGAGTAAAAATGTGAAAAACTATACAAAAGATCAATGAATCTGTGAATTTATTTTTCGAAAGAATAAATAAGATTGATAGGCTGCTACCTAGACTAATGAAAAATAGAAAGACTCAAATAAACGCAATCAGATATGAAAAGGGGGACGTTACCACCAACCCCACAGAAACACGAGAAACAAAAACAAAACAAAACTGAGGGACTACTGACTACTATGAATACAATATGCACACAATCTAGAAAACCTGGAAGAAATAGATAACTAACTGGAAACACACAGCCTCCCAACATTGAAACAGGAAGAAATTGAATTCCTGAAAAAATCAATAATGAGTTTCCAAATGGAATAAGTTTTAATAAAAAAGCTACCAACCAGAATGAGTCTAGGACCAGATGAATTCACAGCTAAATTCTACCACAAGTATAAGGAAGAACTGATACCATTCATACTAAAAGTATTTCAAAGACCTGAGTAGGAGAGAGTCCTCCCAAAGTCATTTGGTGAGGTCAGCATCATTCTTTTTTTTTTTTTTTTTTTTTTTTTTTTTTTTTTTTGAGACGGAGTCTCACTCTGTCGCCCAGGCTGGAGTGCAGTGGCCAGATCTCAGCTCACTGCAAGCTCTGCCTCCCAGGTTCCCACCATTCTCCTGCCTCAGCCTCCGGAGTAGCTGGGACTACAGGCGCCTGCCACCGCTCCTGGCTAGTTTTTTGTATTTTTTTAGTAGAGACGGGGTTTCACCGTATTAGCCAGGATGGTCTCGATCTCCTGACCTCATGATCCGCCCGTCTCGGCCTCCCAAAGTGCTGGGATTACAGGCTTGAGCCACCGCGCCCGGCCCAGCATCATTCTTATACCAAAACCTAGCAGACATACACACACACACACACACACACACACACACACACACAAAGAAAATTTCAAACCAATATCCTTGAAGAACTTAGATACAAACATACTCAACAAAATACTAGAACACTGAATCCAGCAGCAAATCAAAACGTTAATCCACGACAATCAAGTGGACTTTATTGATAAGATGCAAGGTTGGTTGAACATACAGAAATCAACAAACATTATTCATCACATAAAAATAAGTAAAAACAAAAATCACATGATCATCTCAATAGACTAAGAAAAGGTTTTCAGTAAAATTTATCCTTTAAGTTAAAAACCCTCAACAGACCAATTATTGAAAGAACACACCTCAAAATAATAGCAGCCATCTATGACAAACTTACATCCAACATCATACTATATGGGCAAAAGCTGGAATAATTCTCCTTAACAAATGGAACAAGAAAAGATAGTGACTCTCACTACTCCTATTCATCATAGTACTAGAAGTACTAGCCAGAGAAATCAGGCAAGGGAAAGAAATAAAAGGCATGCAAATAGGAAGAGAGAAAGTCAAATTATCTCCTTTGACTGATGATTTGTTTCTATACTGAGAAAAACCCATAATCTCTGCCCTAAAGATCCTTGATCTTATAAACAACTTCAATGAAGTTTCAGGATACAAAACTAATGCACAAATATGAGTAGCATTTCTATACATCAACAATGTACAAGCTGAAAGCCAAATCGAGAGCACAATTTTATTCACAATAGCCACAAAAGAAGTAAATACCTAGGAATCAGCTAACAAAGGAGATGAAAGATCTCTACAATAAGAATTACAAAACACTGCTCAAAGAAGCCAGAGATGACTAAAACAAAGGGAAAAACAATTCATGTATGTGAATAGTAAGATTTAATGTTGTTAAAATGGCCATACCGCCAAAAGCAATTTACAATTCAATGCGATTCATATCAACCCACCATTCACATTCTTCACGTAATTCAAAAAAAAACTATTCTAAATTTCATATGGGTCCAAAAAATAGCCCAAATAGCCAAAGCAATCCTAAGCCAAAAAGAAAAACAAAGAGCAAAACGAAGCTGGAGGCATCACAACACCCAACTTCAAACTATACTACAAGGTTATAATAACCAAAACAGCATGGTACTGGTACAAAAACAGACAGATAGGCTGATAGAACTCAATAGAGAGCTTAGAAATAAGGCCACACACTTACAACCATCTGATCTTCCACAAAGTCAACAAAAGTAAGTGATGAGGAAAGGACTTCCTATTCAATAAATGCTGCTGGGATAGCTAGCTAGCCATATGCAGAAGATGGAAACTGGACCCCTTCCTTCCTTCCCTACACAATATACAAACATCAACTTAAGATGAATTAAAGACTTAACTGTAAAGCCTAAAGCTATAAAAGCCCTGGAAGATAAACCAGATAAAACCATTCAGGATATAGGCATTGGCAAAAATTTCATAACGAAAACACCAAAAGCAATTGCAACAAAAAGAAAAATTGACAAATGGGACCTAATTAATCTAAAGAGCTGCAAAGCAGAAAAAATTCAATAGAATCAATAGATAACCTACAAAATGGGAGAAAATATTTGCAAAGTATACATGTGACAAAGGTTTAATGTCCACAATCTATAAGAAACTGGAACAAATATACAAGCAAAAAACAAACCACCCCAGCAAACAGTGGACAGAGAACATGAACACTTCTCAAAAGAAAATGTATGTGGCCACAAAGCATATACAGAAATTTTCAATATCACTAATCATTGGCGAGGAATACAAATCAAAATGATAATGTGATACCATTCACACCAGTAAGAATGGCTACTATTGAATAAAGTTTAAAAAAGAACAGATGCTGGATAGGTTGCAGAGAAAAGGGAATGCTTATACATGGCTGGTTGGAATGGAAATTAGGTCAGCCATTGTGGAAAGCAGTTTGGCAATTTATCAGAGAACTTAAAACAGAGTTACAATTTGACTCAGCCATCCCACTATTGGGTATATACCCAAAGGAATATAAATTGTTCTACCAACAAGATGGCATTCATCTTGATGAATACCAAAAGATAGTTTCGTATGAATAGCATTGAATTGATGTCTACAATCAACACATATGTTCATTGCAGCACTATTTACAACAGTAAAGACATGAAATCAATGTAAATGCCCATCAGCAATAGAATGGATTTTAAAAATTTGGTACCATGTATACCATGGAATACTACACAGCTATAAAAAAGAACAAGATAATGTCCTTTACAGCAATATGGATGTAGCTGGAGGTGATTATCCTAAGTGAATTGACATAGAAACAGAAAACCAAACACTGCATGCTCTCTGTAGTTAAGTGAGAGCTAAACATTGAGTACATATGGACCCAAAGAAGCAAACAACAAACACTGGGATCTACTTGAGGGTGAAGGTTGGGAGGACGGTGAGCATCAAAGAACTACCTATCAGGTGCTATGCTTATTACCTGGGTGACAAAATAATCCATACACCAAGCTCAGGCAACACACAGTTTACCAATATAACAAACCTGCACATGTACCCCCAAATACAAAACAAAAATTAAAAACAATAGTACTTAGAGCAACGCTTGACTTATGAAAATCAATATGATAAATTGTGTCTGTAGTAATATTATTGTCATAAATCAAAGATTTGGTGTTCATATTGCTTATTATTCTTTCAACTTCCTGGATTTGTGGTAGGATTTTATCTGTAAATAATTTGGGAAAGTTCTCACACATTACCACTTGGAATATGTCTTCCTGTCTCTTTCTACTAGTTTTGATATTCCAATTCTGTTTACAAAACACCTTTTGAAATCATCCCATGTTCATGGATGTTGAGTTCTCTCTTACATTATTATTCTTTTTATCTTTAAATTTTACTTTACAAAATTGTAATTTCAAGGTCACTGAATCATTCCTCAATTTTGTCAAATCTATTGTTGAGCAATAGAAGATTCTTCATTTTTGTCAAGATGTTTTTGATTTCTGGTGTTTTCTTTTTACTCTTTCTACAGTTTGTTTCCATCTCTCTGTTTTCATTACCCATGTGTTCTTCAACTTGTTTCTTTTACTTTTCACTAAAGCCTTCAGCACATTGATTATTGTTATTTTAAATCCCTCATCTGATAATTATATCTGTATCATATCATAGTCTTGTTCTGTTAATTGTATTGTTTCCTCCAAGGATATTTTTTCTTGCCTTTGGCATTCCATGTAATTTGTGTTGAACACTTGACATTTTTTACCTGTTATATTAACTGAGGTAAATAGGTTTTTAATATTAGTATTGATGTAAATCTTGCTAGAGATGGACTAGTTTAAGTTTTGTTGTAGCTATAGGTGCCAGTGGTTTATAGTTTTCTTTTTTTATTATTAGTATACTTTAAATTTGAGGGTACATGTGCACAATGTGCAGGTTAGTTACATATGTATACGTGTGCCATGTTGGTGGGCTGCACCCATTAACTCGTCATTTACATGAGGTACATCTCCTAATGCTATCCCTCCCCCATCCCCTGACCCCACGACAGGCCCCGGTGTGTGATGTTCCCCTTTCTGTGTCCAAGTGTTCTCATTGTTCAATTCCCACCTAGAGTGAGAGTATGTGGTGTTTGGTTTTTTGTCCTTGCAATAGTTTGCTGAGAATGATGGTTTCCAGCTGCATCCATGTCCCTACAAAGGACATGAACTCATTCTTTTAATGGCTGCATAGTATTCCATGGTGTATATGTGCCACATTTTCTTAATCCAGTCTGTGATTGATGGACATTGGGGTTAGTTCCAAGTCTTTGTTATTGTGAATAGTGCTGCAAGAAACATACTTGTGCATGTGTCTTTATAGCAGCATGATTTATAATCCTTTGGATATATACCCAGTAATGGGATGACTGGGTCAAATGGTATTTCTAGTCCTAGATCCTTGAGGAATCACCACACTGTCTTCTACAATGGTTGAACTAGTTTACAGTCCCACCAACAGTGTAAAGGTGTTCCTATTTCTCCACATCCTCTCCAGCACCTGTTGTTTCCATCTCACACCAGTTAGAATGGCGATCATCAAAACGTCAGGAAACAACAGATTTATAGTTTTCTAATGCTTTTGTTTTAGTCTCTTATTGATTTTTGGCTTCCCTAAGTACTCCTCAGTGACAATACATGTCTTGCAGCTCTTTAAGTTTCAGTCCTTAGTTATTATACTGCATTGCTTTGGTGACAAATTGTCAGGGAGGAATGAGACCATCTTAATTCTAAATCCTCAGTCGTTAAATGGGCATATGTCTTGAGAATTTTTTTTTAATCTCCCTTTTCCCTAGTCCCCTCACTTGTTCAGTATTCCTGATCTATTTCCTTGAGGCTCTGACTCCTATTGACTATTTTTTTTTTTTTTTTTTTGACACCAGCCCAATATTCCTACAAGCCTGACACCCATAAAACTGAAGCTTGAGAAACTTACATATGTACAACAAGATGCATCTGGGCCGGGGTGGTGGTTCATGCCTGTAATCCAAGCACTTTGGGAGGCCAAGGTGAGCGGATCACTTGAGGTCAAGAGCTTGAGATCAGCCTGGCCAACATGGTGAAAACCCGTCTCTACCAAAAATACAAAAATGATCTGGGCATGGAGGCAGGGGCCTGTAATCCCAGATACTCTGGAGTCTGAGGCAAGACAATCGCTTGAACTCAGAAGGCGGAGATGGCAGTAAGCCAGGATCATGCCACTGCACTCCAGCCTGGGTGACAGAGGGAGACTCTGTCTCAAAAAAAAAAAAAAAAAAAAAAAAAAAAAAAAAAAAAAAAAGATCTATCTGCTGCCTGCTGACGTCTTCCTTACCCCTCGTTAATTCCTGTTTTTCCATATGTGGCTACAATAAGATGCTAGACCCCTCATTTGACCACCTGCTGTTGTTGACCAACTCCTCTTCCTTGCCCCTCTAGTTTTCCTTCCCCACTCTATAAACCCATAACTTTAGTAGGTAAAGAAAGGATAATTTGGGTCTTGTCTCCCATATCTCCAGCTGATGTTACCCATAATAAAACCATCTTTCCTGGCAATACTCATCATCTCAGTGGTTGGCTTTCTGTGCAGTCAGCCCTAGCGTTTGGTTACATTTTCACCCACAGGTGATGTAGGAAGCCTAGAGGGGACTAGATTGGGAAGAATCCCTTTCCCTCAGCTTGAAAAAGACACTGGAGAAATCTTTTTCCATAGAGAATAGACCTTTGTTAGAGAGAAGGCTCTCGGCATGTTTTATAATTAATTAACTGCTGGAGTCACAATGGCATCTTTCTTAGACCTTCTCAGTGAGAATTTGTTGATGTTACTAGAGACAATGCACACAAAGGGTTGAAACTGTGGCCTCCCAGAATTTCTCATAGTGGACCACACTCAGTTTCCAGCTGTTGATAAAAATTAGCATTGAAGTACTTACGTTAGTTTATGACTCCGTGCCTTTGCTTCAGTAAGCTGATCTTGACTGTGAGTCTTTCCATATTTTGGCACAGCATTCTGCTCTACAACCTCATTTATCTGAGGGACCTAAAATGTTTGTGTCTTAATATTCATCTACTTGCTCTTTTTGTAAAGATGAGTATGATTATTTCCGTCATAGGCTTAAAAATTATCCCTCAAACATGTCCACTTTCTAATTCCTGGAAACTCTGTTATCTTATATGGCAGAGTCTCTTTTAATATCTGATTAAGAACCTTGAGATGTAGAGATTATATTGAGTTATTAATGTGGGTATGATATAATCACAAAGGATCTTGGAAGAGGGAGACTGGAGTTCAGTTTGTAGTAGGTGTGATGATGGAAGTGATAGATTAAAGTGATGTGAGGAAGTGTCCACAAGCCAAATAATATAGGCAGCCACTAGGAGGTAAAAGGACAAGAAAACTGATTCTTCCCTTCAAAGCCTGCAGAAGGAATTTACCCTGTTGACACTTGTTTTTAGCTTCATAGCTTCATGAGACTGATTTTGAATCTCTGACTCCAGAGATGTACAACAAATTTGCACTGTTTTAAGGCACTGTGTTTGTTGCAATTTCTTATACCAGCAATAGGAAAGTAATTTAACTTCTAAGTTCTTTATATGTCATAGTAAAATTGAAAGTTCTAGAGAGAGTGTTTATTTCTTCCCATATTGAGAATATCTGGTGCTTGTAGAAATATGGAAGTAGGTGCGATCAGGTAGCACAATAGCAAGGATGCATGCCTAAAAAATGCTTTTCAAACTTGGCTGCCAAGTTCAAATTACTCAGAGAACCTCCATGCCTATGCCCTGAATAGTATTGCCTAGGTTTTCTTCTAGGGTTTTTATGGTTTCTGGTCTAACATTTAAGTCTCTAATCCATCTTGAATTAATTTTCATACAAGGTGTAAGGAAGGGATCCAATTTCAGCTTTCTACATATGGCTAGCCAGTATTCCCAGCACCATTTATTAAATAGGGAATCCTTTCCCCATTTCTTGCTTTTGTCAGGTTTGTCAAAGATCAGATGGTTGTAGATGTGTGATATTATTTCTGAGGGCTCTATTCTGTTCCATTGGTCTATATCTCTGTTTTGGTACCAGTACCATGCTTTTTTGGTTACTGTAGCCTTGTAGTATAGTTTGAAGTCAGGTAGTGTGATGCCCCCAACTTTGTTTTTTTGGCTTAGGATTGTCTTGGCAATGCGGGCTCTTTTTTGGTTCCATGTGAACTGTAAAGTAGTTTTTTCCAATTCTGTGAAGAAAGTCATTGGTAGCTTAATGGGGATGGCACTGAATCTATACTCCCCTTACCAGTTATATACCCAAAGGGTTATAAATCATGCTGCTATAAAGACACATGCACACGTATGTTTATTGTGACACTATTCACAATAGCAAAGACTTGGAACCAACCCCAATGTCCATCAATCACAGACTGGATTAAGAAAATGCGGCACATATACACCATGAAATACTATGCAGCCATAAAAAAGGATGAATTCATGTCGTTTGTAGGGACATGGATGCAGCTGGAAACCATCATTCTCAGCAAACTATCACAAGAACAGAAAACCAAACCTGGCATAATCTCACTCATAGGTGGGAATTGAACAATGAGAACACTTGGACACAGAAAGGGAAACATCATACACCGGGGCCTGTTGTGGGGTAGGGGGAGTGGGGGGGGTAGCATTAGGAGATATACCTAATGTAAATGATGAGTTAACGGGTGCAGCCCACCAACATGGCCCATGTATACATATATAACAAACCTACACATTGTGCACATGTATCCTAGAACTTAAAGTATAATAAAAAAATTTAAAAAATAAAAAGAATTACTCAGAGAACCCATAGTAGAACAAACTGGATTAGGCAGAATTCCAAGGATGTTTTCCAAAATTCCCATCTTTTGGTTATTCAAGCAAACACTCATCTAGTTACTGCTGTAAAAAAGACTTTAGGTGAAAATAAGTTGCCAGTCAGCTCACCTTAAAATAAGGTGATGGGCTTAGGTTATCCAGGTGAGCACAAGGTAATTACATGGGCCTTAAACAAGCAGGAGAGGATGGAAAAGAATCAGAGCGATGTGGAAGAAAGAGCAGGAGAGATGAAGCAGTGGGGTCGGGGGGAGGACAGATCATGGAGATTGGATGCATGAACAGGGTTCAACCTGGCATCGTGACCTTTGAAGTGGGAGTAAGCAGTCACCACCTAAGAAATATGGGTGGACTCTAGGATTTGGGAACAGTCTGTAGCTTGGAGCCAGCCAAGGACACAAGGATCTCCTATTACTCACTTCAGGCAATTGAATTCCACCAGCAACCTGAATGAGTAAGGAAACAGATTCATCCCCAAAGCCTCTAGGATCCTACTTGCTGACACCTGGATTTCAGTCCTGTGAGACTAACCAGAGAAACTAGCCAAGCCACATTGCACTTAGATATCTGAACTATGAGATAATACATTTGTGTTTAAACCACTACATTTGTGGAAATCTGTTATGGCAAAAATATAAAACTAATATACAAACAATACAATACCAGACTTGATCTCAGACCAGTTCAAATATAATCTATTTGTAGAAGCTTGGGTGTGTTTTAAATGTATTTTTTTTCTTCTAAAAAAATTCCCCAGATAATTTGGGAAATGATAAGAACCACTGCTAGGTTGACCAGCTTGTTGTGTTTTGGCCATGGATTTTCTTACTTTTACCATTCTTGAGAAAGCCTTTAGTCCTGTGTTAATGGAGACATTTGGTCACCTTACATCCACTGCCCTAAGTGAAACAGAAGCTGTATTGAATGTATAAGAGGCTTTTGACATTTTACCTTGGAAATAACTTTTAAAATCCTTCTAATTCCCATGCAAATCATTTCTTTCATAACTAATCATGCAATTCTTGCCCTACCTTCACAATGAATATTTGTCTATTGAACTTCCATTTCTTCTAGCATTTTTGTGTAATTATGTAGATGCCTGGAACCTAACTAAAATGTTTGCTGAATACCTTTGTTTCCTTGTAGAAATTCCAGCCTCGTCATTTCACTTGCATACTTTTCTTTTTCTTTTTTGGAGATGGAGTTTCCCTCTTGTCTCCCAAGCTAGAGTGCAATGGTGACAGCTCAGCTCATTGCAACTTCTGCCTCCCGGGTTCAAGTGATTCTGCGGCCTCAGCCTCCCAAGTAGCTGAGACTACAGGCGTGTGCCACAACACCTGGCTCATTTTTATATTATTAGTAGAGATGGGGTTTCACCATGTTGATCAGGCTAGTCTTGAACTCCTGACCTCAGATGATCCACTCACCTCAGTCTCCCAGAATGTTGGGATTACAGGCGTGAGCCACCATACCCAGCCTCATTTGCACACTTTTTATCAGCTATTGTGGGTTGGGACTTTATTGAAACTTACTATTCATAAGTATACCAAACTTAATATTTCCACATAAGACAGCATTTAAGCAAAGATGCAATACCTCTTCAATTTACACTGAATACCCATTCAGACATTTATGAATTGGTTTTACTTTCTCTAAAAGAAAATCAATATTCAATATTATGAAATATGAAATATTTAAACAGTGTAATGTAAGCATATTTGTCTTTTTCATTTGTTGGTGACTAAACACTTGTGATTTATCTTAAACATGAGTTTTTATTCATATGTATTTAACTAGTCTTCAAAGAATCATCTTTTGTAATGAAAAACAATATCATAAAAGCAACTACTTCTATTAATAGCTATCTGTACTATAAGTGCTCCCTTCAATGATCACGTCACTCTTCACATTTTCTATTAAAACCTTTGTGCTAACCTGTATTCAAAGGAGCATATATCAATTACTTGATATCTCTAAATGCATCTTTAGCACAAAAATGACAAGGACGTTCATTTGAGACAGCTTACATGTTTACATGCTAGAATAAAATTTATGAAAAAATTACATATCAGGACAACTCATATGTCCGGTTGATGAATTTGAGCTCTATAATCTAAACAAAATAAAACATAAAAGTAAATTCTGTAAGCAAACACCATTAAGATTTTTCCATTCAAAAGTGACAATAACAAAGTAAAGATTAGAAGAAAGTCAAGTTGTTTTGTTTTTACTAAAGCCATCAAATACAACTTTGATTAGAGGAATTATAGGCACTAAAATTAATACAAGAAACCCTCATTTTTATTTGAGGATACTGTAACCTATCCTCTGTCATATTCTTCAGATGGATCTCAACAGTCATTAGGTTTTATTTTATACAAAAAGTCCTTGAGGCAGAATACCTACTTCAAAAATTGTTATACTTCATATTAAATATTAACTTTTTCAAATGTATATTCTATTTGTGTATTTTATGCTTACTCTTTGAAAAAGTGAAATGAGGTTAGAAATTATATTTGTCTTTATGTCATATCCTTCTTTCTATATAAATAAACATGATGATTTTGGCTCAATTGATTTTTAGCTCAAGGAAATATAAATATAGAATGGATATGAATATCCTGTATTATTTTAACCAAAATCTCCTTCTAGTCTCAATTTAGATTGATTGAATCTTATCTTTTTTAAAACTACTTCCAAAAATAGCTTAAAATTTCTTTTTTTGAAGGACATTTATTGATGACATGCTCAGATCAAGTATTTGCTGAACAATTTAATAATTTTTTTCACCTTAGGGAGGATTATGTCAATATTATTATATTTGATTAAGATAGTTCATAAGTTTGACCACTCTCTAAACATAGGACTTTGTATCAAATTGGATTTCCTATGCCTGTCTCCACAATGACATGTTCAAATGACCTGAATATATTTAATTTGCTCATTGTGGTAGGTTTGGCCAAATCACAAGAGTGAATCTTATATGAATAAATTAGTCTCTGTTAGTCCCACTCCAATTTGGTTATCTTAAAAGCAAGGCTAATAAGATGTTGAAACAGAGACTTACAACGTAACCTGTTGTGCTGGGCATATACAAGATGACCCCTATGTGTCTTGACCCTTGAAAAGGTGTTTTCCCCATGAGTTTGAGTGAAATCTCTGACTTGCTTTTACCAAAAGAATATGGCAAAGGTGATGGGATAGCCATTCCTGTGATTCTTATGTTATGTAAGACCCCATATTAACAGAGTACTGCCAGAAAGACTCTTGCTAGTCTTGAAGAAATTATCTGTTATGTTCTCTGAGGTCTGTAAGAGAACCTGAGAAAGGGCCACATGGCAAAAAATTCTGAGTGGCTTCTGGAAAATAAAAGCATCTCCCAGCTGACAGCCAGCAGAAAAGTGAGACTATACTCCTACAATAGCAAGAAGAGAATCCTACCATATGAGCTTGGAATAATCATATGAGCTTGGAAGGGGATCTCAAGCTTCAGACAGAAATGCAACCTTGCTAGTACATTAAATGCTGCCTTGTGAGACCCTGAGCAGAAGACCAAGCCATATTATTCTTGGAATTCTGACACAAACTATTAGATAATTAAGATATTTTGTTCTAAACCTCTGAGTGTGCGGTAATGCGTTCTACAGTCATAGATATTTATTATACCCATTGCATGCTTTGGTTTATTAAAGCACTTATGCATTTTCTAGTAATATCTTAGAACATCACCACAATTTGTTTGATGCAGTACAGTTTGTTTCAAATGGATTTTTAAAATGTTTCCTCAGTTTTGGCGTAATATTAAAATATGCTCTTCAATCTTTTAATCTCAAGATTAACAATATAGTTATTCTTACTATAAAAATAAATATAGTTCCAATTTATAAGAAAAATAGTTCATTGATAATAAACAAAAATTATGGTAATCACAACTTCATATATCTACATTTTATTTGAAAATGATTTGATATGCAATATTTCAGTTGCTGTGCATGCAGCTCATAATCAAGCTTTAGCTATATCTAGATCCTCAACAGAAAAATGAAAGAAGAGTGTTACCTTTTGTTAAATCCACACAACTCCTGTTTATACCTAGAGAATGGCACAGAATGAAATAGAGATAGAAGAGATTCAGCAGTGTCAAATGGGGAAATAGTAACAGCTGGGGTTAGTAGTAAAGACAGCACCCCTGGCAGGGACTGTGGAGCCAACCATAACCTGAGGCCATTTTGGTTGCTCTCGAACATATCTAAGTGAGCCATTTTCTTCAGCTATTATGAAAGGGAGGACACTGGTAATGGGGTACCCTTCCTTTACACAGAGAAGGAAACTTATTTCCACTGAAGAAGCAGAGAGCCTTGCTATCTAGATATTTGGATGGGCCAAATTAAAATGTCAATTAAAAAAAAGCATGAAAATACATACCTATTACCTAAGTTTCAGGTTGGTTTCTATTGAAAAAACTTCTTTTCATACAGCACTCATACCTTCCTACATCTTCTCAAATTATTTGCTTTTTACTATACAATTACATGCCTTTTGAAAAACAAAAAAAAAATACATTTCATAAAAACTTATAATGTCAAAATAACTTTTATTTAAGCCAGGTAAAAACAGCCATGTTAACAGTCTTTGTAAATCTGCTTCCTATTTTTCTATTCATAAATGTGTTTTACAAGAATGGCATTTGCAATACCTATTTTATCATCTCAATTTTTGTTTTTGAAATAACATCAGTTCATGGAACAAATATGTATAATATTAAAAGTGAGTTACCTTTCCCTCAATCTCAATCCTCGAGGTAAGTATACTCAATAGTTATTTGTTTATCCTTGCAGAAATTTTTTATGTATGTAAAGCATATATACTTATAAAGATAAACACATCACTTTTATTTTACACGATAAAAACTCATCATAATCACTCATCCATGCTTTCTGCTCCCAGATCTCAATGTCTGTCTTTTGTTGATCACTGGACTCTGAGATGGAGTTTAGCATTGTAGTACACAGGACATTTATTAATCGGTGGCCCTATTTAGCAAAACCTATTAAAAAGAGAGGCAGAAAGCAAAAGCATGTAGAGACGTAGGCCCTACAGTCTCTGCTGATGTCATGGCAAACTCTGGGGTAGCATAGCCCTTCAGAATTGTCACAGGTTAACTCAAGATGTCCAAACCTTTATAGTCTGGCATCAATCAGGCTTTGGATGCGGGCTCCCAGGGAGGAGAGAAGTGACTTTGGGCCAACTGGCTTTCTGTAGCTCTAAGCCAATCCTCAAGGGAATGCCATCTGAAGAATGTCTATCTGCTAACAGCACTTCCAAAGGCTGAGCCAAACAGCCCTACATAGCAAGGAGGTCTGTTTGGTGCAACACAGAATGAACCACACTCTCTAACTTCCATTTCTTGTTTGTAATATAAAGGTCAGTGATAGTATTCTCAGCAGGCTGTCAAAAGATGTAAATGCAGAAATACATATAAAGGGCTTAGTATCTATCTTGGTACATAGCAAGAAGTATGTAATATACATTACTATTTATATTATTTGTAGTAGACCTATCACCATTACTATCATTGATTCAACAACTTATCAATCTACCAATATATTATTTAACAAAATAATTGCATACCCAAGTTATTATGAATCTAACAATAATAATACATATTCAATATAGCACCTCATCCTAGTCAACAATGCATAATATTCCATTGAAGGAAAGTGTAATTTTATTTTATTTTATAAGTTTATATAAATGAACATGTAGTTGTATTCATCTTTTTAAATTATAAACAATTTGTCTTCAGACATCCTTGTGCATAAATTTATATGTATACATGTGAATATAAATGAAGATGGCAACTTGTTGGATCCCCAGTTATTTCCATTTGAAAAATTTCAGTAGCTCCTATGAAATTATCATGTTATGAGTTTTCCCTAACTTACAAGACCAGCACTACTATGACCCTGGATTTTATTACACCTTCACCAACTTCAGGTTTCAAACTTTTTTATTTTCTCAATCTATTTTGTGGAATATGGTGTTTTACTACTTTAATTTGCATTTCTCCATAAATGAAAGTAGGCATTTTTTTATAAGGCATTTTAATTGAAATTTGCTGAGACAATTGTGTATTCAAGTGCAGTCACTGAATTCTCAAGATTTTTCCAAGCTAAACATGACAAACACATATTGCTATTATTTGTATTTTTTATAAATGTTAATAAAAGTTATGCTTGTTCATGTTGGAAAGCAAGCCAACACAGTGAAAAGAAAATAAAGTTATAATCACGTATTGCCAAATATATCCTTTGCAGCTTTCATTTTATGATCACTGATACAGTTTGGCTGTGTCCCCACCCAAATCTCACCTTGAATTGTAGCTCTATAATTCCCACATGTCATGGGAGGGATCCAGTGGGAGGTAATTGAATCATGGGGGTGAGTCTTTCCCCTGCTGTTCTCATGTAGTGAATAAGTCTCATGAGATCTGATGGTTTTATAAATGGGAGTTCTCTGTACAAGCTCACTTACCTGCTGCCATGTAAAATGTGACATTTCTCCTCATTCACCTTCTGCTATGATTGTGAGTCCTCCCCTGCCATGTGAAACTGTGACTCAGTTAAATCTCTGTCTTTTATACATTACCCAGTGTTAGGCATGCCTTTATTAGCAGCATGAGAACAGATTAATACAGTAAATTGCTACCAGTAGAGTTGGATGATGCTGTAAAAATGCCAAAAAATGCGGAAGCAACTTTGGAACTGGGTAACATGCAGAAGTTGGAACAGTTTGGAGGACTCAGAAAAAGATAGGAAAATGTGGGAAAGTTTGGAACTTCCTAGAGACTTGGAGTCCTCAGAAGCCAGGAAGATGTAGGAAAGTTTGGAACAAGAGACATGCTGAGTGACTTTGACCAAATGCGCATCTCAGATGGAGACAAGGAACTTGTTGGGAACTGGAATAAAGGTGACTCCTATTACGTTTCAGCAAAGAGACTGGTGGAATATTGCCCCTGCACTAGAGCTCTGTGGAAGTTTAAATTTAAGAGACACGATATAGGGTATCTAGTAGAAGAAATTTCTAAGCAGCAATGTGTTCAAGATATGACTGGGGTGCTGTTAAAAACATTCAGTTTTATGTATCCACAAAGCTTTGGTGTGGAATTGGAACTTATGTTTAAAAGGGAAGCAGAGCATAAAAGTCCAGAAAGTTTGCAGCCCTGAAGATGCGATACAAAAGAAAAACCCTTTTTCTGAGGAGAAATTCAAGGTGGCTGCAGAAATTTGTGTAAGTAATGCGGAGTCAAATGTTAATCACCAAGGCAATGGGAAAACCGTTTCCAGGGCAAGTCAGAGACCTTCGTGGAAGACCTTCCCATCACAGGCTCAAAGGCCTAGGAAGAAAAAAAAATTTCCTGGGCCTGGCCCGGGGCCCCAGTGCTCCGTGCAGCCTAAGTACTTGGTGCCCTGTGTCCCAGCTGCTCCAGCCATGGCTAAAAGGGGCCAAGGTAGAGCTTGGGCCATGGCTTAAGAGGGTACAAGCCCCGAGCCTTGGCAGTTTCCACATGGTGTTGAGTCTGTGGGTGCACAGAAGTCAAGAATTGATGTTTGGGAACCTCCACCTAGATTTCAGAGGATGTATGGAAATGTCCGGATGTCCAGGCAGAAGTCTGCTGCAGAGACAGGGCCTTCATGGAGAACCTCTGCTAAGGCAGTGCAAAAGGAAACTGTGGGGTTGGAGCCCTCACACGGAGTCCCTACTGGGCACTACCTAATGGAGCTGTGAGAAGAGGGCCACCGTCCTCCAGACCCCAGAATGACAGATCCACCGACAGCTTGCAGTATGCACCTAGAAAAGCTGCAGACACTGAATGCCAGCTTGTGAAAGTATCCAGGAGGAGGGGTGTACCCTGAAAAGCCACAGGGATAGAGCTGCCCAAGACCATGGGAACCCACGTCTTGCATCAGTGTGACCTGTATGTGAGACATGGAGTGAAAGGAGATGATTTCATAGCTTTTATATTTGACAGGCCTGTTGGATTTGGGACTTGCATGGAGCCTGAAGCCCCTTCATTTTGGACAATTTCTCCCATTTGGAACAGGTGTATTTACCCAGTACTTGTACCCATATTATATCTAGGAAGTAATTAACTTGGTTTTGATATTACAGGCTCACAGGGAGAAGAACTTGCCTTTTCTCAGATGACACTTTGGACTATGGACTTTTAAGTTAATGCTGAAATGAGTTAAGACTTTTGGGTACTGTTTGGAAGGCATGAGTAATTTTGAAATTTGAGGACATGAGATTTGGGAGGGGAAGGGTTAGAATGATATGGTTTGGCTGTGTCCCCACCCAAATCTCACCTTAAATTGTAGCTTCCATAATTCCCACATGTTGTGGGAGGGACTCAGTGGAAGTT
Organism: Rhinopithecus roxellana; assembly: GCF_007565055.1. Lineage (NCBI taxonomy): Eukaryota > Metazoa > Chordata > Mammalia > Primates > Cercopithecidae > Rhinopithecus > Rhinopithecus roxellana. Next base: position 64,817,675 of record NC_044561.1, on the reverse strand, counting down.
AATTGTATCAAGGGGGTGGGTCTTTCTCCTGCTGTTCACATGGTAGTGAGTAAGTCTCATGAGATCTGATGGTTTTGTAAATGGGAGTTCCCCTGCACAAGCTCTCTTGCCTGCCACCATTTAAAACATAACTTTGCTACTCATTCACCTTCTGTCATGATTGTGAGGCCTCCCCAGCCATGTGGAATTATGAGTCAATTAAGCCTCCGTCCCTTATAGATTACCCAGTCTCCGGTATGTCTTAATAGCAGCATGAGAACAGACTAACACAGTCACCAAAATCTGGTGACCATCTTTTCTCAGTAAATACATCTAAAATTTTTTTAGCTCTCTGGCTGCAAACAATAGAAACCAAAGTAGGATACTTTAAACAAGTATACAATCTTATGTAGATAGATGGGCTGATAGAACTTACAGAGAAGCTAAAAATACTATTTTCATTTTCATATTTAAAATAGAAACTGGGTTAGTTCCAAGAATATAACTAACAAAAACCAAGAAACAGTTGATTCCAGGTTTCTCTGTTGGGATTCATCAGCTCTCACTGTTAAAAGTGATTATGCTGCTCCATTCAAGATCCAAGAGAAGGGTGGGCACCTTGACACTTCCTATGAGGACTCAAGATTCTTCAGGATTCTGTCTAATATTTTTGTTATATCAGGTGCAGTGATGGTAGATCACAAAGACTAATTAGTATGAGTAGAAAAATAGTAGAATTGATGGGGTTCCAGCAGCCACAGCAGATGCTCACTATATCTGTAAGGTAATTTCAATGACTTAGAAGTATTTCACTTAATAGATTACTTAATCAATCACTTTCTAGTAAGTGTTAACTGCTTTGTGATTTTTTTCATTTCATATAACATTGTAATTATCATTCTAGTAGCCAAGGCTTTCTAAGATCTCTCCAACTGGCTGATTCAGTGCAATGTAAGCATTTTTCAGCTAATTTCTCATCATAAAGTTTGTACAAATTTAAACTTTAACCACAAGTTTAAGGGACATTATATTTTCAAAACAAACAGGAGGAATCTGTTTTGTTGTTTTATTTCATCACTATTTTATTTGCCTTCCTTGGATCTCTGATTAAATCAAATATTTGAACATACTATTCCTGATGAGTATTTCTTTTATGTACTCAGGCATAACAATCCTTTGTTTTTTTTTTTTTTTTTAATTTCAGCCTTTATTTTAGATACTTGGGGTGCATGTGCAAGTTTGTTACATAGGTGCGTTGCATGATGCTGAGGTTTGGGTACAGATCCCATCACTTAAGTCGTAAGCCGTTAAACCCAATAGATTATTTTTCAACCCCTCCCCCCTTTCTCCCTTACCATTCCCACCGTAGTGGTTCACAGTGTCTATTGTTCTCATGTCCATATACGCTCAGTGTTCAGCTCCTACTTATATCTGAAGAAATGCAATATTTGATTTTCTCTTCCTGCATTGATTTGCTTAGAATAATGGCTTCCAACTGCATTCATGTTGCTGCACACGACATAATTTTGGTCTATTTTATGGCTGCATAGAATTCCATGGCTTATATGCACTACATTGCCTTTCTGCAGTCCACCATTGATGGGTACATAGAGAGATTCCGTGTCTTTGCTAGTGTGAATAGTGTGGTAATAAATATACCAGAAAGTCTGTCTTTTATTGTAAGAGATCTTTACATGTTTTCTTTTAAAATCTTTATATTTCATATAAAGTTAAATACATTACAAGTATTTAAGAAATACTGTTGCTTGTTGTTCACCACTTTTTTATAATACATTCCATTACACAGAGGTTTTACATGTATATATAGCCAGAGTATTTAGCTTTGCTTTTATAACATCTGCGTTTTTCTTGTTCTTGTTGCTCTCTAAGTTTTCTGGTGTGAAACAAACCATAGAGTTCGTATTTGGTTTGTTTTTAATGATTAAATCAGTTCTTTCTGCATGATGATGTAGCAATTAATTCATCCTTACACTACATAAGGATGAAGTGTATATCACTTGAAATATCACTTGATATTTCACGTGATATCACTTGATATCAAGTGTATATCACTTGAAAGTGTATACCATCCTTGAAATGTTATCTTCATCATTTTTTTTTTTTTTTTTTTTTTGAGACGGAGTCTTGCTCTGTCACCCAGGCTGGGGTGCAGTGGCTGGATCTCCGCTCACTGCAAGCTCCGCCTCCCAGGTTTACACCATTCTCCTGCCTCAGCCTCCCGAGTAGCTGGGACTACAGGCGCCCACCACCTCGCCCGGCTAGTTTTTTGTATTTTTTAGTAGAGACGGGGTTTCACCGGGTTAGCCAGGATGGTCTCGATCTCCTGACCTTGTGATCCGCCCGTCTCGGCCTCCCAAAGTGCTGGGATTACAGGCTTGAGCCACCGCGCCCGGCCTCTTCATCATTTTTAAAAATGTATATTCTTGGTGTTGGTAATGAAAATTAAAAGATAGGTGAGCATATGTAGAATCCAAAATTTCATCTTGGCATTTCCTCTTCTGCCCAAGTTGTTTGGAAAAAGAGTTTCTCCCTGTAAATTAATTCTGTCTTGTAGTCCACTAGATTAAAATACCTTTCTATCGCCACCTTCCAATGTAGGGAAAAATTTTTAGAATTTTTTTTTTTTGTAGAATCCCTGACTGGGTGCCTGAAAATCATAGACATTGTGATGTGGCTATCCAATAGGAAATTCAAATTTAAATGCCCCAAACAGAATTATTAATTCACTAACAACCCTTTCTCAAGTTTTCTCCATTCTAAAAATTTTGGTCGAGAAATTATTTCCATAATTCTCTTACCAGTTCTCTGATCAATAAACTAAACCTGAAATGCTATTTCGAATCTCTTGAGTTGATTTATTTTCATACTCTAATATTTTTTCAGGCCTTCCTATTCAAATAAGTTTTAAGATTAGATAACATGCAATAATAATAATAGTGTCTACTTCAAATTCAGTCTTACTTATGTAACATTATAAATCTTCATGTAACTTTGTGATAGTAAAAAATCTACTTTTCTTATTTAGAAATATATACAAAATATTATAGACTAAATGTTAGGTGATCACAGTTTTTACTTTCTTTCTCCTGCTTTTTGTTACTAGACATGCAAAAGGAAAGTAGAGCACAAATTCTAAATGACCATTTTAGATATCATGTTGCAATGTTTTAGTATAATAAAAATGCCCATATTTTGGTTCTTTATCCCCATAAACCCTTATGTGAATATAGATATGCTACAAATAAATTATGAAAAAATTATATATCTGCCGGGAAAATTCTGTCAATGTATTATCAGCAAGGCCAATGGTATTCGGGAACTGATTGATAAAGATTTAAAAGTACTTGAAGAAAAACAGCTACACATATGAACATAGGAACTCTTTTCGCTACTACTTCCTTTAAAAATATCAATGTAATACGTTTTGTTAATGAAATAAAATAAAATTTTGACATTTAATTGTTAATCAGTTCTCATAAAGAGTTTAGGCACAACTTACAGAGTATGAGGTATCACAAAATGAACAATCCTATTTTTCATTTTGTTATATTATGTGAAAATAATAGACAATGTTTTAAAATATTTATCTTTAAAAGATAATTTAAAAGTAATGAAGCAGAATTATTTATGAAGTGTATTGTAATAATTGTCCACAAATATATGAGGTTAACTACAGAAGGTAATACAAAATATATATTTATTTACACAAGACTTTATATGAATACAAAGGTATAATGTTTATTTCAGAAATCCACATTAATGCCACATATACTTTTTAAAAAATGTTGTCTAATTTATTTCCTCTGGATCAATCTAATATCTATATTGTCCTAAAGCTTGGAAATTTCAGTATGTGGGTCAAATTTTTACTGTAGTTAATAATGGTCAGCTTTGACTTTTGTGATTTCATATAGTTGTAACAACAGTGATATCTTTTTTGTCTTGCTACACTCCAGAGTCTTGATACCAAAAATGCAATCTTTAAAAAAAAATAAACCTGACTGTTCTTTTGTGCTTTTACTGTCACCAACACAACAACACTTGATTCAGAATGTGAACTGTAAGGCAGCAAGTGAATCAGTTTTGGAACCAGAAGTTCTTGATTTATGTCCCAGCACTTTCTGCTGAAGATGTGACCCATGGTGAAAGGAGTACAGCACAGTGGATTAAGTGTGGGCAGCTTTGTAGGCAGTGGAAATACATTCAAATGTAAGTCATATCTCTTTTTAGCTGTATCCACTTGGCAGGTTACTTAATCTTCTTGAAACTTGTTATTTTACAAACAGAGTGACTGTGAAAGGGTGATGGATGTTTTATGCCCAGCATTGCTTAATATCTTAACCAGGAAAACATTATAAATAATTTGACCAAAAAAACCCTCAAAATATGTTGGATGTTTCTCACCTTCCTGTCTATGCCTCAGTTGCTCTTCTATACGTATTCCTTCCCTATGTTTATATCCATGTACCCAATTGCCCCACTGATTTTCTCCTGCTTAAAACCCAATATTGTCCACTCTACTGAAAGTAGTACCTCTTGAATTCTCTTTTTCTAAAAAGGAGCCATTCATGTTTCTATCCTTCTCCTTTACAATCTTCCCCTAATTATAGCTCTCGTACACAGATGGTTGTGCTCTCATTTTTCCCCATCAAGTTTGGGAAGATTTGTGTTCTGTATTAAAACCACAGTTATGTTTGCTAGAATGCATCAATGAAATCAGTCTAAAAACATTCATACCAACAGAAAATACTCACATTCCTATGGCTATGGTATTTCTCAAAGTTGAGCAGAGGATGAGCAAAGATTTTACCTGTTACACTTTAAATTCAATGTTATGTCTCTTCCACTCATGGGGAATGTTGCTGTCAACAAGTTTAAGTTGCATCTCTGCTTTTTATACCTCACACATACTTTCAATCTGTCCTCAAGATTTTCAGGGTGCTTAGCTTTATGCCATTTCCATCCATGCCTTACTTTTACTGAGACACTTTTACCTTCAGCACTGAGTTCAAATTGACACTCCAAGAGACTTCCCTCTTCTACTTTCCTGTTTCATTTTTTCTGTATTAATTATTTCCATTCTCTTCATAAAATGCTTAATTTTCACCTATGTATTTTTTTTTTTCTCTTATCACACTGGACTGATTCCTTGGAGGAATATGGAAATTTAGATATATTGTTATTTTTCCAGGAATCTTTAGACAATTTACCCATTTTTAGCCTCTGGTGTTACCGATGGTATATTTGATACCAATTTGATTGTCGCCACTATTTATAGGTCTTTGGTTTACTTTCTGAATACCATCACTCAGGGGAAATTCACCCCTAATATTTCACGTGCATTCTTTTCTATTTCGCTAAGCATCGGCTAGTCTGAGAAATAAAGGGAAAGAGTACAAAAGAGAGATTTTAAAGCTGGGTGTCCAGGGGAGACATCACGTGTTGGCAGGTTCTGTGATGCTCCCTGAGCCGTAAAACCACAAAGTTTTTATTAGCGATTTTCAAAAAGGGAGGGAGTGTACAAATAGGGTGTGGGTCACAGAGATCACATTCTTCACAAGGTAATAAAATATCACAAAGCAAATGGAGGCAGGGTGAGATCACAGGACCACAGGACAGGGCAAAATTAAAATTGCTAATGAAGTTTTGGGCACACATTGTCATTGATAACATCTTATCAGAAGACAGAGTTTGAGAGCAGACAACCTGTCTGATCAAAATTTATTAGGTGGGAATTTCCTCATCCTAATAAGCCTGGGAGAGCTACAGGAGACCGGGGCTTATTTCATCCCTCCGTGTTCAACCGTAAAAGATGACTGCCCCCAAGGTGACCATTTTAGAGGCCTACCCTCAGGGATGCATTCTCTTTCCCAGGGATGTTCCTTGCTGAGAAAAAGAATTCAGCAATATTTCTCCTATTTGCTTTTGAAAGAAGAGAAATATGGCTCTGTTCCATCCAGCTCACCAGCAGCCAGAGTTTAAGGTTATCTCCCTTGTTAAATGTTCAGGGTTATCTCCCTGAACATTGCTGCCATCCTGTTCTTTTTTCAAGGTGCCCAGATTTCATATTGTTCAAACACACATGCTCTACAAACAATTTGTGCAGTTAACACAATCATCACAGGGTCCTGAGGCAACATACATCCTCCTCAGCTTACGAAGGTGATGGGATTAAGAGACTAAAGTAAAGACAGGTATAGGAAATCACAAGGGTATTGATTGGGGAAGTGATAAGTGTCCATGAAATCTTCACATTTATGTTCAGAGATTGCAGTAAAGACAGGCATAAGAAATTATAAAAGTATTAATTTGGGGAACTAATAAATGTCCATGAAATCTTCACAATTTATGTTCTTCTGCCATGGTTTCAGCCAGTCCCTCCATTCGGGGTCCCTGACTTCCTGCAACAATCACCTCTTTTTTTCAGTCTTAAGTAGTTGACAATTTCACAATGTTATAATAACTAGGTCTTTTTGTTGTTGTTCCAGTAATTGTTTTAAATAATGAATAGGCTATTTCAATTCAAGGCATAAGTTCTTATTAAGCAATGGAAAAAAATCTCTGTTAATTCTTCCTTCCTCTATTTTTCCCTCCTCTATTTTCTAATTATCTGTTTTAGGAACTCTTTTATGTCTGGCATGGAGTCTCCTTATTTTATCCTTATGTTTCTTTCTCTTTTATTGCCTATTTTCCATCTCTTTTTTGTACTGTTTTGTTTTTGTTTCTGAAAGTAGATTTTCTAGGCTCTCTCTCCCAACTTTCTATCATTGTTGATTTTAGTGAAGTCAAAGTAGCCTTTATTGCTGTGGTTCATTGCTTCATGTTAAACAGTTCATATTTTGGTTCATGGATTCATTATCTTCAATATTTCTCAGGATGTAATTAAGCATTTTTTTTATTTCTCAATTTTTTCAAATAACACTAAGGTAAATTATCCCCTTTTTATTCTTTCTAGTTTTTAAAATATCATCTCTTAAAAATGCATACATTTTGTTGCCAACTTATTTTTTAAAATTAAATTAGAGATGTGTTTGTCAGTGCTGTTTTGGTGGCAGGTTCAATGAATGGGTAGACACCTAGCTATTTTACTGATGGAGCTTCTTATCTTCTGGAAGGTTGAGATGAGAAATAAAGGAGATCAATTCCCCATTTATAATTTTTCCATTGATTCCTATGGTTTGGGACTCACTTCTCACTATTGCCATACCCTGTACCTGCTTTCACTTCAACAATAATTTCCCTGGGATTTTGCCAGTAGAATTATTGCCCTGTCCCAAAGAGAATTTCCCATTCCCCAACATGTTCAAACTATGGCTTCCTTTTTTCTAGGCAGTCAGTTGACATTCTTCTGCCCTCTCTTAATTCCATTGATTTGTTTAAAAATATCCCATGTGTTCACAATCTGTATTCCATATGGTGATTTTATAGCTATATTTTACTTATTGCTTGCTATAATATCATTCTCAACTTCAGAAGAAACTATAAATCCATGTTTTCAGTGCAATACCCTGACTTAACCCTTTTAAGGTTTAGAAGTAAGTGAAACACTGGACAGTGATTTTATTTGGACCCAAGAATTCCATAATTTGAAGCTCTGAAGTAATTCTCACAGAAAACTGGGAGCTGATCCCAAACACCTGGAAAGTTCCACAACATGTACAGCTTCTCCTGTCCTCCCATGCCACTTGAGAGAAAGCACACCACAGTCTCCAGAGAGAAGACCCTGAGCAAGTATTAAGTTAAAATAAAATAAGACAGTACTTGCCCAGAGCCTCAATATGACTTCTCAAACTTGGAAATCACTGAGTACAAATGCTTCTTTCATCTTGTCTGCACAGACAAATCATATCTAAGTACATTTTGTCATAGCCTCTTCTGCAATCTTCATTATTTAGCTTGTTGACCTTTTTAAAGAGTTGTAATGTTCAAGCTAAATGAGAGGAGCTACGCTGAAGTTGGAGTGGTCAATAGTTCTGCTGCTTCTTTTACAATATGCCCTCATCAGAGTCCTATTGAAGAGTAAGCCTACTTGCTCCTTTTAGTTAACAGCCTTCATGATTAATCTGTCTTACATCATGCTTCTCTTGCTTACATTTTAAAGTCGATATAATTTATTACTTGGGATCATCTTACTATGCGAAGATACTTACCATTTTCAGGATAAGCTTTAATTATTGATATAGGAGAATCATTTAAACATGATTGTCATCTTCTATTTCTAGCTAGTTTTACTACTAAGAAAGTGATATTTGCAAACCACTTTTTTTTTTTTTTTTTTTTTTTTTTTTTTTTTTTTTTTTTTTTTTTTTTTTTTTTTTTGAGACGGAGTTTCGCTCTGCCACCCAGGCTGGAGTGCAGTGGCCGGATCTCAGCTCACTGCAAGCTCAGCCTCCCGAGTTCACGCCATTCTCCTGCCTCAGCCTCCCGAGTAGCTGGGACTACAGGTGCCCGCCACGTCGCCCGGCTAGTTTTTTGTATTTTTAGTAGAGACAGGGTTTCACCATGTTAGCCAGGATGGTCTCGATCTCCTGACCTCGTGATCCGCCCATCTCGGCCTCCCAAAGTGCTGGGATTACAGGCTTGAGCCACCGCGCCCGGCCGCAAACCACTTTTTAAAAATTCACAAATGATCCATAAATCCCCTGATTTAAGTATCTGATAACAAAATGGCTAGGAAAGAGCCTCTCTTTTCAAACCTGTGGGAATTCACAAAAGGCAGAGCCAACAATAAGCTGGCTTCATAACATTCTTGAAATCCTAAAAAGATCTTGTTGACAAGTTTGGGAATGGCAAAGCAGTGACTTGGAAAATCAGGTCCCATGCTGTCCTGGAATGCTAAAATTTGAATGAGAAGCAAAATGAGAGGCCAAAAGCAGAGAAGAGGTCAGATATACAGGAAATGATGGAAAAAGTGTGAATGTAGAATTTGCGTTACAGATGCCAAGCTTTTTTCCTCTCTCAGTATTTTAGTAGATATTTGACACTTTGATCAAATCACAAGTATATCATAAACTCGAAAACTTTGATTTTTATATTTTATTTGCTCATCTTGATCATAATTTTTAAATACACTATATTCTTTAAGGCCCATTTAATTATCTTTTTTCCATAGAATCTCCCATAATATACTATTCTATGCTACTCAGAGTAGTATAAAATGTAAAATAAAATTTACCATCTCCACACATTAATATTTTTGTTTTATCTTTTTCCTTGCTTATTTGGAACTGAACCATGTTATTACAATAAAAAATACATGAAAAAAAATTTTAGTCTTTACTTGTTCTACCAAAAACTTTCTTCATATAATCTTTTGTAAGTTAGCCTATATTCTGGCAATGTTGAAACTTACACAAAAATGAGAAGATTAACATAATTCATAGCAGATAAAATTCCATGTGCTCATGACCCCACTTCAGCAATTAGTTACATTTTGTCAATGTTTTAAAAAACTTTCTCTCCTTTCTCAGTTGATTGACTATATGAGTACAGTTGACTCTAGAATAACATGGAGGTTAAGAGTGCTGACACCCCCACAGTCAAATATTTATGTATAACTTTGAATCCCCCAAAACTAAACTACTAATAGCTTGCTATTGTCAAGAAGCTGTACTAATAACATGCACAGTTGATTAACCCGTGTTTTGCATATTAAATGTATTATATACCATAGTCTTACAATAAAGGAAGCTAGAGGAAAGAACATGTTATTATGAAAATAATAAGAAAAGAAAACATATTTCATTAAGTGGAAGTACATCTTCATAAAGGTCATCATCCTCATCGTCTTCACATTGAGTAGGCTGAAGAGAAGAGAGAATACAGGTTGACTTGCTGTATTGGGTTGGCAGACGTGAAATAAAATTGCATAAAAGTGGATCTGTGAAGTTCAAACTTGTGTTGTTTAAGGGTTGAGTGTATATAGTTTATAACTCTTAAGTTCCAGTTCTGGTTATCATTAATCCCAGGGTGGACACTACATCTATCAACATCCATAAATTGTGCTTCTGTAAATTTCCTGTCAGTAAAAACCTATATAGGTTATTGGAATAGTACGTACAAGATGCCCATGTATTATATCCAATACTTACATAGTGTGATTATGTACAAGTTACTTAACCCAACAAAACAAGGATGTAGACTGACATACCCCCAAATTAATCAATAAGTTAATTGAGCTTGGCAGTAGGACATTAATTATTTGCCTTTCATAGTCTTCTAATGACACTAATATTCCTATCACACTGCTTTCCATTATTGATTCTTGTCTACTCTACACATCCACTGTCAAAAATACTTGAACCTTGGAGTCAATGGCTATTACTCCAATATCCACTTTATTATGCTAATTTTTTTTTTTTTTTTTTTTTTTGGCTGTCATCCAGTAAGCTATAGTCAGACTAGTACTCCCCGCTAGAAATACATACACAGGAATGTGACAACAAATTTATCCTAGCTTGTGATGGTTAATATTGAGTGTCAACTTGATTGGATTGAAGGATGCAAAGTATTGTTTCTGGGTGTGTCTATGAGGGTGTTGCCAAAAGAGATTAACATTTGAGTCAGTGGACTGGGAAAGGCAGCCCCACTCTCAATCTGGGTGGTCACCATCTAATCAGTTGCCAGCATGGCCAGAATAAAAGCAAGTAGAAGAATGTGGCAAGACTAGACTGGTTCAGTCTTCTGGCCTACACCTTTCTTCCATGCTGGATGCTTCCTGCCCTCAAACATGGGACTCCAAGTTCTTCACCTTTGGGACTCGGACTGGCTTCTTTGCTCTACAGATTGCAGACAGTCTATTGTGGGACCTCACCTTGTGATTGTGTGGGTAAATACTCCTTAATAAACTCCACTTTATATATACATCTAACCTATTAGTTCTGTCCCTCTAGGCAACCCTAGTACATAAATTTCTTAGAAAATCATTTAAGAATTTATTAAGATTCTTTGTAGAAAACATTTTATTATTGTAAAAATTGGTAAGAAAAAGTATTAGAGAGGTTTAAATTTCGGCATCATTGGAAACTGAAAACACATATGCAGTGTGGAGGGCAGAAATTTTGTGCCTATTTTTAACTGTTTAAAAAAGATTATAATTTCACAAATCCTATATAATCTAATTTTATTTTTATTATCATCTTGACCAAAAAAAAAAAAAAAAAAAAGTATCTGAGTGTTCCAGCATCTTTGCTCGATCCCATTTCTTTTTTCAATCCAACTGTGCTTACATCAACTACTTCATCAACTGGACAAAAATAGTAATTGTATAAATACATAAAAACCAAAGAAAACCCCATACTTAAATGTTATCACTAAAAAGACTCCTAACTTTCTCAGACAATTAATAAATGCTTAATAATTCATTTATATTTATATATTTTCAATGAAATAATCACATTACTGTTAATGTAATTTATGTAAAGATTTAAGTACATCAAACTTTAAAATTCTGGAAAAATAAAATTAAATTGGTTTATGCAAGTATAAACTCACAGAATTTATTTCTGGCTTGTATAATCTGTAATTTTGTAGCAAGTATGTTCTTCTCTATAACTTTCCTTATTTTTGAAAGACCCGTAGAAAGATTGGTGCAACAGAAAAGACAGTTTATCTTTATACCATTGTTTTCTCCTGTTTCAGGTTATGTTTAATTTCTTAATATCACTGAAAACTCAGCTTCTGACTTCAAGGGTTCAAGAACAGCCCTGAAGGATTCTGTTTTACAGCTATGTAAAATATGTTGACTCTTCAGATTCCTACAAGTTCCAGATGACGATGGAGTACAAAACACAGTTTCTAGTTCTTAATGGTGTTGATATCACAAAAATTATTGTTTTTCTTAGTAACACCAAATATTTGTTACAGTGATGTTTTATATTTTGAAATGGGCAGTATGGTTCTACAGCACAGAATTTCAAAAAAAAACTTATTTTTTGCTTTATTCTATTCCCAGAGGCAGCTTCTGAAAAGCCACTCTGCCCTGAAAACGCAGCCTACATAATTGAAGACAAGTGATATAAATAATTTGCCCTGTATAAGTAAAATGAAAACACAGCATGTTAACTATTTTTAGTTCCAATTACTAGGTAACACTGACATTAAATTACTGAGTTCAAGGCTGCTGGAATAAGTTTAGAATTATACTTGGTATGCCATACCAATTTAAAAATGTGGAATCTAAATTATTATTCTGTCAAGATTTAAGTTTAGTGATTGAACATATACATGATCAATTTCTTGCTCTGATTGAACTTCCACTTTATGAGAACTATGTTATTGCTTCAGATTTCTCCTAGAAATATCATGTGAGAATTTGAGACAAAATTAATAATCATTCCAATTTTTAACTTTTCCACAGAGCCATCCATCTCATCTATCCATGAAACACCCTTTAACTTCAAAGGATGTTCAAAGTTCAGAAAAGATATATGGATGTACAGAAAAGACTGATAGGGGACACAATGGCATGCTGCATTACTGTAGCATTCTGAAATAAAATAGCTTCCTTTTCAATAATATCTTGACATATTCATGGTTCTTTAACAAAAACTTGGAAGGTGAGATGGATGAATTTAGATTTTGTATGATGCCTGCATAGTAAAACCATTGAGCACAGGATTCATTTAGAAGCAAGCTTCAGTGGTTATGTATTTCTCAAATCAGTATTTGGAGAGAATATTTGTATAATAATATTACTAATCTCTTATATTTCTCTGTCAGAGATGCATTAATAAGACATTAGATTATAGTACCATGGAGGAGAATAAGTTCTGAAGTTAAACGTGAATGTGACTACTGGATGCATTAATACTAGCTTTTTATAAAACTTCTTAAGCATCTTTGAACCCACCTGTTAAAGGTGGAGTTAAAATATAGCTTAAATATATCTTGGACAATGGGGTAACTCTTCAGTATAATTTATGTTTCTTTTCTACTAAATCTTCATTTGATAAATGACAAGTTTCAGTTACCAATAAAACTAATGGGATAATGATTTATTCAAAAGTCAATTACAGAGTCCTACTGTGTATGTGGTCTTGAATTACATGTAAATACAATGTTATCCTAGACACTGGCAGTCTCTACTGTGGTTGTGTCCCTGAAATAAATTTGCATATAACCTGATCTTTGACATAAGAAACTCAGAGTGAAGCAGTTGTTAACATTTTATTATCAGATCATCTCTGGAAAGAGATAGCAAACAGAGCAAGGTGCTTTGGGAAGGAAATACTAGGTATCTTTTACTAGAAACTCTTATCTCATTATTTATATATAATATTATTACACAGAGATTTTCATTTTAATGATTTTGAAGAACAAAATAATAGCTGTGTATACAAAATGGTTTCCATAAAGTTATCTTTTAATTTATACACTTAAGAGGAGAGAGGCTCTGCCTATATTTTGCCATGCATGATGCTCATCAAATACTGATTGGCTAACTGACTGGCCTAATTGAAGAACTAAATGAGGATAGATGCTTATGATGAGGAATGGCTTCTGTCATATGCTTTTCTGGTTGTATATTCAGTTAATGAATTTCTGCAGTGACTGTATCTGTTAGTCTTTTCATGATAAACACAGAAACTATATGCTATGATTTGTGTCTGTCCTCCAAAATTTTTGTGTTGGAATTTTGGTTCCTAGTGTGATGATACTGGGAGGCAGGGTCTTTAAGAGATGATTAGGTCATGAAGAGGGATTAATGCTGCTGTCACAGGACAGGATTAGTTACTGCGGGAGTAGGTTGTTATAAAGAAAGGACAGTCTTTATATTTTCACACTCATGCCTTTGCCCTCTTTTCATGTGATAACTTGCACCTTTCCCTCACCAGATGCTGGTCCCATGTTCTTGGACTTCTCTGTCTCCAGAACTGTAAAAAATAAATTTCTTTTCTTCATAAATTATCCTGTCTGTGGTATTCTGTTATAGTAAAGGAAAGCAAGCCAAGGCATTATGTTAAGTCTTGTAAAAAGAACCTCTTTCCTATGATTAGAGCTCCTCTCCTGTGCATATAGAAATCCAATTTGAAGCTATCATAATTCTACTGAACTGTCAACTTCACCCCACCCAGATCAGATTATGGCTTCTGGAATATAAGAGAAACTTCACCAATTCCTTACCCAACCAAAAGGATGAATCTTCAAGAACAATATCAAAAAGCCCTGCTTCAAATCAATAAATCTTTGGTGGTGGTGGTGGGTGAGTGGTGTTTTCAAATAATAAATACTATCATTCACTCTCTGTTATTATTTTTTGAAGATAATTCATTTTTGTTTTTCTTCTCATAAGGGTTGATTTAAACTTTCACAAATGTAACATCATATTGAATCACAACACACTGAATTTGTCATAAAAAAATGTGTTCCCCAGGTGTCTTATGACCTCTCAAACTTGGAAACCAAGTTAGCAACTGAGGAAAAAACTATTATTTCTATTAAAAAATACAGCAACAAAAATATGACCATGTCCACTTTAATTTCTTCTGCCATTTTTCTCGCCCCTCTTTCTAGTTATCTTTCTTTATAATATTAATCAGTCTAAAGAGAATAAACGATTTATTATTTTCAGAGAGGTAAGTGTTTTGAACAGAGATCTTAAAGTCATGTGGGTTAGTGTTGTCAATCCCAGATTTATCTGTTTATGCTTCTGTCAAATGCCAATTAAAACGCATCCCTCATGGACTTACACTTATTAATGTTATAACGTAGGTAAGAATTTTACCCAGTGCTCAGTACATACTAAATGGTGGGCAAATCCTACTTATTACTAATTATTCAACAATTCACAGAAAAATGGAAAATTCAGTGTTCAAATTATCACTGATATGGGTGTTTTCTATATAATATGATAAGATTACTTGAATTTTATGATATATATATCATGAATTCAAGGTAAGTATAATATGGTTGTTTTAAGTTTTTCCTTTTCAATTATAATAATAAAAATCCCAACCTCCTTAGATCTATACACATAATATGTATATGCAAAGCATCATAATCTGTTTCCTCAAATCAACAAGGGTCTATGAGTTTTATTTTCATGAGAGGTCTTGGACCTGTGGTATTTTATTTACTACTTGTCACTTTTGATGGCCACCCATTTGAATAGAGATCTAATCTGCCTCTGGGGGCAGGGAAGGTCATGGGACATGAAAACAACCCCTTTCTTTAGTAGATGGCCCATGGATCTTTGCTTTTATCAGCTCCTGCAACTATCACATGATGGTAAAGATCAAGTTATTTACAATTTGCTTTAGATTGAAAGGCGTTAGACTGGGCAAGGGGAAAATTAAGAGCTTGTGAATACATTGTAGGTGGAAAGAATTTTTGGAAACTATTTCCCAGTACATATAATACACAGTTTCTAAAATGAACAAAAGTTTGAAATAAGTTTTAAATAAGACATTGAGAAGATGTAAGTGTAGCTGCTTTAATCTTAATCAGTGCAACTTGTGATGAGGTAATGAAGAGCAGGCAATCAGTCAGAACCCAATCTACCCAAATGAAAGCTCAAACAACAGCAGAGGATATTTTTTTACTTTAGTTTATGTTAAGAGAGATGGGCAATGTAAGTGCTATGCAGATTTAATGTGCTAATGAAATCAATTCATCAAGATTTAAATTATGTAGGAAATTAAAATAAGAAACTGTTCTGTACACAAAAGAGACTATGCCCCAAGAGAATATCCAGCCTTAGTAAAGAACAGCCCTAATGAATTTTAATTAGATTTACAAAATATTATATATCACCTATTTTTAAAGACTTTTTTTTTCTTTAGTTTCCTTATTCAGTCCCTGGAATTTTTATTTAGGAAAGAGTCTAGAAATAGAAATCTAGAATGCTCAGCCAACAGATGCGTTGTGAAGTTGTTTGCCCAGCCAATGTATTGTTGGTGCTTAGATCAGTAGTCTATCACTTCGATTTTTGGTGCTCATTGAAGTATCTGGAGGCATTCAAGGGTGTGAGCACAGATAATTTAAGGGAATTCATTTCTAATTTAAATAATTTCATCTTTTATGTTAAATATTTCCTAAGGGCCTCTGATGGAGCTTTAAGTCCTAATTTTCTGCCATGTTATAATAAACCTCTCCCAGTTTTTCAAAGGAAAATATCTGTTGCCCAGCACTAAATTCGCAGGGTGATTGCCCCAGAAAATTACAAAGATCCTAGGCATCACTAGTGAGACCAATCAAAATATTTTTAATGATTCTGAAAAAATAAAGAACTTTAATGACAGAACAAAAAATAAATACATTTGAAAATCAAATGATTCCAACTATCAGTGTTCAACAAAACTAAAGACGTTACCTACTTGGATTGTTTGTTGATAGGCCACTGAAAAATAATATTTGCTGAAGAAATAGAGTGAGATATTTATAAACACCTGAAACGAGTTGAAAGAATTCAATGACATTGCTAGAATAGCACACTTATCCTCATGTATTTGTTTATGTGAACAAATTATTTCAATACCTACATCTATAAAGATGAGTGTATTAGTCCATTTTCATACTGCTGTTAGACACATGTCCGAGACTGGATAATTTACAAAAGAAAGAGGTTTATCAGACTTAGAGTTCTATGTGGCTAAGGAAACCTCACAATCATGGCAGAAGGTGAAAGGCACATCTCACATGGTGGTAGACAAGAGAAGAGAGTTTGTGCAGGGAAACTCCAATTTTTAAAACCATGAAATCTGGTAAGACTCACTCACTATCAAGAGAACAGTGCAGGAAAGACTTGCCCCATAATTCAATCACCTCTCACCAGATTCCTCCCATAACATGTGGGAATTACAATTTATGATGAGATTTGCTTGGAGGCACAGCCAAATTATATCATTCTGCCAGTGGCCTCTTCTAAATCTCATATCCTCATATTTCAAAACCCAATCATGCCTTCCCAATAGTCCCCCATAGTCTTAACTCATTTCAGCATTAACTGGAAAGTCTACAGTCCAAGGTCTCTTCTGAGACAAGTCAAGTCCCTTCTGCCTATAAGCATGTAAAATCAAAAGCAAGTTAGTTACTTCCTAGATATAATGGGAGTACAGGCACTGGGTAAATACAGCCATTCCAAATAGGACAAAGTGGCCAAAATAAAGGGGCTACAATCTCATGTAAGTCTGAAATCCAGCAGGGCAGTCAAATCTTAAAGCTCCAAAATCATATTTTGACTCAATGTCTCACATCCAGGTCATGCTAATACAAGAGGTTGCTTCCCATGGTTTTAGGCAGCTCCGCCTCTGTGACTTTGCAGGGTACAGCCTCCCTCCTGGCTGCTTTCATGGGCTTGTGTTGAGTGTCTGTGACTTTTCCAGGCTCACAGTGCAAGCTGCCAGTGGATCTACCATTCTGGGGTCTGTAGAATGGTGTCCATCTTCTCACAGCTTCACTAGGTAGTGCCCCTGCAGTCTGTGTGGGGGACTATGACCCCACATTTCCCTTCCATGCTGCCCTAGCAGAGGTTCTACATGAAAGCCCTGCCCCTGCAGCAAACTTCAGGAAATCCAGGCATTTCCATATATCCTCTGAAATTTAGGAGGAGGTTCCCAAACACCAATTCTTCACTTCTGTGTACTAGCAGAGTCAATAGTCAACACCATATGGAAGCCACCAAGGCTTGGGGCTTGAATCCTCTGAAACCATAGCCCAAGCTCTATGTGTGCCCCTTTCAGCCATGGCTGGAGTAGCTGGGATGTAGGGCATGAAGTCTTTAGGCTGCACACAGCAGTGGGACCCTGGGCCCGACCCACACAACCACTTTTTCCTCCTAGGCCTCCAGTCCTGTGATGGGAGGGGCTTCTGTGAAGAGCTATGAAATGCTTTGGAGACATTTTCCTGTTGTCTTTGGGATTAACATTTGGCTCCTGGTTACTTATGCAAATTTCTGCAGCTGGCTTGAATTTCTCCTTAGTAAATGGGATTTTCTTTTCTAAAGCATTGTCTGGCTGCATATTTTCTGAACTTTTATGCTCTGCTTCCCTTTTAAAACTGAATAGCTTCAAAAGCACCCAAGTCACCTCTTGAATGCTTTACTGCTTAGAAATTTCTTTCACCAGATACCCTAAATTATCTCTCTCAAGTTCAAAGTTCCACAAATCTCTAGGGTAGAGGCATTTTGCTGCCAGTCTCTTTGCTATAACATAACAAGAGTCACCTTTGCTCCATTTTCCAAAAAGTTCCTCATTTTCATCTGACACCACCTCAGCCTGGATTTTATTGCCCATATCTCTATCAGCATATTGGTCAAAGCCATTCAACCAATCTCTAGGAGGTTCCAAACTTTCCCACATTTTCCTGTCTTCTTCTGAGCCCTCCAAACTGTTCCAACCTCTGCTTGTTACCCAGTTCCAAAGTGGCTTCCACAATTTCAGGTATCTTTTCAGCAGTGCCCCACCCTACTGGTACCAATTTACTGTATTTGTCCATTTTCATGCCACTGATAAAGACATACTTGAGACTGTGCAATTTAAAAATAAAGAGGTTTATTGAACTTACAGTTCCACATGGCTCAGGAGACCTCACAATTATGACAGAAGGTGAAAGGCCCATCTCACATGGTGGCAGACAAGAAAAGAGAGCTTGTGAAGGGAAACGCCCACTTTTAAAACCATCAGATCTCATGAGACTCATTCATTATCATGAGAACAGTGCAGGAAAGACCTGTCCCATAATTCAACCACTTCCTACTGGGCTTCTCCCAAGACACATGGGAATTGTGGGAGTTACAATTCAAGATTAGATTTGGGTGAGCACACAGCCAAACCATATCAATGACCTAAAAAATAATAAGAAGGGAATGTATGGTAAACTCTGTCCCATTCTAACAATAACTTAATCATTAATAGAAATTACATTCTCGTAATGAGCTATGTTTTCAAAAATCACTTTAATGTGTTAAGTTGTTTATGAAAATATATGATAAATTTACATCGTTTATAACAGGGACTAATAATTACTAGAGGAATAACTTACTTCTGATTTTTTTTTATTTACAGATGCTTATAGTCACTAAGAAATTATATCAATAAAATATTTGTTTTTAAATGTATATTACATTATAATGATAATTAAATCGTGACAGTTGAGTGAAATTGGTTTGAGGAGAAAAAGATAAAATTTCTGACTGTTATACCAAACATTGTTAATGTATTTTTAAAAGCAGGTAATTGTGGATATTACATAATTATTGTGTTTTGATCCTATTGGAAATATTTACAGGTATGATGTAAGAACTTCATCTTAAAATGTCAATATCCATGTTATGTTAAGTATTAAACTCCATGAAACTATCAAAACTTAGAATAAAATTGGTAGATGTCTGCTTAAAAGTGTATCTGCTGTCTATAATTCATGCACAGTTATATAAATTAAACAGTCAGATTAAAAGTTGATTTTGGTGGCTTGGATTTGCCTAGGTCAATTTGATGTCTAGTAAACTTCCATACCCTACTGTAAATGAAAATTGTAAAACTGAAAGTTTCCACTTTCCTATTGTAAAGTAGAATTCCATTGGCTCAATATACTTATTTCCATTATATCATTCAGCAAAATGACCCTTTAAGGGTTACAATTTTTATTCACACTTATAATAGGCTACCTATTTTTTTAAAAAATTTCCATGGATTATGTCACTGAAACTCCCTATAGCTCTGAGACAGAGTTATAATAATCTCTTAGATATAAAGATGTTAACATTTTGAATGGATAATGGAATTTCCTGTGATCATCGACCTATTACCCAAGTGGAGGAGTTGACATTCAAATGCAAGGAGTCTGCCATCATGGGGTGTGCTCTTAACCATAATTATTTCATGCCTTGATCTTTGTCAATTTCTGAGACAAGGACATTTTTTAAAAAGTGTGCTCATCAGTTGCTGGTTACTGTTATGACTTACTTGGCAATTTTTAAGCCCAGAAAATATTAAACTCACAAATTCTGACATATAGTCTATAACTTCAGATATCATCATAAAGAAATTAATAAACTTTTGTTAGGTATAAAAGTTAATAGTCAAAGAAAATGATTTCTAGATAATGATATTTGATGTAGTTAGAAATTATTGGCTGACTCGTCTCTGAAATATGTTTCCCAGATGTAATATATTCCTAGGAAGCAGTAGATCACTGAGGAAGACCAATAGAAAGAAGTTACACTGCTATACTGTCATAACCTGATGTATAAATTTACATACATACATACCCTCATGTGTGCATGCATGTATACCCATGTGCCCACATAAATAAATAATGGCTAATAGGTGACAAAGAGAGTGTTATAATTTTCTTAGGGAGCTGTAAAGAACAATCCATTAAATCTAATCAGGAATATCACGAATAATTTTTATCAAAGGATGACTACTGCTTTTGTATTGGCCCACATGGCCTGCCATCTCACTCTTCACCATACCCTATTAACCACCAAGCACAATGCAGAAGATTAACCACTTAGATAACTCTCCTTCTCATTCCTGTTGCCATTTACTAAACTCAGCCTCTTAAGATCAGCTCAACTCCCCTAAAGTGAGAATCTTCCTTTCACTCAAATGCTTCACTGCTACCAAATATCTTTCTAGCATAGATCTGATAACAACATTAAACTTTACATACTTAATTGACTTTTCAATATCTTCAGCCTCACATTTTGTAATATTAACTATATATGTAGGTGTGGAAAATTCATTTGAAGGAAGGAAGCAAAAGTGGGTTTAGAGAAACCAGTTAGTAAACCACTGCAGTAGTCTAGACAGGAAGTGATACTAACAAGAACCAGGAGAGACTCAAACATACAGAAAAAATTAACATATTCTAATGATATTTAATGAGTAAAATAAATAGGGCTTGGTAATGAATTAAATAGAGCAAGGAAGAGGACACAGAGAGAACTGTAGCTTTTCTGAACTTTATTATTGTGAAGTCATTGCTAACACTGGGTGTGAAAGACTGTTGATTAAAGTTTCATGGATTCACTTTTGGATAGGCTTAATTCAAGGTGCCTGTGGAAAAAATATGGAGATGTGAAATGAACATTGGAGCCAATGAGTGTGGATATCCAAAAATAAGTCAGTGCTGGGAGTCAAGAGTAGAGGAAGAAAGGAAGCAGTTAATACGAAAAATCACTTTGAAAATATAAATTTAACCAGACTAAAGTTCCAAGCTTCAGGCAATATGAATATTTGATGTTTAGGTAGAGACGGATAAGACAGGATGAGAGAAGTTTGAGAAACAGGAGGAAAACCAGGAGAATGTGCTATCAGAAAAGTGAAGTGAAAATATTGTTTCAAGAAGGATTTTAATGAGGATCAAATCTGGGACCTGATCTCCAATGTTAACTAACAATTGTGACAGTACATTCTGCAGAGAGATGAGAACGTAATCCAGACTGAAACAGATTGTTAAAAATATATATATATATTAAGTATATACACCTTCTCAGGTGGTTGACTCTGAAAACGATTAGATAAAGAAATTGAGAAAGAACAAGACATTTATAAGTTCCAATTATATAGAGTTGGTGTATTAGTTTTCATGCTGCTGATAAAGACATATCTGAAACTAGGAACAAAAGGGGTTTTAATTGGACTTACAGTTCCACATGGCTGGGGACGCCTCAGAATCATGGCGGGAGACAAAAGGCATTTCTTACATGATGGCAGCAAGAGAAAAATAAGGTAGAAGTGAAAGCAGAAACCCTTGATAAACCCATTAGATCTCATGAGACTTATTCACTATCATGAGAATGACACGGGAAAGACCAGCCCCCATAATTCAATTACCTCCCCCTGGGTCCCTCCCACAGCATGTGGGAAATCTGCGAGGTACAATTCAACTTAAGATTTCAGTGAGGACACAGCCAAACCATATCATTCCACCCCTGGCTGCTCCACATCTCATGTCCACACATTTCTAAACCAATCATGCCTTCCCGACAGTCCCCCAAAGTCTTAACTCATTTCAGCATTAACACAAAAGTTCAGAGTCCAAAATCTCTTCTGAGACAAAGCAAATCTTTCCTGCCTATGAGCCTGTAAAATAAAAAACAA
Source organism: Rhinopithecus roxellana (assembly GCF_007565055.1). Lineage (NCBI taxonomy): Eukaryota > Metazoa > Chordata > Mammalia > Primates > Cercopithecidae > Rhinopithecus > Rhinopithecus roxellana. Next base: position 64,795,626 of record NC_044561.1, on the reverse strand, counting down.
GCTAGTTACTTCCTACATACAATGGGGATACAGGTATTGGGTAAATACAGCCATTCCAAACGGGAAAAATTGGCCAAAACAAAGGAGTTACAGGGCCCATGCAAGTCTGAAATGCAGTGGCATAGTCAAATTTTAAAGTTTCAAAATGATCTCCTTTGACTCCAGATCTCACATCCAGGTCACGCTGATGGAAGAGGTGGCTTTCCATGGTCTTAGGCAGCTCCACCGCTGTGGCTTTGCAGGGTACAGCCCTCCTCCTGGCTGCTTTCATGGCATTGAGTGTCTGCAGCTTTTCCAGGTGCACAGCACAAGCTGTTGGTGGATCTACCATTCTGAGGACTGGAGGACAGTGGCCCTCTTCTCACAGATCCACTAGGCAGTGCCCCAGTAGGGTCTCTGTGTTGACTCCAATCCCACATTTTCCTTCTGCACTGCCTTAGCAGAGGTCCTCCATGAGCACCCTGCCCTGCAGCAAACTTTTACCTGGACATCTAGGTGTTTCCATACAACTTCTGAAATCTAGGTGGATGTTCCCAAACTTCAATTCTTGATTTCTGTGCACCCACAGGCTCAACACCATGTGGAAGCTGCCAAGGTTTGGGGCTTCCACCCTCTGAAACCACACCATGAGCTCTACTTTGGCGCCTTTCATCCATGGCTGGAGCAACTGGTACACAGGCCACCAAGTCCCTAGGCTGCACACAGCATAAGGACTGTGGGCCAGGCCCACAAAACCACATTTTCCTCCAGGGACTCCAGGCCTGTGATGGGAGAGGCTGCCGTGAATATGTCTGACATGGGCTGGAGACATTTTTCTCATTGTCTTGAGGATTCACATTTGGGTCCTAGTTACTTATGCAAATTTCTGTAGCCAGCTTGAATTACCACTCAAAAACTGAGTTTTTACTTTCTACTGCAATGTTAGGCTGCAAATTTTCTGACCTTTTATGCTCTTTTCCCCTTTTAAAACTGAATGCCTTCAACAGCACCCAAGTCACCTCTTGCACGCTTTGCTGCTTAGAAATTTCTTCCACCAGATACCCTAAATCATCTCTCTCAAGTTTAAAGTTCCATAGATCTGTGGGACAGGGGCAAAATGCTGCCAGTCTCTTTGCTAAAACATAACAAGAGTCATCTTTGCTCTAGTTCCTAATAAGTTTCTCATCTCCATATGAGACCACCTTAGCCTGGACCTTATTGTTCATATCACCATCAGTATTTTGGTCAAAGACATTCAACCAGTCTCTAGGAGGTTCCAAACTTTCCCACATTTTCCTGTCTTCTTCTGAGCCCTCCAAACTGTTAGAACCTGTGCCTGTTACCCAGTTCCAAAGTCACTTGCACATTTTCAAGTGTCTTTTCAGCGTCACACCACTCCTGGTACCAATTAACTGTATTAGTTCATGTTCATGCTGCTGATAAAGACATACCTGAAACTGGAAACGAAAAGAGTTTTAATTGTCCTTACAGTTTCACATGCCTGAGGAGGCCTCAAATCATGGTGGGAGGTGAAAGGTAATTCTTACGTGGTGGTGGCAAGAGAAAAATATGAAAGAAGCAAAAGCAGAAACCTCTGTTAAATCCATCAGATCTCATGAGACTTATTTACTATCATGATAATAGCACGGGAAAGACCACCCCCCCCCCCGATTCAATTACCTCCCCTGGGTCCCTCCCACAACACATGGGAATTCTGGCAGATACATTTCAATTTGAGATTTTGGTGAGAGCACAGCAAAACCATATTAGCTGATTAGGATGGATAATTTGCTGAGGACCTGAAAATTAAAACTGAAATAAAATAAGCAATTAACAAGCTTTGGGCAGTAGGTCAAATTTCAATTTCTCTACTTTTTCCTTTCTAGTCCCAACTGTTTATTAACTGAAGTTCATGGAATACATCTGCATGCCCCTACAATAAGTAAGTTTGTAGGCATTGATGAGTAAATGCAAATATTCCAAGGCAAATAGAATGTAGTAGAAAGTCACGTATTGGAAATATGTTGCCATCATTTAGGTAGAACTCTGCTCAGGTGATGCTAACACAGGTAAATAATTGATCTTATTTATTTGTTAGTTACTAGTTGTTATACTTGTCTATTAGTTACACACATCCATACACACAATATACACACACACATATATGTACATATATATGTAAACACACACTCGTATACCTGCCTGCTTCTATAGCAATAAAATAGTAAAACAATGAAATTTATGCATAAGCACATTATGAAACAGGTTTCAGTAATGTCTGACATTTATATTCAAACTTTCATTCTAAATGACTGGTATGTTCTTTACATAATGTATGCATAGCAGGTGCTTCAACCTCCAAAAAAGAAATTTCTCTGAAGTGGAAATAAAGTAATTGTTCTGCTTCAGCAACCACAAAGAATTTTTTTTAATGGGAGAAGAGTCATTTTTGCACCAAAATAGAAATATGAAAGGCAAGAAAAGGTCAATCTTATCTTAATTATTGATAATGGACCTACAAGATAAGTTCTCAAAGGCCTATATTTGGCAAAAGTCATTTGCATTAACATTAAACAACAATGAAAAAGACTCGGGTTTGAATGTATACAATACAGAGTTAAATATTTTAAAAATCCCAGTAACTATCTAAATCACTAACTTACTATCCATGTATTAGTCCACAGTATATTTTGCTGAAGCTCTAATTCTTAGTTAGAAAATAAAATAAAATAAAATCAGAAAATTTGAAATATTCAATTATAGCTTGTTTAATTTTAACTTGAATTATCACTTCATTATTGTGTATGACTTATGACAGTGAAATGCACTTAGTTTTGTAAAGGCTTATAGTTGGTTGATAATCTTGTATTTTAAAAGCAAAGGTCAATATTTCTTTCTATGTCACTTAAAAGAAAGATGATGAATTTTTCAAGAAAAAGAAATGTTTCAACTGATTTTACCAACCAAGTAACTCAGAAATCCTCACTGAAGCAGGTAAACAACATATTATTTTAGGATTTAGGGGTTCAGATCTTGCTATAATTACAATTATCAGAAACAAGGAGCAACAGTTTTAAAGTAATTTAATGGGATGATTTTAAGATTATGTACACAATTCTGTAAATAAGAACAAAACACAGACTCATTTTAACATAAAACTTGGATCTTTTTCTTTTTCATGGTTTACAAAAGTGAGCAAATATAAATGAAAATAAGACAATCAACTTAGTTATTATTTATCTTAGAATGACCATACAAATGAGATGAGGGCAACTCATTAATCCAACTTTGATTTGAAATGACAAAAAACAAACAAACAAACAAACACCAGGTGCAGTGGCTCATTCTTGTAATCTAGCACTTTGGGAGTCCGAGGAGGGCAGATGGCTTGAGCTCAGGAATTCAAGAACAGCCTGGGCAACATGGTGAGACCAATTCTCTATAAAAACCACAAAAATTACCCAGGCATGGTGGCGCACACCTGTGGTTCCAGCTACCTGAGGGACTGGGAAGGCAGGAGAAACACTTGAGCCTAGGAGGTGGAGGATACAATGAGCCGAGATTGTACCATTGCACTCCAAACTGGGTGACAAAGTAAGACCCTGTCTCAAAACAAAACAAAAACACCATAGCTTCTACCACAAGATTTGCAAATTATAATAGGATAGACATCAATAGAGAGAATATGTAAATAAAATATATTCTTATTATTCACAGTGATTATGTTTTATACTGTCAACACTGGTATAGCAAATACCGAATCATTGCTCCTAAGGAAAATACAGAGTTAGGTTGCTGCAAGACTCTACTCACAATATTTTCCTCGAACTTTTACATCACCTTGTGTAATGTGTGTTTATATTTAAAGGGATCTTATGTAATATATCTTGCTAATTCATTAACACTGACTGCAAGACCAACAGCACTACAACACACACCTGAAGGAAACTTATATTACACACTATTTTCTCCAGCACATTGTAGCCTTCTTGCACCTACGTACCCTAGACAGCACTTCAGCATTATACTTGGGTAACATTTTAAACCACAAAATCAAAAACAAAAGCCCAAAAAATGAAGAAAACATGCACAAAAAACATGCACAAAATTCAGTACAAAAATGTGTTCAGTGAGAGAGTGGTATGTTTGACCTTAGCTGAAAATGTGTACTTTGGACAGCTCAAGTATTTTGCTGTTCTGGGCATTTCTGTGAATGATCATCAAAGCTCTGGAAGTATCGATTTGGGGGCTGCAAATAATTTTAGCAAATTGACAAATTTGCAAGTACTGAATCCGCATATAATGAGGATCTACTGCTTCTCATTTTACGCTTCCAGTCCATGATAGCAGAGCTCCAACGTACATGGGCAGATAGAATTTATGTTATTGTCAAAAGCACTTGAAAGACCTCAAAATAGAAAAAAAAAAAAAAACACACATAAGATGCATATTTGTTAAGAGTAAATTAATCATAGCTCTATCATTAAACACAGACACGAAAGACCATAGTTAACAACTAAAAATAAACAACGTATCTGTAACCATTTTTTCATAAGTTGGTGATGAGGTTTTTTTTGTTTTGATTTTGTTTTCTTATTGTGAGGGACAAACACTATTTAAAAGGAAATTTAGAGAAAAAGTATGGAAGGATTAATCTGAAACATGCATTCGCTGACCAGGGTAAGTCCATGGGTAAAATCAGTATGTATTTTATGGAATCTTGGCTGCCATCTCTAACTGATTGACAATGGACCTGATCAGTGAAGTTGGAGCACCAGAGTGAATACAAAATTATTTTAAACCCATTATTCCTAAAGTTTTCCTGCTCTAAATTTCCAGCCACCAAAGTTACAATATCCCACAGCCTTCTGGGTGACTGTTTCTCAAGAACAAATGCTGATTAACTTAACAAGACACCTGTGTATATTTGTAGACCACTGATTTTAAGAAGCTTCTAAAGGCATAGGCAATATTTTAAAATCAGTTTTAAAGTGATTTATGTATTCTTATATGTGACTATAAAGCAAGTCAAGGATATTACTAAAATCTGTGAGCAGAAACTTAGGGACCTAAAAAATCATTTCTAAGTTCTTTGTACGCTTTAATAAAACATTTACAAAATGCAAAGACTCTTGGGAATGCAAAGGAAGATTTTAAGGACTAACAGTGAGGCCATTTGGAAACAACACTCAACATCACTCAACACCAAAAAGTGACTTAAAAAATATTTAAAGGGGGTGGAGCAAGATGGCCGAATAGGAACAGCTCCAGTCTCCAACTCCCAGCGCGAGCGACACAGAAGACCGGTGATTTCTGCATTTTCAACTGAGGTACTGGGGTCATCTCACTAGGGAGTGCCAGACAATCGGTGCTGGTCAGCTGCTGCAGCCTGACCAGCGAGAGCTGAAGCAGGGCGAGGCATCACCTCACCTGGAAGCGCAAGGGGGAAGGGAATCCGCTTTCCTAGCCAGGGGAACTGAGACACACAACACCTGGAAAATCAGGTAACTCCCACTCCAATACTGCGCTTTAAGCAAAGAGGCACACCAGGAGAACATATCCCACACCTGGCTGGGAGGGTCCCACGCCCACGGAGCCTCCCTCACTGCTAACGCAGCAGTCTGCCGCGATCTATCCGCAAGGCAGCAGCGAGGCTGGGGGAGGGGCTCCCGCCATTGCTGAGGCTTAAGTAGGTAAACAAAGCCCCTGGGAAGCTCGAACTGGATGGAGCTCACAGCAGCTCAAGGAAGCCTGCCTGTCTCTGTAGTCTCCACCTCTGGGGACAGCGCACAGCTGAAGACCAACAGGGGAAGTAGCGGGAGCCGGTGCAGACGCGAACGACTCTGTCTGACAGCTTTGGGGAGAGCCGTGGATCTCCCAACGCGGAGGTTGAGATCTGAGAACGGACAGACTGCCTGCTCAGGTGGGTCCCTGACCCCTGAGTAGCCTAGCTGGGAGACATCCTCCACTAGGGGCAGTCTGACACCGCACACCTCACAGGGTGGAGTACACCCCTGAGAGGAGACTTCCAAAGGAAGAATCAGACAGGTACACTCGCTGTTCAGCAGTATTCTATCTTCGGCAACCTCTGCTGCTGATACCCAGGCAAACAGGGTCTGGAGTGGACCTCAAGCAATCTCCAACAGACCAACAGACAGTCCTTCTGACTGTCAGAAGGAAAACTATCAAACAGGAAGGACACCTATACCAAAACCCCATCAGTACGTCCCCATCATCAAAGACCAGAGACATATAAAACCACAAAGATGGGGAAGAAGCAGGGCAGAAAAGCTGGAAATTCAAAAAATAAGAGCGCATCTCCCCCTGCAAAGGAGCGCAGCCCATTGCCAGCAACGGATCAAAGCTGGTCAGAGAATGACTTTGACGAGATGAGAGAAGAAGGCTTCAGTCCATCAAACTTCTCAGAGCTAAAGGAGGAATTACGTACCCAGCACAAAGAAACTAAAAATCTTGAAAAAAGAGTGGAAGAATTGACAGCTAGACTAATGAATGCAGAGAAGATCATAAACGAAATGACAGAGATGAAAACCATGACACGAGAAATACGTGACAAATGCACAAGCTTCAGTAACCGACTCGATCAACTGGAAGAAAGAGTATCAGCGATTGAAGATCAAATGAATGAAATGAAGCGAGAAGAGAAACCAAAAGAAAAAAGAAGAAAAAGAAATGAACAAAGCCTGCAAGAAGTATGGGATTACATAAAAAGACCAAATCTACGTCTGATTGGGGTGACTGAAAGTGAGGGGGAAAATGGAACCAAGTTGGAAAACACTCTTCAGGATATCATCCAGGAGAACTTCCCCAACCTAGTAGGGCAGGCCAACATTCAAATTCAGGAAATACAGAGAACGCCACAAAGATACTCCTCCAGAAGAGCAACTCCAAGACACATAATTGCCAGATTCACCAAAGTTGAAATGAAGGAAAAAATCTTAAGGGCAGCCAGAGAGAAAGGTCGGGTTACCGACAAAGGGAAGCCCATCAGACTAACAGCAGATCTCTCGGCAGAAACTCTACAAGCCAGAAGAGAGTGGGGGCCAATATTCAACGTTCTTAAAGAAAAGAATTTTCAACCCAGAATTTCATATCCAGCCAAACTAAGTTTCATTAGTGAAGGAGAAATAAAATCCTTTACAGATAAACAAATGCTTAGAGACTTTGTCACCACCAGGCCTGCCTTGCAAGAGACCCTGAAGGAAGCCCTAAACATGGAAAGGAACAACCGGTACCAGCCATTGCAAAAACATGCCAAAATGTAAAGACCATGAAGGCTAGGAAGAAACTGCATCAACTAACGAGCAAAATAACCAGTTAATATCATAATGGCAGGATCAAGTTCACACATAACAATATTAACCTTAAATGTAAATGGACTAAATGCTCCAATGAAAAGACACAGACTGGCAAACTGGATAAAGAGTCAAGACCCATCAGTCTGCTGTATTCAGGAGACCCATCTCACATGCAGAGACATACATAGGCTCAAAATAAAGGGATGGAGGAAGATCTACCAAGCAAATGGAGAACAAAAAAAAGCAGGGGTTGCAATCCTAGTCTCTGATAAAACAGACTTTAAACCATCAAAGATCAAAAGAGACAAAGAAGGCCATTACATAATGGTAAAGGGATCAATTCAACAGGAAGAGCTAACTATCCTAAATATATATGCACCCAATACAGGAGCACCCAGATTCATAAAGCAAGTCCTTAGAGACTTACAGAGAGACTTAGACTCCCATACATTAATAATGGGAGACTTCAACACTCCACTGTCAACATTAGACAGATCAACGAGACAGAAAGTTAACAAGGAGATCCAGGAATTGAACTCATCTCTGCACCAAGCGGACCTAATAGACATCTATAGAACTCTCCACCCCAAATCAACAGAATATACATTCTTCTCAGCACCACACCGCACTTATTCCAAAATTGACCACATAATTGGAAGTAAAGCACTCCTCAGCAAATGTAAAAGAACAGAAATTATAACAAACTGTCTCTCAGACCACAGTGCAATCAAACTAGAACTCAGGACTAAGAAACTCAATCAAAACCGCTCAACTACATGGAAACTGAACAACCTGCTCCTGAATGACTACTGGGTACATAACGAAATGAAAGCGGAAATAAAGATGTTCTTTGAAACCAATGAGAACAAAGATACAACATACCAGAATCTCTGGGACACATTTAAAGCAGTGTGTAGAGGGAAATTTATAGCACTAAATGCCCACAAGAGAAAGCAGGAAAGATCTAAAATTGACACTCTAACATCGCAATTAAAAGAACTAGAGAGGTAAGAGCAAACACATTCAAAAGCTAGCAGAAGGCAAGAAATAACTAAGATCAGAGCAGAACTGAAGGAGATAGAGACACAAAAAACCCTCCAAAAAATCAATGAATCCAGGAGTTGGTTTTTTGAAAAGATCAACAAAATTGACAGACCGCTAGCAAGGCTAAAAAAGAAGAAAAGAGAGAGGAATCAAATAGACGCAATAAAAAATGATAAAGGGGATATCACCACTGACCCCACAGAAATACAAAGAACCATCAGAGAATACTATAAACGCCTCTATGCAAATCAACTAGAAAATCTAGAAGAAATGGATAATTTCCTGGACACTTACACTCTCCCAAGACTAAACCAGGAAGAAGTTGAATCCCTGAATAGACCAATAGCAGGCTCTGAAATTGAGGCAACAATTAATAGCCTACCCACCAAAAAAAGTCCAGGACCAGATGGATTCACAGCTGAATTCTACCAGAGGTACAAGGAGGAGCTGGTACCATTCCTTCTGAAATTATTCCAATCAATAGAAAAAGAGGGAATCCTCCCTAACTCATTTTATGAGGCCAACATCATCCTGATACCAAAGCCTGGCAGAGACACAACAAAAAAAGAGAATTTTAGACCAATATCCCTGATGAACATCGATGCAAAAATTCTCAATAAAATACTAGCAAACCGGATTCAGCAGCACATCAAAAAGCTTATCCACCATGATCAAGTGGGCTTCATCCCTGGGATGCAAGGCTGGTTCAACATTCGCAAATCAATAAACGTCATCCAGCATATAAACAGAATGAAAGACAAGAACCACATGATTATCTCAATAGATGCAGAAAAGGCTTTTGACAAAATTCAACAGCCCTTCATGCTAAAAACGCTCAATAAATTCGGTATTGATGGAACGTACCTCAAAATAATAAGAGCTATTTATGACAAACCCACAGCTAATATCATACTGAATGGGCAAAAACTGGAAAAATTCCCTTTGAAAACTGGCACAAGACAGGGATGCCCTCTCTCACCACTCCTATTCAACATAGTGTTGGAAGTTCTGGCTAGGGCAATCAGGCAAGAGAAAGAAATCAAGGGTATCCAGTTAGGAAAAGAAGAAGTCAAATTGTCCCTGTTTGCAGATGACATGATTGTATATTTAGAAAACCCCATCGTCTCAGCCCAAAATCTCCTTAAGCTGATAAGCAACTTCAGCAAAGTCTCGGATACAAAATTAGTGTGCAAAAATCACAAGCATTCTTATACACCAGTAACAGACAAGCAGAGGGCCAAATCAGGAATGAACTTCCATTCACAATTGCTTCAAAGAGAATAAAATACCTAGGAATCCAGCTTACAAGGGATGTAAAGGACCTCTTCAAGGAGAACTACAAACCACTGCTCAGTGAAATCAAAGAGGACACAAACAAATGGAAGAACATACCATGCTCATGGATAGGAAGAATCAATATCATGAAAATGGCCATACTCCCCAAGGTTATTTATAGATTCAATGTCATCCCCATCAAGCTACCAATGAGTTTCTTCACAGAATTGGAAAAAACGGCTTTAAAGTTCATATGGAACCAAAAAAGAGCCCGCATTGCCAAGACAATCCTAAGTCAAAAGGACAATGCTGGAGGCGTCACGCTACCCGACTTCAAACTATACTACAAGGCTACAGTAACCAAAACAGCATGGTACTGGTACCAAAACAGAGATATAGACCAATGGAACAGAACAGAGTCCTCAGAAATAATACCGCACATCTACAGCCATCTGATCTTTGACAAACCTGAGAGAAACAAGAAATGGGGAAAGGAATCCCTAGTTAATAAATGGTGCTGGGAAAATTGGCTAGCCATAAGTAGAAAGCTGAAACTGGATCCTTTCCTTACCCCTTATACGAAGATTAATTCAAGATGGATTAGAGACTTAAATGTTAGACCTAATACCATAAAACCCCTAGAAGAAAATCTAGGTAGTACCATTCAGGACATAGGCATGGGCAAGGACTTCATGTCTAAAACACCAAAAGCAACGGCAGCAAAAGCCAAAATTGACAAATGGGATCTAATTAAACTAAAGAGCTTCTGCACAGCAAAAGAAACTACCATCAGAGTGAACAGGCAACCTACAGAATGGGAGAAAATTTTTGCAACCTACTCATCTGACAAAGGGCTAATATCCAGAATCTACAAAGAACTCAAACAAATATACAGGAAAAAAACAAACAACCCCATCAAAAAGTGGGTAAAGGATATGAACAGACATTTCTCAAAAGAAGACATTCATACAGCCAACAGACACATGAAAAAATGCTTATCATCACTGGCCATCAGAGAAATGCAAATCAAAACCACAATGAGATACCATCTCACACCAGTTAGAATGGCAATCATTAAGAAGTCAGGAAACAACAGTTGTTGGAGAGGATGTGGAGAAATAGGAACACTTTTACACTGTTGGTGGGATTGTAAACTAGTTCAACCATTATGGAAAACAGTATGGCAATTCCTCAAGGATCTAGAACTAGATGTACCATATGACCCAGCCATCCCACTACTGGGTATATACCCAAAGGATTATAAATTATTCTACTACAAAGACACATGCACACGTATGTTTATTGCGGCACTATTCACAATAGCAAAGACTTGGAATCAACCCAAATGTCCATCTGTGACAGACTGGATTAAGAAAATGTGGCACATATACACCATGGAATACTACGCAGCCATAAAAAAAGATGAGTTTGCGTCCTTTGTAGGGACATGGATGCAGCTGGAAACCATCATTCTTAGCAAACTATCACAAGAAGAGAAAACCACACACCGCATGTTCTCACTCATAGGTGGGAACTGAACAATGAGATCACTTGGACTCGGGAAGGGGAACATCACACACTGGGGCCTATCATGGGGAGGGGGGAGGAGGGAGGGATTGCATTGGGGAGTTATACATGATATAAATGATGAATTGATGGGTGCTGACGAGTTGATGGGTGCAGCACACCAACATGGCATAAGTATACATATGTAACAAACCTGCACGTTATGCACATGTACCCTAGAACTTAAAGTATAATAATAATAATAAAAAAACTTAAAAAAAATATTTAAAATAAGTTCAAAGATTATCACTAATAAAAATTCTCCCAACAAAGAAAAGATCAAAACCAAATGGCTACACTGCTGAATTCTACAAAATCTCTAGTAGTGAATTACTACAAATTCTTCTCAAACTCTTTCAAAAAATTGAAGAGGAGGGAATTCTTCCTAACTCTTTCTATAATGCCAGCATAACCCTGATACCAAAACCAGATAAAGACACAACAAACAAAACTGCAGGCCAATATCCCTAAAAAACATAGACCCGAAAATCCTTAACAAAGTACTAGCAAACTGAATCCAATGTACACTTAAAAAATGGTCAAGTGGCATTGATTTCAGGAATAAAATGATGGCTCATCATACACTAATCAATAAATGTGATACATCACATCAACAGAATGAAGGAAAAACGCGATCATATCAATAAATGGAGAAAATATTTGATGAAATTCAACATCTCTTCATTTTCTTTTTTCCCTTTTTTTTTTTTTTTCTTTTGAGACAGTGTCTCCCTCTATTGCCCAGGCCCAGTGCAGTGGCATGATCTCCGCTCACAGAAGCCTCCGTCTCCCAGGTTCCAGTGATTCTCCTGCCTCAGGCTCCTGGGTAGCTGAGATTACGGGCACATGCCGAATACCTGGATAATTTTTTTTTTTTTTTTTTTGTATTTTTAGTAGAGACGGGGTTTTACCAGGTTAGCCAGGCTAGTCTCAAATTCCTGACCTCAGGTGATCCACCCTCCTTGGCCTCCTAAAATTCTAGAATTACAGACGTGAGCCACTGCACCTGGTCTCTTCATTTTAAAATTCTCAGTGATTATATGTAAAAGAAAAGCATCTCAACATAATAAAGGCCATATGAAACAAACCCTCAGATAACATCTTACTGAGTGAGAAAAACCCGAAAGCGTTTTTTCTAAGAACCAGAATAAGACAAGGATACCCCTCTTATTCAGCATGGTACTAGAAGACCTAGAAAGAGCAATTAGGCAGGAAAAAGAAAGAAAGGGCATCCAAATTAAAGAGAAGGAATTCAAATTGTCCCTCTTGCAGACAACATAATCTTATATGTAGAAAAATCTAAAGATGCTACCAAAAACTCTTCAGTTAAATAAAATTAGTAAAGTTGTAGTATACAAAATCAATATACAAATATTGTATATTGATAAAATGTTATATATCGTTAAATTCTAGTATTTCTAAACATGAACAGTAAAGTGAATAGAAAAGAAATAAGAAGGCAATGTCATTTATAAGACCTACAAAGAAGTTAAAATACCTACGATTAAATTTAACTAAGGAGGTAAAAGACCTCTATAACGAAAGCAAGAAAACACTGATGAAAGAAATTGAAGAGGATGCAAACAAATGGAAGATATCTCAGGCTCATGTTTTGGAAGAATTAATATTGTTAAAATAATAATAATACATAAAGCAACCTACTTATTCAATGCAAGCCCTAACAATATACTCCACAGAAATAGAAAAAAAATCTTAACTTTTGTAAAATTAAATTTTTAAAATTGTGTGAAATGATCAAATACACTATATACCCATAAGCAATCCTGAGTAAAAAGAACAAAGCCATATGCATCACAATACCAGACTTAGAATATACTACAAAGCTGTAGTAATCAAACCAGCATGATACTGGCATGAAAGCAAACATATAGACCAATTAAGCAGAGTAGAGAAACTGGAAATTAATCTATGTATCAAATTCCAGCTGATTGTTGACAAAGGTGCCAAGAACACTCATTGGAGAAAGGATAATCTCTTTAATAAATGGTACTGGGAAAACTGGAAATTCAAATGCAAAAAAATAATAATAATAACTGTAACTAGACCTTCCACCTCTCCCACTATAAAGAAATCAACCCCAAATAGATCAAAGATCTCAATATAAGACCCAGAACTGTAAACTTACTAGAAGAAAACATAAATGAAACACGTCAGGATACTACTCTTGGAAAATATTTTATGAGTCAGGCCTCAAAAGCACAGGCAACAGAAACATATATATATATTTGTGTATGTGTATATATATATACAAACACACACACACAAATGTGACTATATTAAACTAAAAAGCTTCTGTACATCAAAGGAAACAATCAACAGAATGAAAAGAAAAGCTACAGAATGAAACAAAATATTAGCAAAGTATTCATCCAACAGAAGATTAATATCCAGAATATATATGGAACTCAAACATCTCAATAGCAAAGAAAAGCATTCCAAATAAAAATTGACAAGTGATTTGAGCAGATGTTTTTCAAAAGAAGACACACTAATAATGTCCATCAAATATATTTTAAAATACTCAATCTCACTAATCATCTGGGAAATGCAAAAGAAACCCACAATGAGGTATCATCTTACTCCAGTTAGGATGTCTATTATCAGAAAGACAGAAAATAAAAAATTCTGGTGAACATGTAGAGAAAAAGCAACTTTTCTACATGATTGATGGGAATGTACAGTAGTACAGTCACTATGGAGAACAGTGTAGCGATTCTCCACAAAACTACAAATAGGACTATCATAGATCCAGCAATCCCACTACTATGGATTTATCCAAATTAAAAAAAAAAAAAAACTCAGTACATCAAAGAGATATCTGCACCCATATGTTTATTACAGCGCTATTCACATAGCTAAGATATGAAATCAGCCAAGGTGTCCAATTACAGATAAATGGATAAAGAATATGTGTTACCTATACACAATGGAATACTACTGGGCAGTGATAAGAAAGAATGAAATATTGTAAGTTGTGGCAACACGAATCAAACTGGAGGACAGTGTTAAGTTAAATAAATCAAGAACAGAAAGTTAAATACTGCAATGTTCCCACTCATTTGTGGAAGCTAAAAAAAGTTGATCTCACGAAGTAAAAAGTAGAATAGAGAATACTAGACTGGGGAGGGTAGGAGGAAGGGGGATAGGAAGAGATTTATTAAGGGATACAAATTACAGCTAGATAGAAGAAATAAATTCTAGTGTTCTATAGTGCTGTAGGATGACAACAGCTAACAATAATATTTAGTTTCAAAGAGCTACGAGGAGGATACTGAATGTTCCCAACACAAACAAATGAAAAAAGTTTGAGATTGTGAATGTACTAATTACACTGATCAGATCACTAAAAGGATGAAACATTACCATGTACTCAACAAATATGTACAATATTATGTCAATTAAAAATAAAATTAAAAGCTAGGCACAGTGGCTCATGCCTGTAATCCCAGCACTTTGGGTGGCTGAGGTGGGCAGATTAGCTGAGGCCACGATTCAAGACCAGCCTGACCAACATAGAGAAACCCCCTCTCTACTAAAAATGCAAAATTAGCCATGCATGGTGGCGCATACCTGTAATCCCAGCTACTTGGGAGGCTGAGGCAGGAGAATCACTTGAACCCAGGAGACAGAAGTTGCAGTGAGCCTAGATGATGACATTGCACTCCAGCCTGGGCAACAAGAGTGAAACTCCATCTCAATGAATGAATGAATGAATAGATAAATAAATAAATACATAAATAAAATTTTAAAAATATTTTAACCAAAAATCCAAAGGGAATACGAAATATGAAATTCAAGTATACTGTGACAGGGACCACAGAAATTAAAATGAATAGCAAAAATTTCCAGAAAATCTAGGTAGGTGGATCACATGCAATTATTTTGTCTCCTGTTCAAAATTAACATAAAGGAAAGAAGTTAAACAAAAGTGTTACTAGGTGCAGTTGACCCTTTAACAAGGTGAAAGGTAGGGGTGCAGATACCCTGTGTAGTCGAAATTCCCTATAAAACATTTGACTCCCAACAAACTTGACTACTAATAGCCTATGATTCACTGGAAGATTTATCTGTAAAGTAAATAGTAATTAACACATTTTGCATGTTAAATTTATAATATACTGCATTCTTACAATAAAGTAAGCCAGAGAACACAAAATGTTATGACAAAAAATCATAAGAAACAGAAAATACATTGACTATTCATGATGTGAAAGTGATTGTTTTAAAAGTCTTCATCCTCTTCATTGTCTTCACATTGAGTAAGTAGACTGAGGAATAGGAGAAAGAACAGACTGGGTTTGCCCTCTCAAGGATGGCAGAGTTGGAAGAGGTGAAGGAGATGGAAGTAGAAGCAGGACAGGAAGGCACACGTGGTGAAACTTATTTTGTAAAAAATCATTATCTAAGTGAAGCTGTGCAATTCAAGCTATGTTGCTCTGGGATCAACTTTACAAACCCCAATGAGATTTCAACATTTTTTTTAACCCAATAGAGATCCAGTAGCTGATATAGTAGAGTAAAAAAGAAATCACCTATGAGCAAACCAGCCCCATCAAACACCAGGAAGGTTCAGCACATATAGTGATAAGTAACTTGAAAATAAGAATGAAGACTGGCAGCTTGAAGTTGAGAATGGAAACAGAATCGGGAGAGGTGGCTGCAGAAGAGTCAAGAAGAAAAATTGAAATTGAAGACTATCAGACACATTTGAGCATTTGGGAAATAATATTTCCAAAAACAATTTGACAGTTTTGATGCAGAAGATGGGCAAAACCTATTTAACTAAAAAATGAATCATAATTATAGCCTCCCCTCTTTTTAGCTCTATGTGACTCATTGGTGAAAGGATTAACGTAGTCTCAATATTTACATAGCTCAAGCAAATACTAATTCATAATTTGACCAAAAATCAAGATTCTATTTGAGGCAAAATGGAAGTAGGTGATTAATATTGTCAACTAATTTGACAAGAAGACTATATATATATTTGAAATTGAAAAGTTAAAAAGGAACACTATAAACATGTTATTTGAAAACATAGAGCTAATATATGAAAGAAGAGCTGAAAGACTTGAAAATATTTTTCTCTAGTACTGAAAGTGTTGGTGGAGAGAAACAAAAACAGAACAGGCAGAAGAAAGCTAGTTTCACATAAGCTTTAGTAACGTATTTTTATGCGCTTAAATGTGTTACTTTCACTAAGATAATATATGTTAAAACACTAGAAATATTGAAAGGGAAATTTGAGCAATTGCTTATAAGGGTATATGATTTGGCTGTGTCCCCCACCTAAATTTCATCTTGAATTTTAGTCCCCATAACTCCCATGTGTCAAGGGAGATACCAGAGATAATTAAATCATGGAGGCAGTTACCCCCACACTGTGCTTGTGACAGTGAGTGAGTTCTCACAAGATCTGATGGTTTTATAATGTTTGGTAGTTCCTCTTGCTTTCGTTGTCCTTTCTGCCACCTTGTGAAGAAGATGCCTTTCTTCCCTTTCCCCTTCTGCCACATTTGTAAGTTTCCTGAGCCGTCCCCAGCCATGCTGAACTGTGAGTCAATTAAAGCTCTTTCCTTTACCACTTAGCCAGTCTTGGGTATTTTCTCAAAGCAATATGAGAATGGACTAACACAGTAAATTGGTACCACAGTACTGGAGCATTGCTATAAGATACCTGAAAATGTGGAAACAACCTTGGAACTGGATAACAGGCAGAGTTTACAACCGTTTGGAGGGCTCAAAGAAGACAGGAATATCTGGGAAATTCTGGAACTTTCTAGAGACTTGTTCGATGCCTTTGACTAAAATGCCGATAGTGATATGGACAATGAAATGCAGGCTGAAGTGATCTCAGATGGAGATGGACAGCTTGTTGGGAACTGGAATAAGATTGACTCTTGTTATGCTTCAAGCAAAGAGACTGGCAGCATTTTGCCTTTGCCCTAAAGATCCGCAGAACTTTGAACTTCAGAGAGATGATATAGAGTATTGGGCAGAAGAAATTTCTAAGCAGCAAAGCATTCAGGAGATGACCTCAGTGCTCTTAAAAGCATCCGGTTTTATGCATCCAAAAAGAGACAGTTTAGAACTGGAACTTATGCTTAAAAGGAAAACAGAGCATTAAAGTTTGGAGTTTGCAGTTTGCTGATGTGGTAGAAAAGAAAAACTCATTTTCTGAGGAAAAATTAAAGCCTGCTCCAGAAATATGCATAAGTAATGAGGAGCCAAATGTTGATCACCAAGACAATGGGGAAAATGTTTCCAGGAGATGTCAGAGGTCTTCACAGCAGCTTCTCCCATCACAGGCCCAGAGACCTGGAGGAAAAGTTGGTTTTGTGGGGTGGGCCTAGGGCCTTGCCCTTTATGCAGTCTCAGAACTTTGTGCCCTGCATCCCAGCCATGGCTAAAAGGAGCCAATGTACAGCTCAGGCATTGCTTCAGAGGGTGCAAGCCCCAAGACTTTGGCAGCTTACACATAGTGTTGGGCTGCAGGTGCACAGAAGTCAAGAATTGAGTTTTAGGAACCTCCTAGATTTCAGAGGATGTATGGAAATGCCTGGATATCCAGGCAGAAGTTTCCTGTGGGGGTGGAGTCGTCATGGAGAACCTCTGGTAGGGCAATGCAGAAGGGAAGTGTGGGGTCAGTAACCCCACAGAGAGTCCCCACTGGGGCACTGTCTAGTGAAACTGTGAGAAGAGAGACACCATCCTTCAGAATCTAGAATGGTAGATCCACCAACAGCTTACACTGTGTACCTGGAAAAGCCACAGATTATCAATGCCAGCCCATAAAATCTGCCAGTGGAAATTTTATTTAAACAGTTTTAAACAGCACTCAGGGCTCTGCTCAAAACATTCTTAGAATAAGTTTTTGAGAATGGCAGTCCTTAAGTTATCATTGCCCCTGTGTGAATTAGGACCCTTATAGTTACTGATGCTATAAACCCAATTAAAACAGCTTACAAATAAAAGGGCTTCATCAGCTCACATCCTTGGAAAAGACCAGGAGTGGAAGACATTCCAAGTATTGCTGTATGCAGGAATCCTTCCTTCTACACCTCTTAATCCTGCTTTTTTCATTCTTGACTTTGTTTTCAGAAGGCTCTTCTAACTGAGAGACAAATATAACCAGGAGAACTTTCATGATTTCCTCTTACCAGCCTATAACCCACATAGAAATAGTTCCTTTCACATTTTTCTGGTAAATCAAAAAGCAGATTTTTCACTGGTCCAACTTGAAGCAGAGTGGCTAGGGGAAGAATATGCTAATTAACCAGACAGGAGTCATGTAAACACCCTACCGGATTTTGAGGTTCATTTTACTCTTATTTTATCACAATGGTGTGAAGAATGATGAAGTACATTACTAAAGGAAAACTGAGCTGACAAAAGACAAACTTCCATCATTAGATCCCTCCTCTACCCTTCTATATATCCTGTTTATATTACCTGACATTTTACATTTAGCTTATATTACTGTGGAGGCATTATGTTTGCTCATGTATGTTTATGAATGCATATGTGTTTTCTCATCTAGACCCTAAGACTTTATGAGA
The DNA here is from genome assembly GCF_007565055.1 of Rhinopithecus roxellana. Taxonomy (NCBI): domain Eukaryota; kingdom Metazoa; phylum Chordata; class Mammalia; order Primates; family Cercopithecidae; genus Rhinopithecus; species Rhinopithecus roxellana. The sequence continues at coordinate 64,776,866 of NC_044561.1, read as the reverse complement.
GGCTACGTTTTATAGTTACTTTTTATATGCAGCTACCAGTTCAGTTATCTATGGCAATGAAGGATTTAATAAACATTTGTGGATAATGCAGAATTTTAGAGAAGAATGTTTAGTAATCCATCAGCATATCTTATGCCATCTTCTGCATGAAAGCCCATGATGAGATGTTTTAATAAACGTCACATGACTCAGTGTAAGGATCTGTTACAAAGAAATGTTATGTACAACAAAGTCTAACCTATTAACTGTGGTTCCATTCTCCTAAAAACCAAAAATTGATTTAGTTGGTAAAGCTGCACATAAAGAGGCAGAAAATAATTCTGACCTTATGCAACAATAGAGCATGGTATTTGTAAAACCAAATGTTCTAAAGAAACACATCATCTAATAAACTGGAAATAGTAGTGACATTTTAGAGCTTAAATGTGAAATGAAAGGGCATTTCATCAACATTCATGATGCTCTAAAACAAAGGAAATTACATTCTATAAACTGCATTAAGTAGCCAACCACTGCTTCTCCTCCACATTGTTGATTATTCATGAATCATCTGGATCAATCTCATCTGGCTGAGACCCTGCCCTGCCTGGCACAGTTCTCTGTGGCCTTCATTCACTTGGTCACATCCAAAGCAGCCACACCTCATTCTCCAGCTTTTCCAGGGCCACGGCTGTGGCTTCTGAAAACAGCTCACAGCTCAAGGCTCTCTGGCTCTGCCTCCAGCTGACAACTGAGCTGCTGCTTCTCACCCCAGGCTCAGCTCCGCATGAACTGAGCTGAGAGTTTGGTATAGGCGGAAAGCTCTGACATTCTATGGCCTGTTTTCATCCCATTTAATTCTGAAGGAGAATATGCTTGCAGGAAAAGTCTCAATGGACCCGAAGAGGACAGGGACTCAGAATCTGTCTAGTGTGAAATTAATGATCAAGCTAAAAAATGACTGGGAGAATGTGGAAAAGCTACTGCAAAAGAGCACAGAGACTGTTAGGCAGCAGATTAGACAGATGGGGTGGAGGGCAACCTGTATAAAGGTGGTCTTATGGCATATAACATGTTGCAGTCATTCTCAAAGTGTTGTCTGGGAATCCCTGGGTATTCCAAGTACCTTCCATATCATCCAAGAGGTCAAACATACTATCCTTAGTTTGTCTTTTCTGGGGCATAAATTTATAATAATATCAAGATGTTCTTTATCTTTTTAAACTCATTCTCTCAGAGGAATACAGTGGGTTTTTTCCAGAGATTCATAGCATGAAGATGTCATCAGTTTGAGGACTAATGGACTGTGTGCTTATCTCTTTGAGTTTTACATATATTAATATAAATGTGTAATACAGTGAACATCCAGAGATATAAACCAGGTACACAGAAGTTCTTTGGGTCCTTCAATATACTTATTCCTTGCCTTGCACGGCTCTAATATTAATGGGTTTCTCCTAACAAGTATTGTGTAAGATGAGGGTTGCCTACAATTTTAAGTGTATAAGAGTATCTTCAGACAAATGTGTGTAATGGAAAAATGATTGCACTAGGAATCACAAGACCTATTTCCAATTCTGACTTGTGATTCTACAGAATTCGTTTGAAGGCTGACCCTTTGTTTCCCAATATAAAGAGGGCCTAAGGATTTCCATTTGGTCTGTCTCACAGATTAATCATAGGTGTTTGGTGTCAATCAAGATCATAGAAATGAAAAAGGCTTTAATAACTGTAAATCTCCATTATGACCTCTTTCTAATAACTGCTAATATGTGAGTAAAGTGATAAGAACTGCTGTATACAAATGATGTCTTCAAACTGATTTGGCCTTAAAACTATTTTATGAAATAGATACTATTATTACCTACAATTTAAATTTGATGAAACTGAAGTCTACAGAGGTTAAATCACTTTGTTTTGAAATTTGTAAACTTTATTTTTAAAGAAGTTTCAGTTTCACAGCAAAATTGAGCAGAAAGTACAGAAAGTTCCCATCTATCCCCTGTCTCGACACAGCCACATCTTCCCCCACTATCAACATTTCCCAACACAGGGGTGGATTTGTTGCAATTGATGAACTTAAATTAACATGTTATTATCACCCATTATCCATCATTTACATGAGGGTTCACTCTTGCTTGGTGTTGCACATTGTATGGGTTTGGACAAATGTGTAATGGCATGTGTTCACCATTGCAATATCTATCATGCAGAATATAGTTTCACTGCCCTAAGCATCCTTTGTGTTCTGCATTTTCAATCCTTCCCTCCCCCTTAACCCCTGGAAACCATTAATCTTTTTATTGTCTCCACAGTTTAGTCTTTTCCAGTGTCATATAGTTGGAATCATACGGAATAGAGCTTTTTCAGATTGGCTTTTTTTCACTCAGTAATATGCATTTAAGATTTCTCTGTGTCATTTCACGGCTTAATAGCTCATTTCTTTTCAGCATTGAATCATATCCCACTTTCTGAAAGTAACGCAGTGAATTTATCCATTCACTTACTGAAGGACATCTTGGTTGATTCAAATAGTTGGCAGTTATGAATGAAACTGCTGTGAACATCTCTGTGCAGATTTTTTCTGTGTCTGTAAGTTATTAATTGATTTAGGTAAATATTAAGGAGTGTGATTGCTGAACTGTGTGGTAAGAATGAGTTTAGTTTTATAAGGAAATGTTAAAATGTCTTTCAAAGTGGCTATACTATTTTGCATTATTGCCTGCAATAAATGAGAGTTCTTACGGTTAAGTCACTTTTTAATTTGTCTAAAGTCATGAAGCTGCATCAAATTCTGATGCAGAATTTGAACCCAGTTGTAGACTGGCAGGCTTCAGAGAGTTCAAGATTCCTTAAAGTGTATGTATATGTCTAGGCTTCTCTCCTTCCTCCATACACACATGGGCATATAAAACTGACTCCTGCTCAGAGCTTTCTGGCAACGTTGGAAACTACTGTCTTGCCTAATAGGAATAGCTCAGCACATCTTATAGTTGCATTCCAGGAACAGGATAAAATTGCCTATAAAATGCCACTAAACAAATTCCTGGAGTTTTATACGTAATATATTTGCAAATACTTATGAAATAAGACTGCAACTCCCAACTGTTCACTGATTATATGAAACAGATTTTTAAAATGTTAATAATCAAGCAGATATTTGATATAAAGTAACTTAAAGAAGGAAGAGCTTCACATACCTAATAATGATGCATGACATCCATGCAACAACAGATTGAAAGTAATGGGAGAGAGTGGAAACATTCCATTGCCTTTCTTTGATCCATGAGGTAAGAACTATGCATTTTATAAAGATGTCTTAAATTATTTTTAAAACAGATAGATCATATTTAGTTATTCTCTAATACATGTTTTACTCACTGTTATTTTTTCATTTCATATTTTTATGCTCTTGACTTGACAGTAAGCTTTCCAATGAAAGCTGAGAAAGAACTATAAAATGTGGTAGCTGTCTTCTCTTCTTTTTCTCCTCTATTCTCTTTTCCAACATGGACACAGAGATAGAAACTGACAAAGAGAAATGAAAAGGTGTTTCTCTTATGATGTTCTAGAAAAAAATTAATACATATCAGTGGTAGCCCCTTTGATCTTTATGCCTTGTCATCAATCACCATCCACTCCAATACAAAAAATACACTAAATCTGTAGAACTAATTGGTACCTGGTTTAGGACCGTATGGTTGTTGATTTCTAGTGATCTTTGCTATTGTACTTTTATGACAATTGAGTTTCATGCCAGTGGACCACACTACAAGATTTGGGAGGAAAGGGACAATTACTCATCCCCAAGATTTCTTTTCTATTCTAGGTAGTTTTCCTGGAGCACTTCTGATTTATACTTTTCTCCAGCATTTAACCTGGATTTTATACTTTCTAATAAAGGAATGTTGTTAGTAGTTGCATGAAAATTAACGAGAGATGTTTTGGTAGAAATCCACTTGTATTCTTGTTCCTGCCAGGATCACCATTAGTTATACGTGTGATGCATGCATAGTGAACAAAGCTAACAAGTGGTTAAATCTCACCACCAGCAACATTAACCTATCACCCTTTTCCCAGCACCTACCCATGGCAGCATACTTAAGGTCTCCTCTTTAACATGGTAAGCAACACTTAGTTATCAATAGTCTAAGAAAAATTGTACTGGACAGATTTAAACAGACAAGGAAGACTCTATTTAAAACTATTGCAATATGAAAGAGAGATTGAATTCTATTTCACCTAAACAAACATCCGCTCTGACACCAAATGCTGCCTCTGGGTGACCTTCACTCTGGCTTTGAATTTGACTTTGAATATGTCTACAGATAGCCTTTTTTGCTGTTTAATTTTCTGGTATTCAAGCCTCGCTACTGGATTATTTTATCCTTCAGTTGGACACTTATCTTTTTCATTCCAAATATTTATTTATTTAAAATAAGAAAAAATAGGCAGGGGGAGGTGGCTCAATCCTAGCACTTTGGGAGGCCGAGGCAGGGGATCACTTGAGGTCAAGAGTTCAAGACTAGCATGGTCAACATGGTGAAACCCTGTCTCTACTAAAAATATGAAACTTAGCTCGGCATCCTGGTGCACTCATGTAATCGCTGCTACTCAGGAGTCTGAGGCAGGAGAATCACTTCAACTCGGGAGGCACGGGTTGTAGTAAGCTGAGATTGTGCCACTGCACTTCAGCCTGGATGACAGAGTGAAACTCCGTCTCAAAAATAATAATAATAATAAGTAAAATTTTAAAATAAAATAAGGAAAAATAAATATTGAACAGTAGACTATAATGCGGGACTAACCCTGGGATGAATAGATAGCTTACTGTCACAGGATAAAATAAGGTTCAATATTTCTTACAGCAAGATGAGAACCTTAACTGTCATGTTGGTTCAAATAGTATTTTTCTAAGTACTTTTATAGGACACAATTTACAATTTTTTATGGATGACAGCATTTAGCTGGTCAGGAATTGTTCCCACAGACAAAAATATCAGGGCCATTGAAGTTACTGAAGTTGGCTTTTAGGGAAACTGGTGTAATTGTTGTCATTTCTATCACTCAAGAAACCCAGCCAGTCGTCTCAGGTGTGACTGAGGCATTAAGACACATCGTCATTTTAAAAGGGCAGTGGATCTCTTGAGAAACAGATTTGAGGGATCATCAAAATGTCATATTTTTAGTTGGTAAATTATCAACTGCAAAATGTGTCCTTGAATCCACTTTAGATTCATTTCAAGATTTTTTTCCACATAAAAATGCATATTCAAACATTTATATTCAAGTACAAATTTAATGAGCACAGGCAATGTTGAAATATGACTTTGATAACCAAGCTGATGAGCATATTAAAAAGAATCACTGTTTTGTGTTTTCCTAAAAAACATATACATTTAGAATATTGATTGCTGAACAGCATTCAAGAATTCCTCCATCTCTCTCTGTTGAAACTACACACCTCTAATCTCCTGACGATAATGAGAGTTTCCAAGAGGTCTGTGTTGTTTCTTCTTTATACCTTGTCAGTTTAATAGTGCTTGACACGGCTTCAGCACATAAAATTCATGCCTTGCACTTACATAATAAGATACTGAGTCTACAGCTCAATTTGGATTCTGAGCAATGTTTACCAAGTCCGTCCTTGATGGAATAGCCTGTTGATCTCCTGTTAATGGCATTGTGTCCAAGCTATTTCTAATTCCAATAAAGGGAAACAGACCTGTATTATACACCCAGTTCTAATGAGAAAATTTTAAACAACTGTGCAAAAGGTCAGAGCAATAGTCTGAAAGCTGATAGTCAGGTATATGTCATATTTCCTCAAGAAATTCAAAACCGTCATAACAATGTTTCAGAGTCTGTATATCATACAATTGTGCACTTTGCAATCTGTTCTACTGTATATTCAGATGGAAAGACAAAAGTTACCTGAGATTTACAGTTCTAACAGTCACTATATTGTAAGCCTCTCAAAAGTCTTTTCTGTATCTTTTTATATCAAGCACCCAAGAATAGTATCATTTTTAAGCCCTGTTCAATTCAGGTGTTTCTTTAGTCCTTTAGATAAAGTGCTTTGATTCTGAATATTAGTAAGCCTACACTTCCCTACAATTATTCCAATACCCTTTGTTGATCATTATTGCTATTTCACACAGTGTTTTGCCTCACATTAAGGTTCTTTAATGTTACCTCACTGTCCCCAACCACCTTCCTCAACTCTATGCCCAGAGAACCTTGGATCTTTCTCTCCTCCCAACTGCACTTGAACCACATCAGCTTCACCTTTAATGGCTTCAAAGGTTGGGTTTCTGCATAGCATTTCACTAGAAGAAAATAAAAAGGTGGTGGAGTTCTGCCAAAACAAAAGTTTGCAATACAATTTTCTGGGACATAGTCTATAAATTGCTAATTCAGAAAAACTGGAGATTTATTCACTTTACCTAAGTGGTTTGTACTTGCCACTTTTAGCAGCCAAAACCTCTTGATTAATTCTAAACCAGTAGGCAAAGGCAGCACCAAAAGAAAATCTAGGAACCTCTTGTCCAAAAGTTAGCAAGAGTTTCAAGACAGTGATAGCATAACATGAGACCATTCACAGGGTTCTTCTAAACAGGAGGCCATTGCGATTGCACAGGTGGCAAGCTCATGAAACCCACCCACCCTGACCACAGGGAGAAAGTCTGTGTTTTGATGTTTTCACTTGTAATTATCTGATTATTTAAAACTATTTTTCTACTTGTTAAATTATAAAGGAGATAGTTTTCAGTAAGTAAATAAAAGCAGCTATTCAAGCACAATTCCTTGTTGAGAGCTATATCCCTGAAACCTGTGCTGAAAGACTCGAACCACGTTATCCATCTTGGAATGTCAGCACATCGCTGTGTTTACAATAAACTTGAAGGAGAATGAGGTGATTTTTCAGCCAGCTTTGGCAAATTACCTCTTTAAAATGCTTAGTTCCTTAACTGCAATAAATATCCACATTTCCAATCTCCAGATGTACAAAAGAGAGTTGTAGCCCAATGGAGGTGATTTATTCTTAAAAGTAGGGTGAACAGTAGATAACCCTACCAGGATTAAATCCCCAGCCATTGAAAATGAGTAGGATGGCCATTGCTTTTTTCACAAGGATCACTCTATACTTTGAAGGCAATTGCACCAGTAGGGACTTTAATTAAGCTAAAGTCATTTCTGTTTCAGTAGATGTCCAGATGGAGAAATGATCACAAGAATACTCTGAATGTGGTTAATATCCACAAAGGGTGTAAGGAGTGTAAGAAAGGTTTCCTTTGTTTCTTTATAAATGGTTTCTGTAAATTTATTTTATATGTTTTTATAATTTCTGCGGTGATCATGAGGAGATATTCTATACGAATATTTAGTTTTATGAAATAAATAGAAAACATAATATGTTTAAGTTTAATAAACTTAACCTTTTTTAAATTACATAAGATAATACTTGCTTGTGCTAATATCAAAATATAGTTATAATTAAGCTGAGTTGCAATCATGAAAATTTTGGATTCCTAGGCCAGTTGTTCTGAGCAGTAAATTAATTTTGTGGAATATGAGATTCAATTAAGCCAACATTTTAATGCAATTATTATGTTCAAGTCATTTTTCTATTTCCAAGGAGACAGCGACCTGCTGATACTAAGTTCATATAAAGGTATGTAACTAGTTGTAATGCACATTAATATTGTACATGTCATAGTATTCTAGTCAAGGTTTATGGAAGAGCATTTATTGAAGTATTAAATTATTAGTTATAACAAGGAGAATCTGGTTAGCTTTCACAATGTTAGTGAC